>NC_029775.3:62036857-62037878 GCF_000817695.3 Arachis duranensis | reverse complement strand
AAAAAGATGTGGTTAAGAAGATATGATTAGTTTTAAAAAATGTGATTGAGAAGATATGATTTGAAAAAGATTTGATTTTGAAAATTAATGACTTGGCTATCAAGAAAAGATATGATTCAAACATTAAACCTTTCTCAACAGAAAAGGCAACATACTTGGAATGTTGAATCAAATTATTAATTGATAGCAAGTATCTTTAAAAATGGAAAGAAATTAATTTTGAAAAAGATTTGATTGAAAAGATTGATTTGAAAAAGATTTGATTTTGAAAAATTTTGAAAACTTGAAAAAAAATTGATTTGAAAACAAAATCTTCCCTCTTGTGCCATCCTCGCGTTAAACGCCCAGAATGGTGCACATTCTGGCGTTTAACGCCCAAAATGCTACCCTTTTGGGCGTTTAACAGCAAGATTGATAGAGATCAACAAGCTCTTGTGATGATAAGTTGAAACCTCGGTCCAATGAAATTAGACATGGCTTCACAGCCAGCCAGACTTCAACAGATCATCTTGAAACACTAGAATTCATTCTTAAGAACTCTGAAGAAAAATACCTAATCTAAGCAACAAGATGAACCTTCAGTTGTCCATACTCGAACAATCCTCGGCAACGGTGCCAAAAACTTGGTGCGCGAAATTGTGATCAATACTTTTCACAACTCAAATAATCCCCGGTAATGAATCCAAAAACTTGGTGTACAATACCATGGCATAAACACAACTTCGCACAACTAACCAGCAAGTGTACTGGGTCGTCCAAGTAATAAACCTTACGCGAGTAAGTGTCGATCCCACAGAGATTGTTGGTATGAAGCAAGCTATGGTCACCTTGTAAATCTTAGTCAGGCGAACTCAAATGGATATGGGTGATATACGAATAAAACATAAAGATAAAAATAGAGATACTTATGTAATTCATTGGTAGGAATTTCAGATAAGCGTATGAAGATGCTTGTCCCTTCTGTCTCTCTGCTTTCCTACTGTCTTCATCCAATCCTTCTTACTCCTTTCCATGGCAAGCT
>NC_029775.3:62036296-62036657 GCF_000817695.3 Arachis duranensis | reverse complement strand
GTGAGAATGATGATGAGTGTCACGGATCATCACATTCATCAAGTTGAAGAACAAGTGATATCTTAGAACAAGAACAAGCGGAATTGAATAGAAGAACAATAGTAATTGCATTAATACTCGAGGTACAGCAGAGCTCCACACCTTAATCTATGGTGTGTAGAAACTCCACCGTTGAAAATACATAAGAACAAGGTCTAGGCATGGCCGAATGGCCAGCCTCCCAAAGAGGGTTCAATCATAAAAACATGATCAAAAGCTCCCTCATACAATAGTAAAAGGTCCTACTTATAGAGAACTAGTAGCCTAGGATTTACAGAGATGAGTAAATGACATAAAAATCCACTTCCGGGCCCACTTGGTT
>NC_029775.3:62036007-62036146 GCF_000817695.3 Arachis duranensis | reverse complement strand
GCGTTTAACGCTGGGAATTCTGAGGGTGTTTTGAACGCCGGTTTGGGCCATCAAATCTTGGGCAAAGTATGGACTATCATATATTGCTGGAAAGCCCAGGATGTCTACTTTCTAACGCCATTGAGAGCACGCCAATTGG
>NC_029775.3:62014250-62035913 GCF_000817695.3 Arachis duranensis | reverse complement strand
CAATCTCTGAATCAGATTTTTGCTCAGGACCCTCAATTTCAACCAGAAAATACCTGAAATCACAGAAAAACACACAAACTCATAGTAAAGTCTAGAAAAGTGAATTTTAACTAAAAACTAATAAAAATATACTAAAAACTAACTAGATCATACTAAAAACATACTAAAAACAATGCCAAAAAGCGTACAAATTATCCGCTCATCAGCTACCAGGACATGTCGGGCTGGCTAAGTAACCGACAGTTTATATCTTCAGCCATAGGACAGGCATACATCATGTGCATGCATTTGATTGTTTGCTTTGGTTTGCATTCTTTGGTTTGCCTAATTAAAATTCATGTTTAACTGCTATATGTTCTGTTTGTTGTATCTGTAAACTACTTGTGTTGTCTTTGTCTGCTTGCTTATCTGTGTGATTCTATTGGAGATGGAAGTTTCGGAGGAACGTGGATGATGGAGGGTTAGATTAAGGTTTTGGTTAAGTTTATGGATACTATTTTAAGTCTTTAAGTTTTATAATCTGAGTGTCGGCGTTTTAGGATTGCCTCTGGCATTTCCAAGGCGTTATATCTTATGTACGTGGTACCTTTACCATGCTGAGAACCCCCGGTTCTCATTCCATACGAATATTTTTGGTTTTCAGATGTAGGACAGGCGTTACCTCGCTGAAGCATGCTGGAAGCTTCTGATAGCGGAGATCCTTGTCTTTGGGGCTTTATTTTATATATATATATGTATATATGTAGATACTTTTATCTCTACTGCCTATGTATTTGATGTATTAACTTCCTCTTAGAGGTTATTTTGGAGACATAGGTCCTGTAACTTTGTATTTCAAGCTTATTTTGGGTTCTCCTATATTTATGTATACATACTTATGTGCTCAGGCCAGTTTATCTTCACGAGCCAAGTCTGGAGCTTTGTTATTTATACCTTGGAACTTTCTTTCGTTATATCTATGTTAGTTTCTCTTACCTTTTTTCGTTTATCGTTTACGTGTGGTGAGTGTTACGCTTTTCACTCTATCCTTTTCGATTTTAAACTTTTCTTCGAAGGCTCCTAGAATAAATCTTCTTCAACTATATTATATATACAAGTTTTTATTTTAGAGGTCGTAGCACTTTGCCGCCTCTATTTTACATCCTAGGTGTAAAGCTCTCTGTGGTAGGGTGTTACAATATGGTATCAGAGTAGTTCATTCCTGTAGAGCTTGAGGGACGGACTGACAATGCTTTTGGGCATACTCTAAGTGTCTATACATGCTAATTAAGATACATAACTGATATATATGGCATGAATGTTAATGAGCATGAGCATGCATTTGCGATATTGAGACTGATCACCTTGATATCACTTGTTTGGTGTGAATAGGGACTAGATGGCGACTCGTGGATGCTGATAACTTGTATCATCTACCTCTTTCTCCTATCTAAAAGGACCATAAAAGGAGTGTAATCTCACTCAATCAATGAAATTTCATGAGTAAAATGGTGAATATTATGGTACATTGCTTTGAAATGAGTTTTTGTTGAATTTCAGGTGAAAAAAGCAACAAAAGAAGAAGGAAGCAAGAAAGAGAAGCTGGGCGTGTGAGCTGGGCGTGCCACTTGGTACAAACGCCACCAAATTCTGTGGGCGTGGCACACCAGCCAAAGGGCATGGCACGCCAATTATTAAATCCAAAGAAGAAGTCCATGGAGCTTTCAATGCCTAGGCATGGCGTGCAAGTTATAAACTCTAGAGAAGGGACAATGAGCTCTAGTATGGACGTGGCATGCCAAGGCCAGGCATGGCACGCCAACCATAAATTCCAAAGAGCATTTTTGAAGACACACAAGAAGGCGTCGCACGCCACGCTGGGCGTGGCATGCCAACACTATTATGTACAATGGGTGTGCCACTTAAGGTCGAAGGCGTGGCATGCCAATGCAACTAAACAGAGGGGTGTTGAAGGTCCATTACACTAGGCGTGCCACTTGGGCTCAAAGGCGTGGCATGCCAACCTTGGTCGTGTCTTGGGCGTGCCACTTGGGTTCTAGGCGTGGCATGCCAAGCTTGAAGGGCTCAATACCAAAATGGGCGTGCCACTTGAACTCGAAGGCATGGCATGCCAGTTCATTGCTACAGATAGGAAGGATGCAGTCCCCTCCATGGGTGTACCACTTGAAGTCGAAAGCGTGGCATGCCAACACAAGCAACCAAGGAAGAAGAACACTGGGTGTGCCACTTTGGACTTAAGACGTGGCACGCCAAGGCAAAGTGACCAGGGGCATGCCACTTGAATACTGGGCATGGCTCACCAGTTATTGGACTAGAAGGGGTTTATTCATGCTTTATCGAGGGCGTGGCACGCCAGACTTGGGTGTGGCACGCCAGTTCAATTCTTCAGAGAAGACAATAAAAGCCTTACTGAGGGTGTGGCATGCCATTGCTGGGCGTGGCACGCCAAGTTAACATTCCAGAGGAAGAAGATGAAGAGTTCATAGAGAGCGTGGCATGGCAGAACTGGGCGTGCCACGCTAGTTCACATTTCAAAAAAGGGAGAAGAAGGAGATCACACTGGGCATGCCACTTGAGCTCAAACCCATGGTACGCCAGGCTAGCTGCATGAGAAGGGAGTGCCACTTGGAAGCCAGGTGTGGCACTGATGCCAGGGCATCTAGGCCAGCTTCACTGACCTTTTCTTTTCTGTTTTAGGGTAGTTTCATGCATTTTCTTAGGAAATAAGTAAGTTTTGGGTAAAAGAACACTTACATCTTGATTTAGACAAATATTGTGAATTTTACATTATTTTCATGAGAATTATGCGAAGATTGAATGTTAATATAGATGATGCATGATTTCATGACTTGGATTAGAGCTTTGATGCACTTTATTTGTGTAATTTCAGGACAAAGGAAGCAAGGAAGAGCCACGTTAGCATCCACGTTAACCTGGTTAACGTAAGTGCTAACGTGGAATAAGGATAAGCCTACAGCGTTAATGAGAAAAGTGGACACTAGTAACGCCCTCGAAGCCATCATGAGCCACGTTAATTGCCACGTTAACTACATTAACGTGGTAGTTAACGTGGAGATAAAAAAAAAGACTCCAGCGTTAGTGGTAATTGTGATCACCACTAACGCTCCAAGATGTGGCAATGAACCACATTAAGAGCCACGTTAACTAAGTTAACGTGGACTCTAACGTGGAAGAGAGGAACAATGCCAACGTTAGTGACACTCACCTTTGTCACTAAGTTGGATCAAGCTTGCATTGCCCACGTTAGTGGTCACATTAAGGCCACTAACGTGAAAGTTAACGTGGAGTGAAATTAATGAGCCAACGTTAGTGACACTCACCTTTGTCACTAACGTTGGGATGGCATTCATAACCACGTTAAGAGCCACGTTAACTTAGTTAACGTGAGCTCTAACGTGAAGACTAGGGGCACAAGACAACATTATTGGGAAAGGTGAGTCCCAATAACGCTTGTGAAGATGAGACATAACCACGTTAAGAGCCACGTTAACTTAGTTAACGTGAGCTCTAACGTGGGGGCTAGGGGCACAATGCAACGTTATTGGGAAAGGTGAGTCCCAATAACGCTTGCGAAGGTTTGTAAGGCAACGTTAGTGGCCACGTTAGTGCCACTAACGTTGGAGTTAACGTGGGCCATATGGGGGGAACGTTAGAGAGAAAAGTGATTGCCACTAACGTTCTCGAACCCAAAATGCCACTCACACGCCGCTCACACGCCAGGCACATGGTTCATTTTACTAGAGTTTTCCTTTTATTTTCAATTGTAAGTTTCTTCTCCTTTTTTTGTAATTTTTACATTTTAGTGATAGGAGTAGTATATATACCCCCTGAGAGTACTGAAAAGGGGGTTAGCTAGAGGGGTTAGAAAGTTGGATTGAGAGTTAGTTTTACTTTTACTTTTATACTTTACTTCATTTTCTTCCATCTCTTGTACTTTTCTCTAAGCTATCAGTAGCTAAACTCCCTCTCATTGGGAGAGGGAGCTCTGTTGTACTTGATGGATTAATGATAGTAAATTTCTTATTTTCTTCATCTTCTCTTTGATTTGCTAGAAGGAATTTTGTTCTTCATGCTTAATGTTCAATCATCTTGGGAAATAGATTGAATGCAAAATGGGTTTTATGGGAACCTTGGAAAAGGAAACATGAAACTATGCTTAAAATCTTTTCTCACACTTGAGTAGATCTAGGTTTTGGGATTGGATATGGTGACATGAAATCCACCCATTATTTGGATCTATGAGGATGTGTAGTATAATCAGGGACCAAGCATATCTCTCTTCATGAGCAATTAGACCAAAGAATTGGCTGATTATCAATATTTGAGAGACTGAATCACCAAGGGATTGGGGTTCAATCAATCATGATTGCCAAGAGGTCAATGAGTTGCATGATTGAAGATGAGATGAACTGAATTTAATCCAAAGAGAGCAATATCTCCCAAATCCCAATGAATTCCCCCTATTCTTATCTTTCCTATTCTTTATATCTTTCCTTTAATTTCTGCTATTACCCAATCCCCATTTACAATTCATTCATTTATGTTCCAGTACTTTACATTCTTGTCATTTACTTTTCTGCACTTTATTGCTTTCCTTTACTTTTAAGTCATTTACGTTTCTGTTATTTAAAATTCTACACTCAACAATCTCTATTGATTAGCTTGACTAAAATTACCCATTAACTAAAATTGTTTAATCAATCAATCTCTGTGGGATTCGACCCCACTTTATTGTGGGTTATTACTTGATGATAATTTGGTGCGCTTACCAAAGAATGGATTCATTATATAGTGAGTGAATTCCGTCATCAAGTTTTATGGTTGATGATTGGATTTTTGACGGTTTAGAATTTCACTAATGAATTCTCGTTGTAAAGTATAGTTTCTAAACCAAACAATAATCCTTTCATACAAAAAGTTGTTTGTCACTAGTACAAACCCCTAAAATTTATAAACCGAAGTATTGGACCTTGGGTCGTTCTCCCTAGGAATTACAATAAAGTGTCTTGTTATTGGTTGTGAGTTATTTTGGGGTTTTGATAAGAGGCATGGAAGATAAATGGCAAGAAAGTAAACTAACAACTATAAAAGGCTCTTGAAGTCCTATCCTAGTTATCCTTCTCAATTGTGATGAGAATTATTCATTGCTACCACTTAGTTAACCCTTACTAAATAAAGGAAAGTAAAGTGGATGAATTGACTTGAGCCACAAGTTCTAGCCAACTCCCAAGGAAAGACTAGCTTTTGTGCACTCTAAACCAATTAGCAATCTCTCCAATTATCAATCAACAAAGGAATTAGGTAACTCAAGAGTCACTAATTACTCTACCTAGGCCAAGAAGAACAAAACCTACACTAAAATCCAACCAAGCATTTCATCAAACACTTGGAAGGCACAAAAGAAAAGCATAGTAAATTGAGAACAAGAATAGAATCTAACAACAATTATTGCAAAGAATTAACAACAACAATCAAGAAAATCACAATTATCATGAATTACCTCAAATTGCATTATTGAAAGAAAACAAAGAAACAACAATCTATCCAAAACAAAATGAAGAATTATAATTATTAAAGCACATAACTAGAAAGAGGAAGAGGAGAAGATTAAGACTTGATAAAGGAAAAGTGAATCAAAGCATGAATTAAACCTAGATCTAAGAAGAGAGATTAACCTAAACCTAATCCTAATTCTAGAGAGAAGTGAGAGAGAAAACTAACTAATCCTAATCCTAATGATGCTAAAAATGATTCCCAAGATTCTCTTCCCCTTCAATCCTTGATCCTTTTATTCCTTTCTATCAGCAATTGGCGCCAAAATGGGTTCAGAAACCCTTCCAAATCGCCAGGCACGTGTTGCTTTAATAAAGTCATGTGCCGACTGCGATGCGTGCGCATACAGTACGCGTGCGCGCCCCTGGCCGATTCTGCAATGTGCGCGCGAGCGCCTTGTGCGCGTGCGCGTGCTTGGCTGATTTCACTTCTTTGACTTTTCATGCTTCTCTCCACTTGTATGCTTCTTTCCTTGCTCCCTTTGATCCATGCCTAGCCTATTTCAATCCTGGAATTACTAGCAAACACATCAAGGCATCTTATGGAATCAAAGAGGAATTAGAATTCATCAAAATAAGGCTTAAAAAGCATGTTTTTACAATTAAGCACAAATACGGGAGAGATTACAAAACCATGCTAATTCATAGGTTAAATGCGAGAAAAGGTCATCAAAATACTCTAAATTCAATACAAGATAAACCATTAAATTGGGGTTTATTAATGGTTCCGTTACCGGAGATTGATGTTGAATTAACAATGATTAAGTTGATGAGTGTTTAGATTAAGCATTTTTTACTTTGGTAGTCTTTTTAATTTCAGCCTTTACTTTATTCATTTTGTTTAGTATTTTAATTCTTAAACTGTTCATTGTATATATATCCACTCTAACAAGAAGCACACTAACTGTTTGATACTTTGCACAAATTAATTTTGACTTACCCACCTTTCTTCCAAAAAGGGGGTGATAACTCTTGTTTTAGATTGTGTTTTGTGTTGTGTATGACAGGGAGAAGAGGAGCTGTAACCTCCTACGATTCTGAACCAGAGAGAACATTTTTGAGATTGAAAAGAGAAGCAGTAGTAAGAGGCAAAAGAGTGGTTAGTGAAGAAGAAGAAGAAGAGAATCCAACCCAAACCATGGAAGGTGAAGCACACAACCATCATAAAGAAGCAGTTGGCAACCATGCTCCTCCACAAGAGAGGAGAGTGCTAGGCTCTTACATCAATCCCAATCCTGGGAATTGTGGGAGCAGCATCTTAAGACCTAACATACATGCCAACAATTTTGAGCTCAAACCACAACTAATCACTCTTGTTCAGAATAACTGTTCATTTGGAGAAAATGCTCAAGAAGATCCTAACCAACATCTAACCACATTTTTGAGAATATGTGATACGATGAAGGCTAATGGTGTCCACCCGGACACCTATAAGCTTCTGTTGTTTCCCTTTTCTCTCAGGGATAAAGCATCAAAGTGGTTGGAATCATTTCCTAAGGAGAGTTTGACAACTTGGGAAGAAGTAGTGAATAAGTTCTTGGCAAGATTCTACCCTCCCCAAAGAGTTAACAGATTGAGAGCTGAGGTGCAAACCTTTAGACAATAAAATGGAGAATTCGTTATGAGGCATGGGAGAGATACAAGGAGTTGACAAGAAAATGTCCTCCAGACATGTTCAATTAATGGGTACAACTACACATTTTCTATGAAGGATTGACACAAGAATCAAAGAAGGCTTTAGATCACTCTTCAGGAGGCTCTCTCAACAAGAAGAAGACAATCGAAGAGGCCATAGACATCATAGAAACTATGCCCAACTATGAGTACTTCTATGCCTCCGATAGAAATCCAAGAAGGGGAGTAATGGAGCTCAAATCTATGGATGTTCTGCTGGCTCAAAACAAGATGATCACAGCTCAACTAGCCGCTCTAACCAAGTAGATGGAGAAGAATCAAGTCTCAGCTATCCAAGCCCAAGCACCTATGCAGGAAGAAGACACCTCAGAAGTTGAATATGAATGGGAGCAAGCCAACTATGTCAACAATTCATCCAGATCAGACCACCATATGACCCTAATGCCAAAACATACACCCAAGTTGGAAGAATCATCCAAATTTTGGTTGGAAAGACCAATAAAACCACAACTAAGATCACAAATCATACCACTGTAACCAATATAACAACCCTAACCATCAATCTAATACCTATAGATCCAACCATAGCTCAACAAATGCACCCTACCACTCTACCCAACAACCATACAACAACCATTCTCAAGATGTATCATCCTCAGGCCCACAACCATGTGATAACAGCAACAACTTTGCAAGATTGGAGGCTGCTATGTCACAATTGGTAGGGAGTATTGCCACTGTTACAAAGAGACAATTGCAAGCTAAAAAAGATAGATACAATCCAAGAGGAGGCCAGATCCAATATAAGGAACCAACGGGTAGCAATTTCAAAACTGGAATCACAACTAGGGAGCTTGTCCAAACAGATACCAATGCATACATATACATTTTCAAGTGATACCATGGCTAACCCAAGAGGGGAATGCAAGGCCATCACACTTAGAAGTGGGAAGGTAGTGGAGGAGGCTTCCTCAGACCACAACTTGCAAGGAAAAGAAGCTGTAAATGACTCAGAGACCAAGAAGGAAGAAGCAACACCTGATCCAGCTCTACCAAAGAAAGCTTTGAAGCCCTATGTACTAAAAGCACCGTACCCACAAAGGCTGAGAAAAGATGGGAAGGACAGCCAGTTTTCTAGGTTCTTGGAGATCTTTAAGAAGCTTCAAATTAACATACCTTTTACTGAGGCATTAGAGAAAATGCCACTCTATGCCAAGTTTCTAAAGGAGCTGATGACAAGGAAAAAAATTGGGGAGAAAAGGAAACTGTGGTACTCACAGAGGAATGTAGTGCCATTATACAAAAGAAGTTTCCCCAAAAGATGAAAGATCCTGGGAGCTTCCAAATCCCCTGCATCATAGGGGATATCGACATTGAGAAAGTATTGTGTGATCTGGGAGCTAGCATCAACCTTATGTCCTTAGCCATGATGAAAATAATGAGAATTGAAGAAGCCAAACTAACAAGAATGACACTTCAATTAGTTGATAGAACATTTAAGTTTCCTTATGGAATGGTGGAGGACTTGTTGGTCAAGGTGGGAGAGTTCATCTTTCCAGCTAATTTTGTTGTACTTGATATGGAAGAAGAGGCTAACACATCACTCATACTAGGAAGACCATCCCTAGCTATAGATGGAGCTATAATTGATGTACAAAAGGGAGAGTTAGTCTTAAGATTACATGAAGAAAAGATGGTGTTCAATGTCTTCAAAGCAATGAGCTACCCAAAGGAATCCATTGGTGAATGCATGATGGTGGACACAATGGAGAAGATAGTTCAAAGAGTCCTAGAAGAAGATCAATGTGAGGAAGTTTTGGAGCAAGACCAACAAACAGCATGTGGTGAACTACCACAAGAAATTATAAAAGGCTCAATCATGCTGGACAAGGCAAGCAAGAAGGAAGTGGAAGCACCCAATTTGGAGTTGAAAACCCTGCCTCCAAGCTTAAAGTATGCCTACTTGGAAGACAATGACACATATCCAGTAATCATTGATTCAAGCTTGAGTGAGGAGCAAAAAGAGGAGCTTATCAATGTGTTGAGACAACACAAGGATGCCATAGGATGGACACTTTCAGATTTAAAGGGGATCAGCCCTTCAATGTGCATGCATAAAATCCTTCTTGAGGAGGGTGCCAAGCCCTCAAGATAGCCACAAAGAAGATTAAATCCAACAATGATGAAGTGGTTAAAAAAAGTGCTAAAGTTATGGCAAGCAGGGGTGATCTACCTAATCTCAGACAGCCATTGGGTGAGCCCAGTGCAAGTAGTCCCCAAGAAGGGAAGAATTATAGTTGTGCCAAATGAAAGAAATGAGTTGATACCAACAAGAACAGTGACTGGATGGCACATGAGCATAGATTATAGAAAGCTCAATGAAGCTACAAGGAAGGACCATTTACCTCTACCCTTCATGGATCAAATGTTGGAAAGGCTGGCTGGACATGAATACTACTGTTTCTTGGATAGATACCCAAGCTACAATCATATTGTAGTAGACCCTAAAGACCAAGAGAAAACTTCCTTTACTTGTCCTTATGGTGTTTTTGCATATAGACAAATGCCCTTTGGATTGTGCAATGTACCTACCACATTCCAAAGGTGCATGCTATCCATTTTTTTTTCATATGATTGAAAGGTTTATTGAGGTTTTCATGGATGATTTTTCTGTGTTTGGTGATTCATTTTCTAAGTGCTTACACTATCTTACCTTGGTGCTAAAGAGATGCGAAGAAACTAACCTAGTTTTGAACTGGGAAAAGTGTAATTTTATGGTTACCGAAGGGGTGGTCCTTGGCCACAAAATCTCTAAGAAAGGCATAGAGGTGGACAGGGCCAAGGTGGAAGTGATTGAAAAACTACCCCCACCTTGCAATGTCAAAGCAATTAGAAGTTTCTTAGGGCATGCTAGATTTTATAGAAGGTTCATTAGAGATTTTTCAAAGATTGCCAAACCTTTAAGTAACTTTCTTGTCTCTAATTTGTCTTTTATCTTTGATAGAGAATGTATGCAAGCCTTTGATGAGTTAAAAAGTAGGCTCTCCTCTGTACCTATTATAGCACCACCTAGTTGGGATTCACCTTTTGAACTGATGTGTGATACATCAGATTTTGCTATTAGTGCTGTTCTAGAACATATGAGAGACAAGCTAGTACATGTCATCTATTATGCTAGCAAGGTTCTTAATGAAACCCAAGGGAACTACACCACCACAGAAAAAGAACTTCTTGCTATAGTTTTTGCATTTGATAAATTTAGATCTTATCTTATTGGGTATAAAGTCATTATTTTCACTGACCATGCAGCTCTTAAGTAGTTGTTAACCAAGCAAGAATCTAAGCCTAGACTGATAAGATGGATCTTGCTACTTCAATAGTTTAATATTGAGATTAAGGATAGAAGTGAAGTAGAGAACAAAGTGGCTGACCACTTATCAAGAATCCTAAATAAGTAAGATGAAGCACATAGCCCTGCAGTGAATGAGAGCTTTCTAGATGAACAGTTGATGATGATCTAAGAAGCTCCCTAGTTTGCAGATGTAGCCAATTTCAAGGCTATTAGAGAGCTACCTTCCAACATCAGCAAGCATATGAGAAGAAAGCTCATCAATGATGCCAAACACTATATCTGGGATGAGCTCTATCTCTTCAAGAAGTATGTTGATGGGATTCTAAGAAGATGCATTTCTCATGAGGAAGGACAAGAGGTCCTTTGGCATTGCCATGGATCTACATATGGAGGACACTTTAGTGGAA
This sequence comes from Arachis duranensis, assembly GCF_000817695.3. Lineage (NCBI taxonomy): Eukaryota > Viridiplantae > Streptophyta > Magnoliopsida > Fabales > Fabaceae > Arachis > Arachis duranensis. The sequence continues at coordinate 62,024,946 of NC_029775.3, read as the reverse complement.
AAAGGACCGCAGCCAAGGTGTTACAATGTGGATTCTTTTGGCCTACAATATTCAAAGATGCAAAGGAGTTTGTGACAAGGTGCAATGAATGTCAAAGAGCTGGCAACCTACCCAAGAAGAATGAAATGCCATAGAGATTCATCATGGAGTTGGAGTTGTTTGATGTTTGAGGGATTGATTTCATGGGACCATTCGTACCCTCATACTCAAATAACTACATATTGGTGACTGTGAATTATGTGTCAAAATGGGTAGAGGCCATAGCTACATCAACAAATGATAACAAAGTGGTGATTAATTTCTTGAAGAAGAGTATATTCAGTTGGTTTAGGGTTCTAAGAGCTCTTATAAGTGCAGGGGAACTCACTTTTACAACAAGCAACTTGAGAAACTCCTCCAATATAGTGTCAAGCACAAGATAGCAACCCCATACTATACACAAACCAATGGTCAAGCTGAAATTTCAAATAGAGAGCTGAAGATAATCCTTGAAAAGACTGTTGAAAACTTAAGAAAAGATTGGTCCAACAAGCTAGATGATGCACTATGGGCCTATAGAATAGCTTTTAAGACACCCATTGGTATGTTTCCATACCAATTAGTGTTTGGAAAGGCTTGTCATCTACCAGTGGAGCTTGAACATAGAGCATTTTGGGCTATAAAGATGTTGAACTTTGATAATCAAGTTGCTGAGGAAAGAAGATTACTGCAACTCAATGAGTTAGAAGAATTCAGAATTCAAGCCTATGAAAATGCCAAGATTTACAAGGAGAAAACAAAGAAATGGCATGATCAAAAGCTAGCAAGAAGAGAGTTTGTAGAAGGTCAAAAAGTGCTATTGTACAACTCAAGGCTCAAGTTTTTCCTAGGGAAGCTAAAGTCAAGATGGTCTAGACCCTTCACAATCATCAAGGCTTCCCCTTATGGTCATGTGGAGCTTATAGAGGACAAAACACGGAAGACTTTCATTGTCAACGGCCACAGGCTTAAGCACTACTTGGGGGACTCATTGGATGAGCAAAGAATGAACTATACCCTCAATTGAAGAAGAAGAATCGTCAAGCTAGTGACATTAAAGAAGTACTAGTTGGGAGGTACCCCAACATTCATATCCTTTCAATTTCATGCTTGCTAGAGTAGCTTATGTTTGTTCACCTAGGTTGTTTGATTTTCAGTTTTATTTGTAGTTAATTAGTTGAATAATTTTCTTGATTTAAGTTTCAAAAGTTTTCTAGTTTGCTGGAAGTGCAATCTTGCTTGCTATACTAGATGAGGTTGATTAATTGGGCTGGGGAACTAGCTAAGGAGCTAAGTTTGGTGTGGCCACAAACCCACTTAATTTGAGCTTACATCAAAACAATTGAATTAATCTTAAAAGTAAGCACAAAATTAAGTTTGGTGGGGCCACCCTCATAAGAGATTCATACGTACAGCCCAATGAATTCATGTTTAAAGGCAATTAGTAAATTGGTGTGTGCATAAAACGGCCAATTTATTGTGTACATATGAAATAGAAGTGGAAGAATGTGAAAGAATTAAATTTATTCCACTCATAATGTACACAATAAAATCCAATCATGAGACCAATTACTATATGCAATGAATCCAAGTTTGGTGTCCAAAAGACACCCATTAAATGCCATTAACTAGAAGAATATGAGGTAATTCTTTTGTGATTATTGATGGGGGTTTCGAACTAAATTTTCAGGAAGGAGGTAGGGCCCACATGACATTGATAACTCATTAAGTCAGGGAGTCAAAGTGTACTTCAGACTTTGGAACTCAAAAATTAGAAGAAAGCTGAAGAGATAAGGGTTGGCGCATTTACCCACGCTGGGCGCCACTCCCAAGTAGGAAAACATTCAATTTTTATCTTCAACTCCCACCTTCCAGATCCCTCTTCTCACCCCTATATATTGTACTCTCCCTTCCCTCTTTCCTACACTACAAACTTCATTCCTCACAACTGAAACACCCGTTCTGCACTTCTTGCTTTCTTTCTTTCTTTCTTTCCTTATTTTTGTTCTCTTGATTGGGACAATCAAGTCCTAAATTTAGTGTTGGATTAAACCTTTGATTTTCTTTCTTTCTTTGCTTCTTTCTTTATCCCTTCATCACTCTTTCAAACCCTTTTACCACAACCAAATGGCACCACCAAAAGCCACCACTTCAAAGAAAAGAAAGACTAAGGAAGCTGGCTCTGGCTTATCAAGCTACAATGAGTTCAAGTTTCTCTCATTCTTCCACAAAAACTAATTTATCGGTGGGTGAGTGAGAGGCAGATAATCCCTGAGGTGGGCTTCCAACTTGGGAGACATGAGTATAGGGAAATCAACATTGAGATTAACAATAGAGGCTGGGCGCTCTTGTGCAACCCACCAAAGAAGGTGGTGGAAAGCTTGGTAAGGGAGTTTTATGCCAATGCTATTCCTCAACTTGGGCAACCATATGACTATCAATGCTATGTGAGGGAGAAGAGTATTGATTATAGCCCTGCCAACATAAACAAGATGCTGATGGTGAAGCGCACAACTTGACCCTGGGTTTGAAGAAATTCAAATGAGATTTATGTCATCAATGTCCACTGGATCAATGACAAAGATGGAAGGCCAAACCAGCTGAGAAGGAGAGACTTGAGCCCCCTAGCTAGAGGGTGGCTAGACTTTGTGAGAAGATCCCTCAACCCCACCTCCAACATTTCGGAGGTAACATTGAAAAGGGCCGGGTTAATCTATAGTATCATGAAAGGAGAAAACATCAATGTGGGGGAGATGATTGCAAACAATATTCATAGGGTGCTGAAGAGCACCAAGGATAGCACAAGACTTGTATTCCCAAGCATCATCCAGAGGCTTTGTGATGAGGCTGGAGTGGAGAAGGTAATTGATGAGATCTTAGTAGAGCAGGACAAACCAATTACAGCCAAAACGATAGAAAATGTGGTGGCCATCAACCCACTGCAAAGAGCAAAGAAGCATAGGGCTTATGTGCCTAGGGCACAAAGGCCACCACAATAAGAAGAAGCTTATGTCCAAGCACCATTCCCACAACTACCAGCCCATAGTGATGCCAAAACTGTTCAGAAGCAAAAAGCTACTAGCCCCGCTCATCTAATTAGGACTAAGTTTCATTGATATTGTGAGATTCATTGTATATTCTCTTCTTTTTATCCTATTTTGTTTTTAGTTGCTTGGGGACAAGCAACAATTTAAGTTTGGTGTTGTGATGAGCGGATAATTTATACGCTTTTTGGCATTTTTTTTAAGTAGTTTTTAATAGGATCTAGCTACTTTTTAGTATATTTTTATTAGTTTTTAAGAAAAATCTAGATTTCTGGACTTTACTATGAGTTTGTGTGTTTTTCTGTGATTCCAGGTTTTTTCTGGCTGAAATTGAGGGACCTGAGCAAAAATATGATTTAGAGGCTGAAAAAGGACTGCAGATGCTGTTGGAAAGTAGACATCCTGGGCTTTCCAGTAATATATAATAGTCCATACTTTGTCCGAGTTTTGACGACGCAAACTGGCGTTCAAACGCCAACTTCCTGCCCTATTCTGGCGTTAAACGCCAGAAATAGGATAAAAGCTGGGGATAAAGGCCCAAACTGGCATAAAATCTGGCGTTTAACTCCAAGAAATGTCTCTACACATGAAAGCTTCGATGCTCAGCCCAAGCACACACCAAGTGGGCCCGGAAGTGGATTTCTGCATCATTTACTTATTTATGTAAACCCTAGTAACTAGTCTAGTATAAATAGGACATTTTACTATTGTATTTTCATTTTCAGATTATTCTTAGATCATCTTTGATCAGTTTTATGCTATCTTAGACTCTTATGGGGGATGGCCATTTGGCCATGCCTGGACCTTCATCACTTATGTATTTTCAACGGTGGAGTTTCTACACCTCATAGATTAAGGTGTGGAGCTCTGCTGTTCCTCGAGTATTAATGCAAAGTACTATTAGTCTTCTATTCAATTCAAGCTTATTCTTATTCCAAGATATTCATTCGCACACAAGAACATGATGAATGTGATGATCAAGTGACACTAATCACCATTCTCACTTATGAACGCGTGCCTGACAAACACTTCCTTTCTATATGAAAACAAGCTTGAATTCATATCTCTTGGGACTCTAATCAACGATTCACATCGTTTTCCCTCTGACAATGGGGCATCTGAATCTGAGATTAGAACCTTCGTGGTATAGGCTAGAAACAATTGGCAGCATTCCTGAGATCTGGAAAGTCTAAACCTTGTCTGTGGTATTCCGAGTAGGATCTGGGAAGGGATAACTGTGACGACCTTCAAATTCGCAACTGTGGGGCGCAGTGACAGTGCACAAAAGGATTATTAGATCTTATTCCGACACGATCGAGAACCGACAGCTGATTAGCCATGCGGTAGCTGTGCCTGGTATTTTTCATCCGTGACGAGAAATCTGATAGTTGATTAGCCGTACAGAAACCGTAGAGGACCATTTTCACTGAGAGGACGGGAGGTAGCCATTGACAAGGGTGATCCCTGACATACAGATTGCCAAGGAAAGGAGTATGAATGATTGAATGAAGGCAGTAGGAAAGCAGAGATTCAGAAGGAATAACGCATCTCCATACGTGACGATCGGATTTCCTGCCGGTAAAGAAATTCACAAATATAATCGCGTTGTAAGTACAGTTTCTAAACCAATAGAAAATCCTTTCGTACAAACGTTTGGTTGTCACAAGTAACAAACCCAATAAAATTTATAAACTGAAGTATTCAAACCTTGGGTCGTCTTCTCAAGGAATTGCAGAGAAGTATGAGTTATTATTGGTTAAGGAAAAAGATATAGTTTTGGGTTTTTTTTTTGAAATAAGGAACAAGTGATTTAAATAACAAGAATTAATAAATTAATAATTAAGAAAACTCTTGGCAAGGTACGAGAACTGGAATTCCTATCCTAGTTATCCTTATTAGGTGTGATGAGAATTGGGTTTTAATCCCACTTAGTTATCCCTTATTAAATAAAGGAAAGTCAAGTAGACTAATTAAATTGATCCTCAAGTCCTAGTCAACTTTTAGAGCAATCCAAATCAATTAGAAATTGCCAATTTCAACCACTACTGAGTTTGATAACTCAGGTGTTACCAATTAATTAACCAAAGCCAAAAGGGAAGAAAATCTACTCGAATGAAAATAATTTGGATAAAGCGAAAGCATCAATAACATAAATTAAAGAAAGAAATCATAAGTCTGAAATACCTCAAATTGTATTTAAATAGAAAATCAATATAAAAATAAAGAGTCCATAAACTAAATTGAGAAAATAAATAAAAGGAACATTGAACCTGTGATTGAAGAAGATGAAATCCTAATCCTAATCCTAATCCTAAGAGAGAGGAGAGAACCTCTCTCTGAAAACTACATCTAGTCCTAAATTTATGTATGAATTAATGTTGTATGAAGTATGCTATGAATGGATGGATTCCTCAATTTATAGCCTTTAATCTGTGTTCTATAATTTTTGCAGATCGCGCAAGTCATGCGTCCGCGTGGGTCACGCGGGCGCGTTATCTGGAGTTTTTCTTTTCCACGCAGTTGCGTCAGTCATGCATTCGCGTCATCTGTGTTTTGCATGGGCCACGCATTCGCCTCATGCACCCGTTCGCGCAGATGCCACTTTTCACAAAGCACGCGTTCGCGTCGTCCACGCGTTCGCATCGCTGCGAGTTTCTTTAAGGACTCTATTTTGTGCTTTCCTTCCATTTTTGTATGTTTCCTTTCCATCCTTTAAGTTATTCCTGCCCTATAAAACCTAAGAGTACTCAGCACACAAATCACGGCATCGAATGGTAATAAAGGATAATTAAATTTAATATTTTTAAAGCATAGGAAACATGTTTTCTCATATGTCATATCACAAGGAAGGAATTGTAAAACCATGAAAATTCATATGAATAAGTGGGTGAAAATTTGATAAAATCATTCAATTGAGCACAAGATAAATCATAAAATAGTGGTTTATCAACCTCCCCACACTTAAACATTAGCATGTCCTCATGCTAAACTTAAGAGAAACTATAAAGGAGTGAAGAGGAATGATAGAGAGTATGCAATGCAACCTATTTATGTGAATGCAACTACATGCAAAATGTTTCTACCTACTTTGTTAAAAATAAATAAGTTCTCCAAGACAAATATGAATCAAATTCCACTAATTCAAATTACACAATAAAAGACAAGTAAACTTGTAAGAAGATAGCTCATGGAAGCAGGGAACATAGAATCAAGCATTGAACCCTTACTGGTAGTGTATATCACTCTAGTCTCTCAAGTGTATAGGGTAATTCACTTTACTCTTCTCTAATCATGCTTTCTAAACTTTGTTCTTCATCTAACCAATCAACAAATATTTAGCATACCAATGCAAACATCATGAGGTCTTTTCAAGGTTGTAATGGGGCTGAGGTAAAGGTAAGGATGTATATATAAGGCTAAGTGAGCTAACAAAGTGAATCCTTGTTTAGTCTAAGATCTCACCTAACATACACACTTTATATAATTTCAAAGTTCTTTACCTAGCTACCCAAATTTTCCCACTTTTGTATTACATGCTCATGCACCAAATTTATTTTTGAATTTTGTCCCATATGCATTGGTTATTTTTATTTTGCATTGGGGTAATTTTTGTATCCCGTTATTTAATTACTTATTTTTTTTCAATGCACATGGTAATTTAATTATTTTGATTTCACATGAGCATGCTTCTCAAATTTTGAAATAACTTATTCAATTTAATTCCCTTTTTTCCTATCATTCCATATTCCCATAAAATTTCCCATACTTAAATTATACATAATATCTATCTTAAGCTTACCAAGGATTCAAATTGGGATTTTTAATTTGTTTTTCTGCTTAAGGCTAGTAATGTGGTTATAAAATAGAAGAGGGGGTCAAAAAGGCTCAAGGGGGCTAACAAAGGTGATTGAAAGGGTAGGCTATTTGGGATAAGTGAGCTAATAATCAAATAATGGCCTCAATCATATGCAAGCATGTAATACACTAAATAATAGACATATAGAATGGAACAAAGCAAAGATTGCAATTATAGAGAAGAAAACACACAAGAACTAAAAATTTATGGTTAAATAATGTAACCATGTAATAAGTTCAAAATCTCACAGGTTGTGTGTTCTTTGGCTCAAAAACCATGTTCCAAATACAACTTCAAACAAATTTAACACATAGAAAATTTTAATTTTTTAATTTAAATTAGTGAAATTTTTTCAAAAATAGGGTCCTAGAAAGAAACTTATTATTTTTCAACCAATTAGTATTAAATGCAAACAATCAAATACACATGCAATCTATTATGCAATGCAACAATGAACTATTAAAGAAAATAAGACATTGGTGTTGAGAAGAGAATAACTAACCCATGGAGATCGGTATCGACCTCCCCACACTTAAAGGTTGCACCGTCCTCGGTGCATGCTAAGATGTACAAGTGGACGGGCTGCTCCAACTGATGCCTTTCTCTATAGATTATGCAGATTGACTTGCTTGTCTCCCATATAGAAGTTCTTCCTTTTTCCTTCCCTGGTGGCCATCCTGAAAGAAGAGAAAAAGGAAAAAATGTAACCCAGCAATAAAGATAAGAAAATAAATAAAATATGGGTTGGTTAATGCCAAATAATAAAGGTCTCAATTACATGGTAGCTATAACATGCAGTGAGAAAACAGTAGAAGCATACGACATATCAATAGTGCAAGAATTGCAATAATGGGGAAGAGGGTATGGGTAATGCAAAATAGTGTCAGTGCATATCAATGCAAAAGGAATAACAGTATTATAAAAATTAGCATTGATTTATGAATAATAATACCCAATCAGAATAAAACAAGTCATGAAGCACCAAAATAATTCAAGAAAAGATGCAATAGTTGAAGAAGAAAATTTTAACACCAATGGAAAAATAAAAAGAAAGAAAGAAAAGAGGAAGAAAGAAATAAGAAGGGAAAGAAAAGATTTAAATTCGGGGAAGAAAAGATAAGATATCTTGGCCAATCTGGATAAGCTGTGCAGCGCAGGCGACGCAAACGCGTGGGTCACGTGTTCGCGTGGAGTGTTTCGTGCCATTAACCTGAGGGTAGCCTCACGGTCGCGTAACTCTCTGTTTGAAACTCGTGTTGCCAAATTTTAGGGTGACGCGGTCGCGTGGGGGACGCGATCGCGTGATTGGCCTTTTTCTGAAAAACGGCGCGGACGCGTGGGGCACGCGTTTGTGTGGTAGGGCTTGTGCTTCTAGCACGAGTCCAGGCCCACTGGGGCACAAAATTGTGATCATCAATGGCGCCATCAACATGGTACGCTCAATTGCAATCTCAACTCTTTATCACAACTTCGCACAACTAACCAGCAAGTGCACTGGGTCGTCCAAGTAATAAACCTTACGCGGGTAAGGGTCGATCCCACGGAGATTGTTGGTATGAAGCAAGCTATGGTCATCTTGTAAATCTCAGTTAGGCGGATTCAAATGGTTATGGAGGATTAATGATTAAAAGATGAATAAAACATAAAATAAAGATAGAGATACTTATGTAATTCATTGGTGAGAATTTCAGATAAGCGTATGGAGATGCTTTGTCCCTTCTGTCTCTCTGCTTTCCTATTGTCTTCATCCAATCCTTCTTACTCCTTTCCATGGCAAGCTATATGTTGGGCATCACCGTTGTCAATGGCTACAGTCCCGTCCTCTCAGTGAAAATGTTCAACGCGCTATGTCACAGCACGGCTATTCATCTGTCGGTTCTCAATCATGTCGGAATAGAATCTAGTGATTCTTTTGCGTCTGTCACTAACGCCCCACAATCGCGAGTTTGAAGCTCATCACAGTCATTCAATCCTTGAATCCTACTCAGAATACCACAGACAAGGTTTAGACCTTCCGGATTCTCAAGAATGCCGCCATCAATTCTAGCTTATACCACGAAGATTCTGATTAAGGAATCTAAGAGATATCTACTCAATCTAAGGTAGAGCGGAGGTGGTTGCCAGCCACACATTCATAGGTGAGAATGATGATGAGTGTCACGGATCATCACATTCATCAAGTTGAGGAACAAGTGATATCTTAGAATAAGAATAAGCTGAATTGAATAGAAGAACAATAGTAATTGCAGTAATACTCGAGGTACAGCAGAGCTCCACACCATAATCTATGGTGTGTAGAAACTCCACCGTTGAAAATACATAAGAACAAGGTCTAGGCATGGCCGAATGGCCAGCCTCCCATAATCTAAGAACTAGGCATCCAAAGATGATCCTAAGATCTAAAGTGATCAAAAGATGTCTAATACAATAGCAAAAGGTCCTATTTGTAGAGAACTAGTAGCTTAGGGTTTACAAAGATGAGTAAATGACATAAAAATCCACTTCCGGGCCCACTTGGTGTGTACTTGGGCTGAGCATTGAAGCTTTCATGTGTAGATACTTTTCTTGGAGTTAAACGTCAGCTTTTGTGCCAGTTTGGGCGTTTAACTCCCATTCTTGTGCCAGTTCCGGCGTTTAACACCAGAATTCTTGAGCTGATTTGGAACGCTGGTTTGGGCCATCAAATCTCGGGCAAAATATGGACTATTATATATTGCTGGAAAGCCCAGGATGTCTACTTTCCAATGCAATTGAGAGCGCACCAATTGGGCTTCTGTAGCTTCCAAAAGCTACTTCGAGTGCAGGGAGGTCAGAATCCAATAGCATCTGCAGTCCTTTTTCAGCCTCTGAATCAGATTTTTGCTCAGGTCCCTCAATTTCAGCCATAAAATACCTGAAATCACAGAAAAACACACAAACTCATAGTAAAGTCCAGAAAAGTGAATTTTAAATAAAAACTAATAAAAATATAATAAAAATTAACTAAAACATACTAAAAACATACTAAAAACAATGCCAAAAAGCGTATAAATTATCCGCTCATCACAACACCAAACTTAAATTGTTGCTTGTCCCCAAGCAACTGAAAATCAAAATAGAATAAAAAGAAGAGAATATACTATAGACTCCAAATTATCAATGAAACTTAGCTCCAATTAGATGAGCGGGACTAGTAGCTTTTTGCCTCTGAACAATTTTGGCATCTCACTTTATCCTTTGAAGTTCAGAATGACTGGCTTCTATAGGAACTCAGAATCCGGATAGTGTTATTGATTCTCCTAGTTAAGTATGATGATTCTTGAACACAGCTACTTTATGAGTCTTGGTCATGGCCCAAAGCACTCTGTTTTCCTGTATTACCACCGGATACATACATGCCACAGACACATAACTGGGTGAACCTTTTCAGATTGTGACTCAGCTTTGCTAGAGTCCCCAATTAAAGGTGTCCAGGGTTCTTAAGCACACTCTTTTTGCTTTGGATCACGACTTTAACTGCTCAGTCTCAAGTTTTCACTTGACACCTTCACGCCACAAGCACATGGTTAGGGACAGCTTGGTTTAGCCGCCTAGGCCAGGATGTTATTCCTGTAGGCCCTCCTATCCACTGATGCTCAAAGCCTTGGATCCTTTTTATTACCCTTGCCTTTTGGTTTAAAGGGCTATTGGCTTTTTCTGCTTGCTCTTTTTTTTTCGCATATACTCTCTTTTTTTTCTGCAAGCTTTTCACTGCTTTTTCTTGCTTCAAGAATCAATTTGATGATTTTTCAGATTCTCG
>NC_029775.3:62011670-62014182 GCF_000817695.3 Arachis duranensis | reverse complement strand
TTTTTTATCATTCTTTCAAGAGCCAACATTCATGAATTCAAAAGACATATGCACTGTTCAAGCATTCATTCAGAAAACAAAAAGTATTGTCACCACATCAAACTAATTAAGCTAGTTTTAAAGATGAATTCGAAATCTTGTACTTCTTGTTCTTTTGTAATAAAAACAGTTTTCATTTAAGAAAGGTGATGGATTCATAGGACATTCATAACTTTAAGACATAGACACTAAGACACTAATGATCATAAGACACAAACATAGATAAACATAAGCATAAAAATTCGAAAAACAGAAAAATAAAGAACAAGGAGATTAAAGAACGGGTCCACCTTAGTGATGGCGGCTTGTTCTTCCTCTTGAAGATCTTATGGAGTGCTTGAGCTCCTCAATGTCTCTTCCTTGTCTTTGTTGCTCCTCTCTCATGATTCTTTGATCTTCTTTAATTTCATGGAGGAGGATGGAATGTTCTTGGTGCTCCACCCTTAGTTATCCTATGTTGGAACTCAATTCTCCTAGGGAGGTGTTGATTTGCTCCCAATAGTTTTGTGGAGGAAAGTGCATCCCTTGAGGCATCTCAGAGATTTCATGATGAGGAGTTTCCTCATGCTCATGTCCATGAGTGGGATCTCTTGTTTGCTCCATCCTTTTCTTAGTGGTATCCATGAAGACTTGGTCCAACCTTTGATCAAAGTTGACCCTTTTTGAGTTTGAAAGGGACCTCAGGGATTACCTTCTTCATGGCTACAACTTGATAGAAGTGGTCTTGATGCACCCTTGAGATGAATCTCTCCATCTCCCATGACTCGAAGGTGGAAGCTTTTGCCTTTCTTTTCCTCTTTCTAGAGGTTTCTCCGGCCTTAGGTGCCATAAATGGTTATGGAAAAACAAAAAGCAACGCTTTTACCACACCAAACTTAGAAGGTTTGCTCGTCCTCGAGCAAAAGAAGAAAGAAAGGAGTAGAAGAAGAAGAAAATGGAGGAGTAGAAAAAGAAATAGTGTTTAGGTTGTGTGAAAATGAAAGAGTGAAGAAGGGTTTATATAGGGGTGGAGAGGGGGGTAGGGTTCGGCCATTATGGGTGGGTTTGAGAGGGAAAGTGGTTTGAATTTGGATGGTGAGGTAGGTGGGGTTTTATGAAGGATGGATGTGAGTGGTGAAGAGAATGGTGGGATTTGATAGGTGAGGGGTTTTTGGGGAAGAGGTATTGAGGTGATTGGTGAATGGGTGAAGAAGAGAGAGAGTGGTGGGGTAGGTGGGGTAGGTGGGGTAGGTGGGGATCCTATGGGGTCCACAGATCCTGAGGTGTCAAGGATAGCTCATCCCTGCACCAAGTGGCATGCAAAAATGCCCTTTCTGCCAATCTTGGCGTTAAACGCCGGGCTGCTACCCCTTTCTAGCGTTTAACGCCAACTTCTTGCCCATTCCTAGTGTTAAACGCTAGTCTGGTGCCCCTTTCTGGCGCTAAACGCCCAGAATGGTACCAGACTGGGCGTTAAACGCCCATTTTACTGTCTTCACTGGCGTTTAAACACCAGCAAGTTTTCCTCTAGGGTGTGCTATTTTTCTTTCTATTTTTTCATTCTATTTTTGCTTTTTCAATTGATTTTGTGACTTCACATGATCATCTACCTACAGAAAACATAAAATAACAAAAGGAAAATAGACAAATATAACATTGGGTTGCCGCCCAACAAGCGCTTCTTTAATGTCAGTAGCTTGACAGTGGGCTCCCATGGAGCCTCACAGATACTCAGAGCCATGTTGGAACCTCCCAACACCAAACTTAGAGTTTGAATGTGGGGGTTCAACACCAAACTTAGAATTTGGTTATGGCCTCCCAACACCAAACTTAGAGTTTGACTGTGGGGGCTCTGTTTGACTCTGTTTTGAGAGAAGCTCTTCATGCTTCCTCTCCATGGTTACAGAGGGATATCCTTGAGCTTTAAACATAAAGGATTCTTCATTCACTTGAATGATCAATTCTCCTCTGTCAACATCAATCACAGCCTTTGCTGTGGCTAGGAATGGTCTGCCAAGGATGATGGATTCACCCATGCACTTCCCAGTCTCTAGGACTATGAAATCAGCAGGGATGTAATGGTCTTCAATCTTTACCAGAATATCCTCTACAAGTCCATAAGCCTATTTTCTTGAACTGTCTGCCATCTCTAGTGAGATTCTTGCAGCTTGCACCTCAAAGATCCCTAGCTTCTCCATTACAGAGAGAGGCATGAGGTTTATGCTTGACCCTAGGTCACACAGAGCCTTCTTAAAGGTCATGGTGCCTATGGTACAAGGTATTGAGAACTTCCCAGGATCCTGTCTCTTTTGAGGTAATCTCTGCCTAGTCAAGTCATCCAGTTCTTTGGTGAGCAAAGAGGGCTCATCCTCCCAAGTCTCATTACCAAATAACTTGTCATTTAGCTTCATGATTGCTCCAAGGTACTTAGCAACTTGCTCTTCAGTGACATCTTCGTCCTCTTCAGAGGAAGAATACTCATCAGAGCTCATGA
>NC_029775.3:62010603-62011277 GCF_000817695.3 Arachis duranensis | reverse complement strand
TTGAAGGGTTCTCAGGATCATAAGCTTCTTCTTCAGATGAAGCGTCCTTAGTACTGTCTGGTGCAGCTTGCATTCTAGACAGACTTTGAGAAATCATATTGACTTGCTGAGTCAATATTTTGTTCTGAGCCAATATGGCATTCAGAGTATCAATCTCAAGAACTCCTTTCTTTTGATTTGTCCCATTGTTCACAGGATTCCTTTTAGAAGTGTACATGAATTGGTTATTTGCAACCATTTCAATTAGTTCTTGAGCTTCAGTAGGCGTCTTCTTCAGATGAAGAGATCCTCCAGCAGAGCTATCCAATGACATCTTGGACAGTTCAGACAGACCATCATAGAAGATACCTATGATTCTCCATTCAGAAAGCATGTCAGACGGACACTTTCTGATCAATTGTTTGTATCTTTCCCAAGCTTCATAGAGGGATTCACCTTCCTTCTGTCTGAAGGTTTGGGCTTCCACTCTAAGCTTACTCAATTTTTGAGGTGGAAAGAACTTTGCCAAGAAGGCATTGACTAGATTTTCCCAAGAGTTCAGGCTTTCTTTAGGTTGTGAATCCAACCATATCCTAGCTCTGTCTCTTACAGCAAAAGGGAATAGCATAAGTCTGTAGACCTCACGGTCAACCCTATTGGTCTTGACAGTGTCACAGATTTGCAAGAACTCAACT
>NC_029775.3:62000574-62010414 GCF_000817695.3 Arachis duranensis | reverse complement strand
TAGAGATTCCTTGATGTGTCAGAGGAAAAGAAGAATAGAAGGAGGAGGTAGAAGAATTCGAACTTATCAAGAGGGATAGAGTTCGAATTGTGCATTGAGGAGGAGTGTTAGTCCATAAATAGAAGGATGTGAGAAGAGGGAAAGAAATTTTCGAAAATTAAAGTGAATTAATTAAAAGAAATTTTGGAAAATGGTAATTGATTTTCGAAAACTAAGATTGGGAAAGAAATTAAGTAAAATTTGAAAAAGATTTTGAAATTAGAAATTAAAAAGATATGATTGAAAACTATTTAAAAAGATTTGATTTTTAAAATTAATGACTTGGCTAACAAGAAATTTAAAAGATATGATTCAGACATTAAACCTTTCTCAACAGAAAAGGCAACATACTTGAAATGTTGAATCAAATCATTAATTGTTAGCAAGTATTTTTGAAAAATGGAAAGAAATTGATTTTGAAAATATATGATTGAAAAGATATGGTTTGAAAAAGATTTGATTTTGAAAAATTATGAAAACTTAAAAAAAAATCTGAATTAAAAACAAAATCTTCCCTCTTGTGCCATCCTGGCGTTAAACGCCCAGAATGGTATCCATTCTGGCGTTTAACGCCCAAAATGCTACCCTTTTGGGCATTAAACGCCCAGCCAGGTACCCTGGCTGGCGTTTAAACGCTAGTTTTCCTTCCTCACTGGGCGTTTTGAACGCCCAGCTTTTTCTGTGTAATTCCTCTGCTGTATATTCTGAATCTTCAATTCTTTGTATTATTGACTTGGAAAGACACACTTTAAAAATTTTTTGGATTTTTAATGATGAGGATTAATCAAAATGCCACTAAGATCAAATAAACAATGCATGCAAGACACCAAACTTAGAAGTTTGTATACTATTGACACTAACAAATTGAGAATGCATATGAGAAACAACAAAACACTCAAGACAAGAGAATTTAAAGATCAGAGCAAGGAAATCATCAACAACAACTTGAAGATCAATGAAGAACATAATGCATGTAATTTTTCGAAAATTAGAAGAATAAAGACATGCAATTGACACCAAACTTAAAATTAGACACTAGACTCAAACAAGAAACATAAAAATATTTTTGATTTTAAGATTTTAAATTTTTTTTGTGCTTTTTTCGAAAATTGAGTGGAAAAGAAAATAAAGAGATTCAAAATTTTTAATAAGAATTCCAAGAATCATGCAATGTTAGTCTAAAGCTTTAGTCTAAAGAGATTAGACATGGCTAGCCAAGCTTCCGCAGGACATTACATTCAAGAGCTAAACTGATGAAAATCAATCAGCTTTGGTGATGATAAGAACATCACCTTGAAACTCTAGAATTCATTCTTAAAAATTCTGAAGAAGAATACCTAATCTAAGCAACAAGATGAACCGTCAGTTGTCCAAACTCAAGCAATCCCTGGCAACGGCGCCAAAAACTTGGTGTTGTTGCCGGATCAAAACTTGGCACTATTATTGCAGGGAACAAATGCGAAACTGTAGTTAGGACATTTAATTCCCCGACAACGGCGCCAAAAACTTGGTGCATGAAATTGTGACCATCAATGGCGCCATCAACATGGTACGCTCAATTGTAATTTCAACTCTTTATCATAACTTCACACAACTAACCAGCAAGTGCACTGGGTCGTCCAAGTAATAAACCTTACACGAGTAAGGGTCGATCCCATGGAGATTGTTGGTATGAAGCAAGCTATGGTCATCTTGTAAATCTTAGTCAGGCAGATTCAAATGGTTATGGAGGATTAATGATTAAAAGAAGAATAAAACATAAAATAAAGATAGAGATACTTATGTAATTCATTGGTGAGAATTTCAGATAAGCGTATGGAGATGCTTTGTCCCTTCGGTCTCTCTGCTTTCCTACTGTCTTCATCCAATCATTCTTACTCCTTTCCACGGAAAACTGTGTGTTGGGCATCACCGGTGTCAATGGCTACAGTCCCGTCCTCTCAGTGAAAATGTTCAATGCGCTCTGTCACAGCACGGCTATTCATCTGTCGGTTCTCGATCATGTCGGAATAGAATCCAGTGATTCTTTTGCGTCTGTCACTGACGCCCCACAATCACGAGTTTGAAGCTCATCACAGTCATTCAATCCTTGAATCCTACTCAGAATACCACAGACAAGGTTTAGACCTTCTGGATTCTCAAGAATGCCACCATCAATTCTAGCTTATACCACGAAGATTCTGATTAAGGAATCCAAGAGATATCTACTCAATCTAAGGTAGAACGGAGGTAGTTGTCAGGCACACGTTCATAGGTGAGAATGATGATGAGTGTCACGGATCATCACATTCATAAAGTTGAGGAACAAGTGATATCTTAGAATAAGAATAAGCTGAATTGAATAGAAGAACAATAGTAATTGCATTAATACTCGAGGTACAGCAGAGCTCTACACCTTAATCTATGGTGTGTAGAAACTCCACCGTTGAAAATACATAAGAACAAGGTCTATGCTTGGCCGAATGGCCAGCCTCCCATAATCTAAGAACTAGACGTCCAAAGATGATTCTAAGATCTAAAGTGATCAAAAGATGTCTAATACAATAGCAAACGGTCCTATTTGTAGAGAACTAGTAGCTTAGGGTTTACAAAGATGAGTAAATGACATAAAAATCCACTTCCGGGCCCACTTGGTGTGTGCCTGGGCTGAGAATTGAAGCTTTCATGTGTAGAGACTTTTCTTGTAGTTAAACGCCAGCTTTTGTGCCAGTTTGGGCGTTTAACTCCCATTCTTGTGCCAGTTCCGGCGTTTAACGCCAGAATTCTTGAGCTGATTTGGAACGCCGGTTTGGGCCATCAAATCTCGGGCAAAGTATGGACTATTATATATTGCAGGAAATCCCAGGATGTGTACTTTCCAACGAAATTGAGAGCGCGCCAATTGGGTCTCTGTAGCTCCAAAAAATCCACTTTGAGTGCAGGGAGGTCAGAATCCAACAGCATCTGCAGTCCTTTTTCAGCCTCTGAATCAGATTTTTGCTCAGGTCCCTCAATTTCAGCCAGAAAATACCTAAAATCACAGAAAAACACACAAACTCATAGTAAAGTCCAGAAAAGTGAATTTTAAATAAAAATTAATAAAAAATATAATAAAAACTAACTAAAACATACTAAAAACATACTAAAAACAATGCCAAAAAGCGTATAAATTATCCGCTCATCACCCACTCCATCACAACTTGCTGCCATACACCCTTTTTTATGCCGATTTTAAGGTCACGCATTCGCGTGGGTGACGCGGACGCGTGGGAGGCATTTTTCGCAAATGACGCGAATGCGTCAGCGACGCGGTCGCGTGGCTCCATTTGTGCCAAAGGCACGCCTCCAGCCACGCTTTCACATGACTTTCTGTGAAGTTTCTTTTCTTCCTTGAGGCACATATGACACGGACGCGTTGGCGATGCCGTCGCATCACGTGCCATTTTTTTTATAATAATGCAGTATGCAGAATGCAATGCTAATATGAATGTTATGCATGATTCCAGGTCAAATCAAAACTCAAAAACAAACAAAACAGACTAGAATTAAAACTGAAAAAGGAACGATCATACCATGCTAGGTTGTCTCCCACCTAGCACCTTTAGTTAAAGTCCTTAAGTTGGACATTTGGCGAGTTCCTTGTCATGGTGGCTTGTACTTGAACTTATCTTGAAATTGCCACCAGCGCTTGGACTTCAAATAAGCTTCAACATCTCCAAATAAATTCACCAAGCATTGATGAAGTTCTCCACAAGCTTTGTGCTCCCAAAATTGATCCTTATATATTCCCGGATCCCAAATCTTGTTTCTACACCTGTTTTCAAGTTGATTATCATGATTCCATCCAGGTGGTTTAGCCTTAGAATTCTCACTGAAGAGTCCAAACAACTTCCTAGACCCATTCAATTGAGCTCTACACCAACCTTTGCGTTTAAACTTAAAGCTTCCAACCATAATGAACCTTGCAGGACAATTCTTACCACTGACAATCTTCCTCTTACTCTTAATACCACAAAGAGCTCTAAGTTGACCATCCGTCTCCAGTAGCCCATATTCAAGTGGAATTAGAAAGCTAAGGGATATGAATTTTACCCACTTGAATGTTGTGAAGGATGATGGCCTTGGGAAAGGTGTTTCTAATGAACTTGCAAGCTCCACTCCTTTGTGCTCTTCCTTGAATTCTTCAATCTCTTTGTAAGCTTCCTCAATTTCAACCTCTTTCTCTTGGTAGCTGATGAGCGGATAATTTATACGCTTTTTGGCATTGTTTTTAGGTAGTTTTTAGTAGGTTATAGCTACTTTTTAGTATATTTTTATTAGTTTTTAGGCAAAATTCATATTTCCAGACTTTACTATGAGTTTGTGTGTTTTTCTGTGATTTTAGGTATTTTCTGGCTGAAATTGAGGGAGCTGAGCAAAAATCTAATTCAAGCAGAAAAAGGACTGCGAATGCTGTTGGATTCTGACCTCCCTGCACTCGGAATAGATTTTTTGGAGCTTCAGAAGTTCAATTGGCGCGCTCTCAATTGAGTTGGAAAGTAGACATCCAGTACTTTCCAGCAATATATAATAGTCTATACTTTGCATGAAGATAGACAATGTAAACTGGCGTTCAACGCCAGTTCCATGTTGCAGTCTGGCGTTCAGCGCCAGAAACAGGTTGCAAGTTGGAGTTCAACGCCAGAAACAGGTTACAACATGGCGTTCGACTCCAGAAACAGTCCAGGCACGTGAGAATCTTAAGTCTCAGCCCTAGCACACACCAAGTGGGCCCCAGAAGTGGATTTCTACACTATCCATCTTAGTTTACTCATTTTCTATAAACCTAGGGTACTAGTTTACTATTTAAACAACTTTTAGAGACTTATTTTACATCTAATGACATTTTTAGATCTGAATTTTATACTTTTTGATGGCATGAATCTCTAAACTCCATTGTTGGGGGGTGAGGAGCTCTACAACATCTCAATGAATTGATGCAATTATTTCTGTTTTCCATTCAAACACGCTTGTTCCTATCTAAGATGTTCATTCACGCTTCACTATGAAGAAGGTGATGATCTATGACACTCATCACCTTCCTCAATCCATGAACGTGTGCCTGACAACCACCTCCGTTCTACATTGGATTGATTGAGTATCTATTAGATTCCTTAATCAGAATCTTCGTGGTATAAGCTAGAATCTGTTGGCAGCATCCTTGAGAATCCGGAAAGTCTAAACCTTGTCTGTGTTATTCCGAGTAGGATTCTGGGATTGGATGACTGTGACGAGCTTAAAACTCGCGAGTGTTGGGCGTAGTGACAGACGCAAAAGGATCAATGGATCTTATTCCGACGTGATCGAGAACCGACAGATGATTAGCCGTGCTGTGACAGAGCATTTGGACCATTTTCACTGAGAGGATGGGAAGTAGCCATTAACAACAGTGATACCCTACATACAGCTTGCCATGGAAGGAACCTTGCATTTATGAAAGTGAGAAAGCATTATGTTGCAGGAATTCAGAAGACAAAGCATCTCCAAAACTCCAACATATTCTCCATTACTGCGTAACAATTACTCCTTTTACACCCTTTTATTTATCTTTTACAATTGAGGCTAAAGAATCATATTGGTATCCTGACTAAGATTAATAAGATAACCATAGCTTGCTTCAAACCAACAATCTCCGTGGGATACGACCCTTACTCACGTAAGGTATTACTTGGACGACCCAGTGCACTTGTTGGGTAGTTGTGCGAAGCTGTGAGAAATAGTCCATTAATATTGGCATACACAATTTCGTGCACCAAGTTTTTGGCACTGTTGCCAGGGATTGTTTGAGTTTGAACAACTGACGGTGAATCTTGTTGCTTAGATTAGGAAAAATTTATCTTTTTTACTAGAATTGCATCTTTTATTATCCCTCCTAAAAAAATTTTTCAAAAATATTATTTTTCTTTATTAATTTTTATTTTTTTCGTGAGTTTAGTGTCTTGTTTTATGTTTGGTGTCAATTGCATGTTCTTTATTTTTCCTTGATCTTCAAACTGTTCTTGTCAATTTTTCTTGTTTGATCTTTGGTTTTTCCTATTTTCTGTATTTTTCATGTTTCCTTATGCAATTTTAAAATATTAGTTTTCAAAAAAAAAATTATTTTTATTTATTAAAAAAATACCTCTTTAAAACACATTACATTTATAGCTCAATTGGCTAGACCGTTAGTTTATGTTCTTGGTGATTGGGTATCTTCTTTTTAAAATCTTTTCCAAAAATAATTTTCTTTGATTGAATCTTGTGCCAAACTTTAAGTTTGGTGTTTTCTTGTTAATTTTCTTTAATTTACGAAAATTTATTTTGGTTTTCTAAAAATTTTAAGTTTGGTGTTCTTTCTTTTGTTCTTGTTGTTCTTGTGATTCTTGAAAGTGTTCTTGAGTCTTCCTTGTGTTTTGATCTTAAAATTTTTAAGTTTGGTGTTCCTTGGTGTTTTCCCTCCAAAATGTTCGAAAACAAGGAGCATTAGATCAAAAAATTTTAGGTCTTGTGTCTTTTGTGTGTTTCTCTCTTTCATAGTAAAATTCAAAAAAAAAATACCTTCTCCTTTAATTTCTCATAATTTTCGTATTACTTGGGTTGACTTGGTCAAAACTTTTTAAATTATATCTTTTTCAAAATATCATAACCACTTTCTCTCTCCTCATTTTTTTCGAAAATCTTCACAAAACATTTTCAAATTTTTCTTTTTATTTTTATTTTATTTTATTTTATTTTATTTTATTTTATTTTATTTTATTTTATTATTTCGAAAATAATTTTTTTATATAATAAAATAAATAAAATAAATCCAAATTATCTCCCTTTCTTGATCATGGACCTAAGTGGAAATGAACAGTCCAGAAGGACTCTGGAGTCATATGCTAACCCCACTACTGCTTCATATGGGAGTAGTATCTGTATACCCTCTATCGGAGTCAGTAGTTTTAA
Organism: Arachis duranensis; assembly: GCF_000817695.3. Classification (NCBI taxonomy): domain Eukaryota; kingdom Viridiplantae; phylum Streptophyta; class Magnoliopsida; order Fabales; family Fabaceae; genus Arachis; species Arachis duranensis. Next base: position 62,003,430 of record NC_029775.3, on the reverse strand, counting down.
GTTGAATCCTCAGCTCATTATTATGGTACAGTAAAGTTGCCAGTATTTCGGTCTTCCACAGGAAGAACCTACAGAGTTTCTGGCACAGTTTTTACAAATTGCTGACACAGTACATGATAAGGAAGTAGATCAGGATGTTTACAGATTATTACTGTTTTCATTTGCTGTAAAAGACCAAGCTAAGAGGTGGTTAAATAACCAACCTAAGGACAGCATAAAGACATGGAAACAGCTGTTAGAAAAATTCCTGAATCACTATTTTCCTCCAAAATGGATGACACAGCTAAGGCTGAGCATCCAAGGCTTCAAACAAGAAGATAATGAATCCCTTTATGATGCCTGGGAAAGATACAGAGAGATGCTAAGAAAATGCCCCTCAGAAGTATTTTCAGAGTGGGTGAAGTTAGACATCTTTTATTATGGGCTTACAGAGAAAGCTCAGATTTCTCTAGACCACTCATCTGGTGGATCTATACATATGAGAAAGACAATAGAAGAAGCTCAAGAGCTCATTGATACAGTTGCCAGAAATCAGCATCTGTATCTAAACAGTGAACCTTCCATGAAAGAAGAGGCTAAAACAGTAACTGCTGGACTAAGTCCTGTAGAGCAAGTTACTGAATTCAATAAGCAATTAGATTTTCTAAGAAAATAGCTAGCTGAATTCAATGAGATATTACAAGAAACAAGAATGGCTAATATGAATATGGAAGTACAGTTGAAGCAAACAGAACAGTAATTGTCAAAATAAATAACAGAAGAGTGCCAAGCAGCTCAATTAAGAAGTGGAAAAACATTAAATACCTCACTTCAAGGAAGCAGGAAGCCAAGAAATGAACAAACTGCTATCCAAAATCCCTCTGAGGACAGTCAGAGCCCAGAGAGGAATAATTCTGGCGCTCAAACGCCAGAAAAGGGGTGGAGAGCTGGCGTTGAACGCCCAACCCATGCTCAGTCCTGGCGTTCAACGCCAGAAACAAGCAAGGAATTGGCGTTGAACACCCAAAGTAAGCACAGTTCTGGCGTTCAGACACCAGAAACAGGTAAGGAGTTGGCGTCTAACACCACTCTAGCTTCCACCCCTGGCATTCAAACGCCAGTGGGAGATCAGACACATACAAGTGCTGATAGCAACCCCTCTAAAAAGGCTTCTCAACCCACATCTGTAGGTAATAAACCTGCAGCAACTAAGGTTGAGGAATACAAAGCCAAAATGCCTTATCCTTAGAAACTTTGCCAAGCAGAACAGGATAAGCAATTTGCCCGCTTTGCAGACTATCTCAGGAGTCTTGAAATAAAGATTTCATTTGTAGAGGCACTTGAGCAAATACCCTCTTATGTTAAGTTCATGAAAGAAATCTTAACTCATAAGAAGGACTGGAGAGAAACTGAAAAAGTTTCTCTCACTGAAGAATGCAGTGCAGTCATTCTGAAAAGCTTCTCAGAAAAGCTTAAAGATCCCGGAAGCTTGATAATACCATCCACATTACAGGGTACTTGTACCAAGCAAGCTCTATGTGACCTTGAGGCAAGTATCAACCTAATACCTGCATCTACTATCAGAAAGCTTGGTTTGACTGAAGAAGTCAAACCAACCCAGATATGTCTCCAACGTGCTGATGGCTCCATTAAATACCAATCAGGCGTGATTCATGACATGATTGTCAAGGTTGGGCCATTTGCCTTTCCCATTGACTTTGTGGTGCTGGAAATGGAGGAGCACAAAAGTGCAACTCTCATTCTAGGAAGACCTTTCCTAAAAACTGGACAAACCCTCATTGACGTCCAAAAAGGGGAATTAACCCTAAGAGTCAATGAGAATGAGTTTAAGTTGAATGTTGTCAAAGCTATGCAGCATCCAGACACCCCAGACAACTGCATAAGCATTGATATTATTGACTCTCTGGTAAAAGAGGTCAATATGACTGAGAGCCTCGAATCAAAGCTAGATGATATCTTTAAAGATGCTCAGCCTGATCTGGAGGAACCAGAGAGAATAATAAAACCTCTGAAAATCCCTCAGGAAGAGGAAAAATCTCCCAAACCCGAGCTCAAACCATTACCACCATCCCTGAAATATGCATTTCTGGGAGAAGGTGATACCTTCCCTGTAATCATAAGCTCTACCTTAGAGCCACAGGAAGAGGAAGCACTAATTCAAGTGCTAAGGACACACAAGACAGCTCTTGGGTGGTCCATCAGTGATCTTAAGGGCATTAGCCCAGCCAGATGCATGCACAAGATCCTATTGGAGGGTGATGCTAAGCCAGTGGTTCAACCACTGAGGCGGCTGAATCCAGCCATGAAGGAGGTGGTGCAGAAGGAGGTCACTAAATTACTAGAGGCTGGGATTATTTATCCTATTTTTGATAGCCCATGGGTAAGCCCTGTCCAAGTCGTCCCCAAAAAGGGAGGCATGACAGTGGTTCATAATGAAAAGAATGAACTGGTTCCTACAAGAATAGTTACAGGTTGGCGTATGTGTATCGACTACAGAAGACTCAATACAGCGACCAGAAAGGATCATTTTCCTTTACCATTCATAGACCAGATGCTAGAAAGATTAGCAGGTCATGATTACTACTGATTTTTGGATGGCTATTCAGGTTACAACCAGATTGCAGTAGATCCCCAGGATCAAGAGAAAACAGCATTCACATGTCCATCTGGAGTATTTACATACAGAAGGATGCCATTTAGCCTGTGCAATGCACCTGCAACCTTTCAATGGTGCATGCTCTCTACTTTCTCTGATATGGTGGAAAAATTTCTGGAAATCTTCATGGATGACTTTTCAGTATTTGGAGACTCATTCAGCTCCTGTCTTGACCATCTAGCACTTGTTCTAAAGAGGTG
>NC_029775.3:61997536-62000563 GCF_000817695.3 Arachis duranensis | reverse complement strand
GATGCTACGATTTTAGGAAATTGCACGATCGGCAAAAATTCCTTCCGGCAAGTGCACCGGTTATCGTCAAGTAAAAACTCACAATAGAGTGAGGTCGAATCCCACAAGGATTGGTTGAGTGAGAAATTCGAATTAGAAGTGTGTTCTAGTTGAGCGGAATCAAGATTTAGATGAGAATTGCGGAATGTAAAATTGGCTGGAAACGTAAATGGCACGGAATTGAAAGTGAAGAATCTTAAATTGCATGAATTAAAGAGCAAGAAGCTAAATTGCTGAAATTAAAAAGGGACGGGGGTGATTGCATGAATTGAAATTGCAGAATATAAATAGAAAGGGATAGATCAGAGAGAGAGGTTCATTGGGGTCAGGAGATATTGAAATCTCCGAATCAAACATTTTCATCTCTTCCTCAACCAATGCATTCATTGAATCTTGCTTGGCAATCTTATATGATTGGATCCCAATCCCTTGGCTCACCAATTCTCTCTAAAAACAAACAAATTCCCAATCCCTTGGTTTAAATGTTCATAAGAAGAGATGATGCTCGATCACTGATTATACCACACAGTTTCATGAACCACAATTTGGTAGGATTACATGTCACAATATCCATCCAACCCCCAATCCAATTCACTGTGAGAAAGCTTCTCTAGCATGAATCCTCCATTCCTTTCCCAAGGTTCCGAAGGATTCCAATTATGGATAGTTTCTTTCCCAAGACAACTACCCAATGGAATTAGATCGAGAAGCTTTCTAACAAAATTCAAGAGAAAAGATTGAAGAAGAAGATAAAACTATTATTGATTCATTGAATTACAATAAAGCTCCCTAACCCAATGAAAGGGGTTTAGCGAGTCATAGCTCTGAATTCAATTACAAAAAGTATGAAAACTAAAAAAAATGATCCAAATTTCTCTCCTTTACTAACTTAAATTCTATCCTATTTATACACTTTCTAACCCTGCCCTCCGCGAGGGCAGGGCAGCATTTGGATTGGTGCACAAATCTGGCGCACCACACAAAAATCTGGCGCACCAATTCTCTCCTGGCAGCACCAGCGTGCATCGCAACTCAATCCTGGCAGCATCATATTTTTCTGCCCTGCCCTCCGCGAGGGCAGGGCAGCATCCCATGCACCAAGGAAAATTTCTGGCGCACCAATTTCTGAGTCTGGCGCACCAATTCTTGATTCTGGCAGCACCGTGGCACGTTCTGGCGCACCAACTTTTCCTGCCCTGCCCTTGGCACGGGCAGGGCAGCATTTCACGCACCAAGGCCGCACCACAACGCACCAAATCCTTGGGCCAAAATTCAACCAAATTTTCATTTAAATTCAATTCCTCTCCAAATTGAATCAAGGCCAACCAAACCCATTTCTCCTCAAATCCAAAGCAAGCAAAGCCCAAATCATCACTCAAAGGCACATGGATCAAGTAATTTAGGATTTTCATTTTTGTAATTTGTTTTAATTTCATTTTCATTTTATTTTTTAAAGCCTATATAAGGCATCATTTCCATCTTTGAAAGGAGGTCGGCTCCATTAGGAATAGATAGCTCTCTCCTTTAGTTTTCTTTTCTGTTTTAAATCTTGAGTGAGATTGGAGGAATTCTGTTTCATTCTCACCTTGAGATCTCTTGGTTACTTTTTCTGCATAATTGAAATTCACATACTGCTTCATCTTCTCTTTTAATTCTGCAATTCATTTATCTTCATTCCTTCTGCAATTGTTCTTGGTTGGATCAAGGAAGGAATTGAGATCTAGACTTATTCTCTAGTCTCTTTGATTTCCTGAGATCTTCAATCTCATTTGGCAATTAAACTGAATTTAATTTCTGTTTGCTTCTTCAAGAAATTCTACTTTCTGTTTAAGATTTATTGCAAGTAACTCTTCTGCTTGATTGCTTCTTACATTCTCTTGTTGAATTTTAATTCCCAGCATCCAAGTCCTTTTACTTTTTATGCAATTTAATTATTCTGCAATTAGTCTAAGTGCTGCTTATTGCTTTCCTTTAAATTTCCTGCACCCAATCCCCTTTACATTTAATGCAATTTACATTTCTTGTCATTTAAGATTATTGTGTGTGTTGGAAATTCATTTTTCCACAAAAACACCATCAAGTTTTTGGCGCCGTTGCCGGGGATTGATTTAGATCAACAATGATTAAGTGGGTGAGAAGTCTAGATCAAGCATTTTTTTCTTTTTTGTTCTCTGTTCTAAGTTGAAACCAAGGTGTTTGTGTTTTTGCCTCACTAAGCAAAACTCATTTCTGATATAAGTAATTCCAATTTTCATTGGTGTTGTGTTTTAAAAAATTCAAATGGAGTTCAACTCATATTGTGATCAAACAAATTTTCTGGGATATCACCCACCATCACAAATCTCTAATGGTGGTTGGGAATATCACCAAGAATTTACGGATTCTAAGCACTCCAATCCATGGAGATGCACTTCAAAGTCACAAGATGAACAAGATAATCATATGGGATATTTCTCACCACCACAAAATGATTCATACCATTATCCTCATGGTGGATGGGAGTATCACCAAGGAATGAAAGAGCATCCACCATCACGTCCCAGTTTCTCATTTGAAACTTCTTCATCACTTGATTATGATTACTCTCAACCTTCATCTCTTAAACTAACAGATGAGGATTACCTTCAAGCCATTGAAATACATAGAAAACTCGTGGAAAGATACACACAACCCCAATCCTGGAAAGAAATCATCTTCAATAAGATGAATGGCCCCTTAGAGCAAACAAGGAGGAGCGTAGAACCACTGAGCAAGGAAAATGAAGGCCAATTGATGGATGTGAAGGAGAAAGTGGAAGAGCAAGATAAGGAGGCCACTGCATCAAGTGAACTTTCAATGAAGAATGAGGTGGTTGAAAATGGAACTGCACTTGAGGTGACAAGGGAAGAAGTGGAGGATCAAGAAAGTGAGGAAGACACTCAAGAGAAGTCACCCTCAATTGAAGCAGAGAGTTGCATAGAAGAAGGATTCATGGAACCACCAATTCAA
>NC_029775.3:61973855-61985614 GCF_000817695.3 Arachis duranensis | reverse complement strand
AATACTCTTGGTTAATGGAAGAGTATGGTTAGAGCAGTTGAGGAATTAATTCAAATAGTTAGTGGGTCAGTGAGTTAGTTGCTTGAAATGAAAGGCATAAGAAAAAAAAAAGCAAATAACAGAGTGCAGAAATTCAAAATTCAACAAGTAACTTGAACTAAATTAACAAAACAAGAAAAATGCTCAATCTAGTTAACTTCCAATTTGAGAATTGTCAATCGAAAACCAATCCCCGGCAACGGCGCCATAAACTTGATACTAGCATAAACTTGATATGCTACGATTTAGGAAATTGCACAATCGGCAAAAATTCCTTCCGGCAAGTGCACCGGTTATCGTCAAGTAAAAACTCACAATAGAGTGAGGTCGAATCCCACAAGGATTGGTTGAATGAGCAATTCGAATTAAAAGTATGTTCTAGTTGAGCGGAATCAAGATTTAGATGAGCGGAATGTAAAATTTGCATGAATTAAAGAGCAAGAAGCTAAATTGCTGAAATTAAAAAGGGACGGGGGTGATTGCATGAATTGAAATTGCAGAATGTAAATAGAAAGGGATAGATCAGAGAGAGAGGTTCATTGGGGTCAGGAGATATTGAAATCTCCGAATCAAACATTTTCATCTCTTCCTCAACCAATGCATTCATTGAATCTTGGTTACTTTAAGCTCAAGAAAATGCATAAAACAACTAAAACTAACAGAAAAATGCTAGTGAAACTAGCCTAAGATGCCTTGGCATCAAGGTGCCAAGAGACTAACCTGGTTTTAAACTGGGAGAAATGTCACTTTATGGTAATCGAAGGAATTGTCCTTGGGCACAAAATTTCGAACAAGGGAATAGAGGTGGATCAAGCCAAGGTAGAGGTAATTGAAAAATTACCACCACCTACCAATGTTAAGGCAATCAAAACCTTTCTGGTGCATGCAGGATTTTATAGGAGGTTTATAAAAGATTTTTCAAAAATTGCAAAACCTCTGAGTAATCTGCTAGCTGCTGACACGCCATTTATCATTGATAAGGAGTGTTTGCAGGCGTTTGAGACTCTGAAAGCTAAGCTGGTCACAGCACCAGTCATCTCTACACCAGATTGGACATTACCATTTGAATTAATGTGTGATGCCAATGATCATGGCATTGGTGCAGTGTAGGGATAGAGGCATGACAAGCTTCTGCACGTCATTTATTATGCCAGCCGTGTTTTAAATGATGCGTAGAAGAACTATACAACCACAGAAAAGGAATTGCTTGCAGTGGTTTACGCCATTGACAAGTTCAGATCCTATTTAGTAGGATCAAAAGTGATTGTGTACACAGACCATGCTGCTCTTAAATATCTACTCACAAAGCAGGATTCAAAACCCAGGCACATAAGATGGGTGTTACTTCTGCAAGAATTTGATATAGAAATAAGAGACAGAAAAGGGACAGAGAATCAAGTAGCAGATCACCTGTCCCGAATAGAACCAGTAAAAGGGACGTCCCTCCCTCTTACTGAGATCTCTGAAACATTTTCGGATGAGCAACTTTTTGCCATTCAGAAAGCACCATGGTTTGCAGAGCTTCATGATAGTGACTCTGACAAAAAGTTCATTGTTAATGGGCAAAGAGTCAAGCATTATCTTGAAGGCAATTTTGAGCAAGAATGCTCAAAACTGAGACTTAATTAAAGCTCAGTAATAGTCCAGCTAAAGACAACAAAGAAGCGCTTATTGGGAGGCAACCCAATTCTTATTTATCTAATTCTATTTTTATTTCTATTGTTCTTTTATATTTTATAAGGTTCATGATCAAGTGGATTCACAAAACAAATACAAAAATTAAAAACAGAATAAAAAACAGCAGAAGAAACAGCACACCCTGGAGGAAGAGCTTACTGGCGTTTGAACGCCAGTAAGGAGCATCTTGCTGGCATTCAACGCCAGAACAGAGCATGGATCTGGCGTTAAATGCCAGAAACATGCAGCAATCTGGCGTTTAAACGCCAGGATTGCACACTGAGAAAAGCTGGCGTTCAATGCCAAAAACATGCTGCAGACTAGCGTTGAACGCCCAAAACAAGCATAGAGCTAGCGTTTAACGCCAGAAACAAGCATCAATCTGGCGTTAAATGCCAGGATTGCATGCAGAGGGCATTTTACACGCCTCATTGGTGCAGGGATGTAAATCTTTGACACCTCAGGATCTGTGGACCCTACAAGATCCCCACCTACCTTCAAATTCAAGATCTCTTTCCCACCCAAACCCACCCTAAATAGACGAATACACATCCCTCTCCCTCTCCTCCATATCTTCTTCTTCATCTATTCTTCTTCTTTTGCTCGAGGGCGAGCAATATTCTAAGTTTGGTGTGGCAAAAGCATAGCTTTTTTGTTTTTCCATAACCATTTATGGCACCTAAGGCCGGAGAAACCTCTAGAAAGAGGAAAGGAAAGATAGAAGCTTCCACCTCCGAGTCATGGGAGATGGAGAGAATCATCTCAAGGGTCCATAGCTCAGTAATAGAGCATTTGACTGCACATCAAGAGAGCCCACTCATGGACCTCAACAAGAGCATGATGAATTCCCTCATCATGAAATCCCTGAGATACCTCAAGGAATATATTTTCCTCCACACAACTATTGGAAGCAACTAAGGATAGGAGCACCAAAATCACTAGGGATCAAGCAACAGAGGCAAGGAAGAGACATAGAGGTGCTCAAAGAGCACCATTGGTTCTTCAAGAGGAAGACGCCACCCTCACTAAGGAGGACTCATTCCTTAATCTCCTTGCTCTTATTTTTCTATTTTCGGTTTTTGAGCTTCATGTTTGTCCATGTTTGTGTCTTTATTACATGATCATTAGTGTTTAGTAACTATGTCTTACGGCTATGAATAATTCCATGAATCCTTCACCTTTCTTAAATGAAAAATGTTTTAATACAAAAGAACAAGAAGTACATGAGTTCAAATTCATCCTTGAAATTAGTTTAATTATATTGATGTGGTGACAATACTTTTTGTTTACTGAATGAACGCTTGAACAGTGCATAATTTTGATCTTGTTGTTTATGAATGTTAAAATTGTTGGCTCTTGAAAGAATGATGAAAAAGAGAAATGTTATTGATGATCTGAAAAATCAAAAAATTGATTCTTGAAGCAAGAAAAAGCAGTGAAGAACAAAGCTTGCGAAAAAAAATTGGCAAAAAAATAGAAAATAGAGAAAGAAAAAGAAAAAGCAAGCAGAAAAAGCCAATAGCCCTTAAAACCAAAAGGCAAGGGTAAAAAGGATCCAAGGCTTTGAGCATCAATGGATAGGAGGGCCCAAGGAAATAAAATCCAGGCCTAAGCGGCTAAATCAAGATGTCCCTAACTATGTGCTTGTGGCATGCAAGTCCAAGTGAAAAGCTTGAGACTGAGTGGTTAAAGTCATGATCCAAAGCAAAAATAAGTGTGCTTAAGAGCTCTGGACACCTCTAACTGGGGACTTTAGCAAAGCTGAGTCACAATCTGAAAAGGTTCACCCAGTCATGTGTCTGTGGCATTTATGTATCCGATGGTAATACTGGAAAACAAAGTGCTTAGGGCCACGGCCAAGACTCATAAAGTAGCTGTGTTCAAGAATTAACATACTTAACTAGGAGAATCAACAACACTATTTGAACTCTGAGTTCCTATGAATGCCAATCATTCTAAACTTCAAGGGATAAAGTGAGATGCCAAAACTGTTCAGAATCAAAAAGCTACAAGTCCCGCTCATCTAATTAGAACTAATATTCATTGATATTTTGGAATTTATAGTATATTCTATTCTTTTTATCCTATTTGATTCTCAGTTGCTTGGGGACAAGCAACAATTTAAGTTTGGTGTTGTGATGAGCGGATAATTTATACGCTTTATGGCATTGTTTTTAGGTAGTTTTTAGTAGGTTCTAGCTACTTTTTAGTATATTTTTATTAGTTTTTAGGAAAAATTCATATTTTTGGACTTTACTATGAGTTTGTATGTTTTTTTGTGATTCAGGTATTTTCTGGCTGAAATTGAGGGAGCTGAGCAAAAATCTGATTCAGGCTGAAAAAGGATTGCGAATGCTGTTGGATTCTGACCTCCCTACACTCGGAATGGATTTTCTGGAGCTACAAAAATCCAATTGGCGCGCTCTCAATTGGGTTGGAACGTAGACATCTAGGGCTTTCCAGCAATATATAATATTCCATACTTTCCACGAAGATAGATGACGTAAACTAGCGTTCAACGCTAGTTCCATGTTGCAGTCTGGCGTTCAGCGTCAGAAACAGGTTGCAAGTTGGAGTTCAACACCAGAAATAGGTTACAACCTGGCGTTCGACTCCAGAAACGTGAGAAGCTTAAGTCTCAGCCCCAGCACACACCAAGTGGGCCCCAGAAGTAGATTTTTGCACTATCCATCTTTGTTTACTCATTTTCTGTAAACCTCGGGTACTAGTTTACTATTTAAACAACTTTTAGAGACTTATTTTACATCTCATGACATTTTTAGATCTGAATTTTGTACTTTTTGATGGCATGAGTCTCTAAACTCCATTGTTGGGGGTGAGGAGCTCTGTAGCATCTCAATGAATTAATGCAATTATTTCTGTTTTCCATTCAAACACGCTTGTTCCTATTTAAGATGTTCATTCGCGCTTCACTATGAAGAAGGTGATGATCCGTGACACTCATCACCTTCCTCAATCCATGAACGTGTGCCTGACAACCACCTCCGTTCTACATTAGATTGAATGAGTATCTCTTAGATTCATTATTCAAAATCTTCGTGTTATAAGCTAGAATCCATTGGCAGCATCCTTGAGAATTCGGAAAGTCTAAACCTTGTATTCCGAGTAGGATTCTGAGATTGGATGACTGTGACGAGCTTAAAATTCGTGAGTGATGGGCGTAGTGATAGACGCAAAAGGATCAATAGATCTTATTCCGACATGATCGAGAACCGACAGATGATTAGCCGTGCTGTGACAGAGCATTTGGACCATTTTCATTGAGAGGATGGGAAGTAGCCATTGACAACGGTGATGCCCTACATACAGCTTGTCATGGAAGGAACCTTGCATTTATGAAAGTGAGAAAGCATTATGTTGCAGGAATTCTGAAGACAAAGCATCTCCAAAACTCCAACATATTCTCCATTACTGCGTAACAATTACTCCTTTTACACCCATTTATTTATCTTTTACAATCGAGGCTAAAGAATCCTATTGGTATCCTGACTAAGACTAATAAGATAACCATAGCTTGCTTCAAACCAACAATCTCCGTGGGATTCGACCCTTACTCACGTAAGGTATTACTTGGACGACCCAGTGCACTTGCTGGTTAGTTGTGCGAAGCTGTGAGAAATAGTCCATTAATATTGGCATACACAATTTCGTGCACCAGTAGCTTTCTTCCAATTCAATCTCTTTTTCATTGCTCACCAAGGGCATGGGAGCTTGTGCCTCTTCTTCTTGAATCTCCAACTTTGATCAACCTCTTCCAGATCTTCAACTATGATATGCCTTGGAGGTTGTACACCATCCTCAACATCAACATCAAACACCTTGGAAGGAGGCTCTATGACTTGACTTTCCATGGAGGTTCAGCATCTCCTAAGTCTTTAACCACTTTTTCCTTTTCAATAATTGCTGCTTTGTCCAGTTGTTTAAGTATAAAATCGTACTCCTCCTTGATGATTTCTTTTCTATGACAACTCCCTTCAACTACTCCTTCATATGCAAAGGTCTCTTCTACCTTTACCTTTAGTGCCTCCTCTAGCTCCTTATGAAGTATGGATTCGCAAGATGATCCCTTCTCTCTTGTTCCATGTAAATAGCATCATTGGGATCATGTTGCTCTTGGATTGATGGATGTGGGTGCTCTTCCATGGATGGTGGTGATGGGATGGAGAGATTATTTTGTGATTGAGAAGGAAGTGCAGTAGAGCTTGAGGGTTGATTGTTGAAGGTAGAGGGTTGGTCCATGCGGGATATAAGATTTTGGAGTTTAGAGGCGAGACCAATGAGAGAGGTAAGTGTGTTCTCCATGGGGGTTTGGGGCGGATAGGAAGGTTCATTATTTTGGAGAAAGGGTTTATGGTAGGAAGGTGGTTCATCTTGATAATGATATGGAGATAGTGTATATTGTGGTGGTAGTTCTAAGTATGGCTCATATGGTGGTTGGTATGGTGGATCAGGATTAGGGTCATATGGAGGTGAATGGTGGAAAGGGGCTTGTGAGTATGGTGGTCCAAAGTCATGTTGAGGAGGGGGTTCATAGGCATATGGTGGTGGTTGTTGATAATCAAAAGAGTGCTCACCATAGCCGTCATCTTGGTATGCATCACAGAATGGTTGTTGATAGTCCATTGGAGGTGGTTGTTGCCATGAGGGTTGATCAAATCCTTGTGGCTCCTCCCATCTTTGATTGTTCCATTCTTGATGTATGTTCTCATTGTAATCTCCTCTTTCTGCAACATAGTTGTAACCAGACTCATAGCCAAAGGGGTGAGAGTTCATAGTAGTAGGAGAAAATAAAAACAAAAACTAACAAAAAGAAAATATTTTGAAAAAGATATGATTTTTTGAAAAAAAAGATAAGATAAGATTTTGAAAAAGATATGATGATTTTTTTTTTGAAAAAGGATAAGATAAGATTTTGAAAAAGATAAGATAAGATTTTGAAAAAGATATGATTTTTGAAAAAAAAATTGATTTTTGAAATTTAAAACTAAGATAAGATAAGATAAAAATTTTAAAATAAAAATCTGAAAAACTCTTTCTCTTTTTTTTTCTGAAAAATATTTACAATAACCAATAATAAGGCACACGTTTGCAATTCCCCGGCAACGGCGCCATTTTGACGATCGGCTTTCCTGTCGGTAAAGAAATTCACAAATATAATCGCGTTGTAAGTACAGCTTCTAAACCAACAGAAAATCCTTTTGTACAAACGTTTGGTTGTCACAAGTAACAAACCCAATAAAATTTATAAACCGAAGTATTCAAACATCGGGTCGTCTTCTCAAGGAATTGCAGGAAAGTATGATTTATTATTGGTTATGGAAAAAGATATAGTTTTGGGTTTTTTTTTTGAAATAAGGAACAAGTAATTTAAATAACAAGAATTAATAAATTAATAATTAAGAAAACTCTTGGCAAGGTACGAGAACTAGAATTCCTATCCTAGTTATCCTTATCAGGTGTGATGAGAATTGGGTTTTAATCCCACTTAGTTATCCCTTATTAAATAAAGGAAAGTCAAGTAGACTAATTAAATTGATCCTCAAGTCCTAGTCAACTTTTAGAGTGACCCAAATCAATTAGCAATTGCCAATTTCAACCACTGCTGAGTTTGATAACTCAGGTGTTACCAATTAATTAACCAAAGCCAAAAGGGAAGAAATCTACTTGAATGAAAATAATTTGGATAAAGCGAAAGCATCAATAACATAAATTAAAGAAAGCAATCATAAGTCTGAAATACCTCAAATTGTATTTAAATAGAAAATTAATATAAAAATAAAGAGTCCATAAACTAAATTGAGAAAATAAATAAAAGGAACATTGAACATGTGATTGAAGAAGATGAAATCCTAATCCTAATCCTAATCCTAAGAGAGAGGAGAGAACCTCTCTCTCTGAAAACTACATCTAATCCTAAAATTATGTATGAATTAATGTTGTATGAAGTATGCTATGAATGGATGGATTCCCCAATTTATAGCCTTTAATTTGTGTTCTCTCGGCTTGGATCTGGATCAAAACGCAGCCCAAAATAATCTTCAGCGTATTCTGTAATTTTTGCAGATCGCTCAAGTCATGCGTCCGCGTGGGTTACGCGGGCGCGTCATCTGGAGTTTTTCTCTTCCACGCGGTCGCGTCAGTCATGCATTCGCGTCATCTGTGTTTCCCATGGGCCACGCGTTCGCGTCATGCACCCATTCACGCAGATGTCACTTTTCACAAAGCACGCGTTCGTGTCGCTGCCAGTTTCTTCAGGAACTCCATTTTGTGCTTTCCTTCCATTTTTGTATGTTTTCTTTCCATCCTTTAAGTCATTCCTGCCCTATAAAACCTTAAAGTACTCAGCACACAAATCACGACATCGAATGGTAATAAAGGATAATTAAATTTAATATTTTTAAAGCATAGGAAACATGTTTTCTTATATGTCATATCACAAGGAAGGAATTGTAAAACCATGCAAATTCATATGAATAAGTGGATGAAAAATTGATAAAATCATTCAATTGAGCACAAGATAAATCATAAAATAGTGGTTTATCAATACGCTTATCTGAAATTCCCACCAATGAATTACATAAGTATCTCTATCTTTATTTTATGTTTATTTATCTTTTAATTATCAAAGCTTCATAACCATTTGAATCCGCCTGACTGAGATTTACAAGATGACCATAGCTTGCTTCAAGCCGACAATCTCTGTGGGATCGACCCTTACTCACGTAAGGTATTACTTGGACGACCCAGTGCACTTGCTGGTCAGCTGCACGGAGTTGTGAAAAGTGTGAATCACGATTTCGTGTACCAGCGTGCCACTTGAGCTCGAAGACATGGCACGCTAGGCTTGCTGCATGAGAAGGGCATGCCACTTGGAAGCCAGGCGTGGCACGCCAAGCCAAGCTGAGGAGCTGGGCGTGGCGCGCCACTCACACGCCAGGTACATGGTTCATTTTACTAGAGTTTTCTTTTAATTTTGAATTGTAATTTTATTCACCTTTTTTTTGTAATTTTTACTTTTTAGTGATAGGAGTAGTATATATAACCCCTAAGGGTACTGAAAAAGGGGTTAGTTAGAGGGGTTAGAATGTTGGATTGAGAGTTAGTTTTACTTTTAATTTTACACTTCACTTCATCTTCTTCCATCTCTTATACTTTTTTCTAAGCTCTGAGTAGCTAAACTCACTCTCATTGGGAGAGGGAGCTCTGTTGTACTTGATGGATTAATGATAGTGGATTTCTTCTTTTTTTTCATCTTCTCTTTGATTTGCTAGAAGGAATTTTGTTCTTCATGCTTAGTGTTCAATCATCTTGGAAAAGAGGTTGAATGCAAAATGGGTTTCATGGGAACCATGGAAAAGAAAACATGAAGCCATGCTTGAAATCTCTTCTCACACTTGAGTAGAACTGGGTTTTGGGATTGGATATGGTGACATGAAATCCACGCATTATTTGGATCTTTGAGGATGTGTGGTATAATCAGGAACCAAGCATATCTCTCTTCATGAGCAATTAGACCAAGGAATTGGCTGAGTATAAAGATTTGAAAGATTGAATCACCAAGGGATTGGGGTTCAATCAATCATGATTGCCAAGAGGTCAATGAGTTGCATGATTGAAGATGAGATGAGCTTAATTTAATCCAAAGAGAGAAACATCTCCTAAATCCCAATGAATTCCCCCTATTCTTATCTTTCCTATTCTTTATAACTTTCCTTTAATTTCTGCTATTACCCAATCCCCATTTACAATTCAGTCATTTATGTTCCAGCACTTTAAATTCTTGTCATTTACTTTTTTGCACTTTATTGCTTTCTCTTACTTTTAAGTCATTTACATTTTTGTTATTTAAAATTCTGCACTTAAGAATCTCTATCGATTAGTTTGACTAAAATTACCCATTAACTAAAATTGTTCAATTAATCAATCTCTGTGGGATTCGACCCCACTCTATTGTGGGTTATTACATTACGATAATTTGGTGCGCTTGCCAAAGAATGGATTCATTATGTAGTAAGTGAATTCCGGTCATCAGATGCGGTCGCGATCGAGGAAGAGATAGGGCTAGTAACACGGAACCTGAGATGACTGAAAATAATCCTGCAAACTTTATGACTGTCCTGGAGAAAATGGGAATGGCGATGACAGAGAAAATGGGCCAATGACCTTAGAAACCTTCCTGAAGGTAAACCCGCCCATCTTTAGAGGGACGATGGACCCCACAGAGGCAGATAACTGGTTTCAAGTGATGGAACGGGTGTTACAAGCACAACAAGTCCATGAAAATCAACGTGTTGAGTTTGTAACTTATTAGTTAATGGGTGAAGCCCAGTATTGGCGGCAGGGTACGCGACGCTTGCTGCAGCAAGACAAAGTTGTGATACCTTGGGATGCCTTTCTGTTGGAATTCTATAAGAAGTACTTCCCCAATTCAGTCAGGATAGCTAAGGAACTGAATTGTTGCAATTGAAATAGGGTCAAATGTCTGTAGCCAAATACATAAACAAGTTTGAAGAATTATGTTGATTTTCCAAGATTTGTCAGGGTGCTCTAGGAGACTTTGAGGAATGGAAGTGCATAAAATATGAAGGAGGACTCCGGAGTGATATTCTGAGTTCAGTGGGCCCGATGGAGATCAGAATTTTGTTAGACTTGGTGAACAAGAGCAAGGTCTTGAAAGAATGTTTAAAGAAGGTTGCAATGGAAAGGAATGATAGCCAGGAAGTTCACCGAAGGGAACATAATCAGAACTTCGCACCAAGGGGCCAAGAATTCAAGAGAAAAGAAAAACAGCCAGCGACTGCTTTAAATGATTAGAGTTGTCAGAGATGTGGAAGCTATCACCCGAATAGGCCGTGTCATTTTGGTTCTGGCTTATGCTATAAGTGCAGTCATCCTGGGAATATGTCCTGGAACAGTCCACGTAAGGAGACTTAGGATGCTAGATGGCCCCAACGAGGTGGAGGTAACTGTGAAATTGGTAGTTAAATCCTAAATGCCTTATATAACATTAAAATGCTGCATTCATGCATAGTTAAAAATGGAAATGATGAAATAGTATTAACATGTCAAAAGAACCTAGATTAAGCCATATGGGGTAATACCGTTAGAGTTTGCGAAGCTTAAAGAAGCTAATGGTTAATGTAAAGTGAATAAACGAACTCTTAGGGACAAAGGAAATCTGAGTAATGTAGTAGGAGTAAGTTGAGAGTTGTGTGAGACTATTGTTTAGAACTCAGTCATGGTGGACTACGAGGATGAGATATGACGCAAATTTAACCATTAACTGCTAATCGGTTAGGTGTCGAGAGAGGGAGTAAGTGGCAATAGAGTTAGTGCTAAAGAACAAATCATTTTTTTTACCTTATGTACGAAGACAATGTTAGGATTGGTAGAACTTAGGAGTTAGAAAAAGTGAGCGATAGAAATAAACTCCGTTTAATTACGTGTTCCCGGTTAGAAGCACCGATTATGTTGGAGGAGAAGTAAAATAACAACAGGATGGTTTATACGAGCGAGAGTGATGAGCGGATAATTTGTATGCTTTTTGGCATTGTTTTTAGTATGTTTTTGGTATGATATAGTTAGTTTTTAGTATGTTTTTATTAGTTTTTAGTTAAAATTCACTTTTCTGGACTTTACTATGAGTTTGTGAGTTTTTCTGTGATTTCAGGTATTTTCTGGCTGAAATTGAGGGACCTGAGCAAAAATCTGATTCAGAGACTGAAAAGGACTGCAGATGCTGTTGGATTCTGACCTCCCTGCATTCGAAGTAGATTTTCTAGAGCTACAGAAGCCCAATTGGCGCGCTCTGAACGGCGTTGGAAAGTAGACATCCTGGGCTTTCCAGCAATATATGATAGTCCATACTTTGCCCAAGATTTGATGGCCCAAACCGGCGTTCAAAGTCACCATCAGGAATCCCAGCGTTAAACGCTGGAACTGGCACCCAAATGGGAGTTAAACGCCCAAACTGGCACTAAAGCTAGCGTTTAACTCCAAGAAGAGTCTCTGCACGAAAATGT
>NC_029775.3:61970788-61971088 GCF_000817695.3 Arachis duranensis | reverse complement strand
TCCTTCTATTTATGGACTAACACTATCCCTTAATGCAAAATTCGAACTCCATCTCCTTTGATAAGTTCGAATTTTCTACTTTTGTCTTCTACTCTTCTTTTCCTCTGACACCTAAAGGAATCTCTATACTGTGACATAGAGGATTCCACATTTTCTTGCTCTCTTCTCTTTCTTATGAGCAGGAGCAAAGACAAAGGCATTTTTGTTGAGGCTGATCCTGAACCTGAAAGGACCTTGAAGAGAGAGCTAAGAGAAGCTAAGGCACAACTCTCTGTAGAGGACCTAACAGAAATCTTCAAA
>NC_029775.3:61969054-61969539 GCF_000817695.3 Arachis duranensis | reverse complement strand
AGAGGCAGTGAACGCCACTGAGGAAGACCTTACTGGGCGTCCACTGGCCTCCAATGAGTTTCCCAATGAGGAACCATGGGAATCTGAGGCTCAAACTGAGACCATAGAGATTCCATTGGACTTACTTCTGCCATTCATGAGCTCTGATGAGTATTCTTCCTCTGAATAGGATGAGTATGTCACTGAGGAGCAAGTTGCTAAATACCTTGGAGCAATCATGAAGCTAAATGACAAGTTATTTGGAAATGAGACTTGGGAGGATGAACCCCCTTTGCTCACCAAGGAACTGGATGACTTGTCTAGGCAGAAACTACCTCAAAAGAGGCAAGATCCTGGGAAGTTTTCTATACCTTGTACCATAGGCACCATGACCTTCAAGAAGGCCTTGTGTGACTTAGGGTCAAGTGTAAACCTCATGCCCCTCTCTGTAATGGAGAAGTTAGGAATCTCTGAGGTGCAAGCTGCAAAAATCTCACTAGAGATGG
>NC_029775.3:61968525-61968954 GCF_000817695.3 Arachis duranensis | reverse complement strand
CATTACATCCCTACTGATTTCATAGTCCTAGAGACTGGGAAGTGCATGGATGAGTCCATCATCCTTGGCAGACCCTTCCTAGCCACATCAAAGGCTGTGATTGATGTTGATGGAGGAGAGTTGATCATTCAAGTGAATGAAGAATCCTTGGTGTTTAAGGCCCAAGGGTATCCCTCTGTCATCATGGAGAGGAAGCACGAAGAGCTTCTCTCAAAACAGAGCCAAACAGAGCCCCCACAGTCAAACTCTAAGTTTGGTGTTGAACCCCCACATTCAAACTCTAAGTTTGGTGTTGGGTGGTTCCAACACGGTTCTGAGTATCTGTGAGGCTCCATGAGAGTCCTCTGTCAAGCTAGTGACAATAAAGAAGCGCTTGTTGGGAGGCAACCCAATGTTTTATAATTAACTATTTTCTTTTGTCATTTTATG
>NC_029775.3:61966239-61966702 GCF_000817695.3 Arachis duranensis | reverse complement strand
TGATAAAAGAAAGAATTGCATGAATTTTGAATTTTATAACAGTTTAATTATTTTGATGTGGTGGCAATATTTTTGTTTTCTAAATGTATGCTTGAACAGTGCATATGTATCTTGAATTTGTGGTTCATGAATGTTGGCTCTTGAAAGAATGATGAAAAAGGAGACATGTTACTGAGGATCTGAAAAATCAATAAAATGATTCTTGAAGTAAGAAAAAGCATTTCTATTCAAAAAAAAAACCGAAAAAAAAAGAGAGAAAAAGAAAAGAAAACGAAAAAAAAAGGGAGAGAAAAGAAAGAAATAAAGTTGTGATCCAAGGCAATAAGAGTGTGCTTAAGAACCCTTGACACCTCTAATTGGGGACTTTGGCAAAGCTGAGTCACAATCTGAAAAGGTTCACCCAATTATGTGTCTGTGGCATGTATGTATCCGGTGGTAATACTGGAAGACAGAGTGCTTTGGA
>NC_029775.3:61897026-61964942 GCF_000817695.3 Arachis duranensis | reverse complement strand
TGGATTCTATTCCGGCCTGATTGAGAACCGACAGATGAATTCCGCTATGCTGTGACAGAGCATATGCAATCGTTTTCACTGAGAGGATGGGAGGTAGCCACTGACAACGGTGAAACCCTTGCATAAGCTTGCCATGGAAAGGAGTAAGAAGGATTGGATGAAGACAGTAGGAAAGCAGAGAGACGGAAGGGAAGGCATCTTCATGCGCTTATCTGAAGTTCCTACCAATGAATTACATAAGTATCTCTATCTTTACCTTTGTGTTATTTTCGTTCATCACCATTACCATTTGAGTTTGCCTGACTAAGATTTACAAGATGACCATAGCTTGCTTCAATACTAACAATCTCCGTGGGATCGACCCTTACTCGCGTAAGGTTTATTACTTGGACGACCCAGTGCACTCGCTGGTTAGTTGTGCGAAGTTGTGTAATGCCATGGTATTGAGCTCCAAGTTTTTGGGGTTCATGACCGGGGATTATGAGAGTTGTGAAAAAGTATTGTTCACAATTTCGCGCACCAGAGAGCGCATCAACAATCCTTCGCAAGTCAACTTAGCCTTTCTTTTGTGACTCACATTGGGATTTTCATCTTGAATTCTGAGTTGGTCACCTTTCCAATTCTATTCTTACTGGCATGAATCTCATTTCTTCTGGATGAGCCTGAACTTATTTTGGTATAATCTTGAAACGTTGGTGCTCAATACGGATGGAGTTGCTCTCTTTCACAAACTTGCATTTCTTGGATTTCATCTGGCATGTATTTGATTCGATGCGCTTTGTTCTCTTCCTATTAGGGCTTGACTTCAAAATTTCTTCTTTGGTGTGTACCTTAATTCTTCTTCTTATGCATTTTTCTATTTTTTAGGGTCTTGGTCCAATCATCATACCAATCCTCCTTTTATCTATTAGCAAACACTATTTGAATAGTCTGATCACCTTTATGCTTAGTATCTTTTCGAAACATCAACCTAAACTTGGTTAGCACCTCGTTCTATTCCTAGATATAACCACCAAGATGCTAGTTCCTTAAAGCAAAATGCCTGGACAAAGAAGAAGGAGCGCGTAATGATGCAGCCTCGATAAGAGTTATAGAACTTTAATTCTTATTGGCCACAATGTCTGTGATTAAATCAACGCGTCAGGATACACCGTTTGATTAGATGTCGGAGTGCAATGAGTTTTCAAAGCTTAAGAGAAATGGTAACCTCTGTACCAATATTCATGACACTTGAATCTAAAGAACTAATTGGAAATTCTACGCATACACTATCCAAGGGCTTAGGATGTGAGCGAATCGACATCATGACAGCGTGACAATGCCTCGCTAGAAAAAACTCCGAGTAATGATCAAAGGATGTAATGCCATTAGGTAATCATGAATTGAAAAACGAGTTCACCTACTTTTTGCCTATCAGAGGAGACTAATTTATCAAAGAAATTTGTAAGATTGTGTGGTGCATTGATCACCCTTGTGCTATAATAACCTGAGAGTATTAGGTATTCTGAGTCCCAAGTTGAGAGCCGAGGCAACGAAGAAAAGATTTAGTGAAATTGAGTTGAGATTATAATTGTACAAAGCCCACAAACAAGTTACGCATTCTTAAGAGTTACTTCAACAACCTAGAATCGGTGAGCCATTAAAACTAAGGAATTAAAACCGAGGTGTATTAAACCGCTTCAAGTATTAAGACAGATTAGGGGCTGGTGAGGTATCCAGCAGCCTTCCCACTGTATCTTTTGAACCTGCACGACATATCCACATTCCACCATGCTGGCAGTATGCCTCTGAGATAAACCACATTTTACTGTCTAAGTTAATCTAAATGAAGAGGAGATTTGACGTATTGAGTAACTTCGGTTGAGGTTGATAATACCAGTGTAAGCAACTAGGCGGAAGAGTAGTATCGATAATAAAGGTTGTTAGGAATCAGGTTGAGATTGAATGACACACTTCGAAACTCTAATCGGATAGGCAGAAAAACTACCTACACCTTTTTTTAGGTAACTAAATCTGAATTTTGAGGGCAAAATTCTTAATTAGATGGGTAGGATGTAAATCCCATAAAATTCACAAATAATTAGTCAATAAATAAATTTTTTAAAAAAGAAATTAGATATGCATATTGGTACACGAAATCGTGATCTCACACACTTTCTTGACAACTCCGCGTAGCTGACCAGCAAGTGCACTGGGTCGTCCAAGTAATACCTTACGTGAGTAAAGGTCGATCCCACGGAGATTGTCGGCTTAAAGCAAGCTATGGTCATCTTGTAAATCTCAGTTAGGCAGATTCAAATGGTTATGGGATTTTGATAATTAAAAGACAGATAAAACATAAAATAGGATAGAGATACTTATGTAATTCATTGGTAGAAATTTCAGATAAGCGTATGGAGATGCTTTGTTCCTTTTGAATCCCTGCTTTCCTACTGCCTTCATCCAATCATGTGTACTCCTTTCCATGGCAAGCTGTATGTTGGGGGATCACCGTTGTAAATGGCTACCGTCCGTCCTCTCAGTGAAAATGGTCCGGCTATGGGTTACATAGGGCTAATCATCTGTCTGTTCTCAGTGAGATCCAATGATCTTTTTGCAAACTGTCACTGCGCCCAACAATCATGAGTTTGAAGCTCGTCACAGTCATCCCATCCCAGATCCTACTCGAAATACCACAAACAAGGTTTAGACTTTCTGGATCTCAAGAATGCTGCCAATTGATTCTAGCTTATACCACGAAGACTCTGATCTCACGGAATAGAAGGCTCTGTTGTCAGAAGAGGCAACCATGCATCATGGACCAAGAGGCCAAGAAATATACATTCAAGCTTGTTTTCAGGTAGAACGGAAGTGGTTGTCAGGCACGCGTTCATAAGTGAGAATAGTGATGAGTGTCACTTGATCATCACATTCATCATGTTGAAGTGCGAATGAATATCTTAGAACAAGAATAAGCTTGAATTGAATAGAAAATAGTAGTAATTGCATTAATTCATGAGGAACAGCAGAGCTCCACACCTTAATCTATGAGGTGTAGAAACTCCACCATTGAAAATACATAAGTGATGAAGGTCCACGCATGGCCGAATGGCTAGCCTCCTAAACGTGATCAAGAGATCAACAGTGATACAAAGATAGTTTCAAAAATGATCTAAAGATCTCCCAATGAAAATACAATAGTAAAAAGTCCTATTTACAATGACAAGTAACTTAGGGTTTACAAATATAAGTAAATGATGCAGAAATCTACTTTCGGGGCCAACTTGGTGTGTGCTTGGGCTGAGCATTGAAGCTTTCATGTGCATAGCCTTTTCTTGGAGTTAAATGCCAGCTCTGGTGCCAGTTTGGGCGTTTAACTCCAGCTTTTATGCCAGTTCTGGCGTTTAACTCCAAAAAATGGTAGAAAGTTGGCGTTTAAACGCCAGTTTGCATTATCAAAACTTGGGCAAATTATGGACTATTATAAATTGCTGGAAAGCCAAGATGTCTACTTTTCAACGCAATCGACTACGCGCTAATTGGGCTTCTATAGCTCCGGAAAATTCATTTTGAGTGCAGGAAGGTCAGAATCCAATAGCATCTGCAGTCCTTTTTTAGCCTCTGAATCAGATTTTTGCTCAGGTCCCTCAATTTCAGCCAGAAAATACCTGAAATCACAAAAAAACACACAAACTCATAGTAAAGTCCAGAAATGTGATTTTTGTAGAAAAACTAATAATTATATACTAAAAACTAACTAAATCAATACTAAAAATTACCTAAAAACAATGCCAAAAAGTGTATAAATTATCCGCTCATCACAACACCAAACTTAAATTGTTGGTTGTCCCCAAGCAATAGAAAACAAAATAGAATCAAAAGAAGAGAATATATAATGAATTCCAAAATATCAATAAAGCTTAGCTCAAATTGGATGAGCGGGACTAGTAGCTTTTTGCTTCTGAACAGTTTTGGCATCTCACTTTATCCTTTGAAATTCAGAATGATTGGCATTTTAGGAATTCAGAATTAAGATTGTGTTATTGATTCTCCTAGTTCAGTATGTTGATTCTTGAACATAGCTACTTTATGAGTCTTGGCCGTGACCCTAAGCACTTTGTTTTCCAGTATTACCACCGGATACATAAATGCCACAAACAAATAACTGGGTGAACCATTTCAGATTGTGACTCAACTTTGTTAAAGTCCCCAGTTAAAGATGTCCAGAGCTCTTAAGCCCACTCTTTCTGTTTTGGATCACGACTTTAACCACTCAGTCTCAAGCTTTTCACTTGGACCTTCATGACATAAGCACGTGGTTAGGGACAGCTTGATTTAGCCGCTTAGGCTAGGATTTTATTCCTTTGGGCCCTCCTATCCATTAATGCTCAAAGCCTTGGATCCCTTTTTACCCTTGCCTTTTGGTTTAAAGGGCTATTGGCTTTTTCTGCTTGTTTTTTCTTTTTTTTCTCTTATTTTTTTTGCCACTTTTTTTTGCAAGCTTTGTTATTCACTGCTTTTTCTTGCTTCAAGAATTAATTTTATGATTTTTCAGATCATCAATAACATTTCTCTTTTTTTCAATATTCCTTCAAAATCCAACAAATTTAACATTCATAAACTTCACTATAAAAAATATGCAATGTTCAAGCATTCGTTCAGAAAACAAAAAGTATTGCCACCACATCAAAATAATCAAACTAATTTCAAGATAAATTTCGAAATTTAAGTAATTATTATTCTTTTGTAATTAGGCACATTTTTCATTTAAGAAAGGTGAAGGGTTCATAGGACATTCATAGCCTAAAGACATAGACTCTAAATACTAATTATCATGTAAAAACATGAAGCATAAAAATCGAAAAATAGAAAAATAAGAACAAGAAAATCAAAGAATGGGTCCACCTTAGTGATGGCGGCTAGTTCTTCCAATTGAAGATCTAATGGAACGCTTGAGCTCCTCTATGTCTCTTCCTTGCCTTTGTTGCTCTTCCCTCATGGCTATTTGATCCTCTCTAATTTCATGGAGAATAATGGAGTGCTCTTGCTGCTCCATCCTTAGTTGCTCCATATTGGAACTCAAATTTCCTAAAGAGGTGTTGAGTTGCTCCCAATAGTTGTGTGGAGGAAAATGCATCCCTTGAGGCAGCTCAGGGATTTCTTAATGAGGGACTTCCTCATGCTCTTGTTGAGGTCCATGAGTGGGCTCTCTTATTTGCTACATCCTCTGTGATAGATAAGATGAGGAAAGGCTAACCTTGCCAAGGTGGAGGTTTTCTCAGCCACTTTGTAGAGTTATAGAGATATGACCTCATGAACTTCTACTTCCAACCATCCACTAGCCACGGGTTTAAGGTCATGCCTTCTCAATTAAACCGGCTTGCCTTTGGAGTCTCTTTTCCACTAAGCTCCTTCCACACATATGTTCATGAGGACTTGGTCTAACCTTTGATTAACGTTAACCCTTCTAGTGTAGGGGCGTGCATCTCCTTGCATCATTGGCAAGTTGAATGCCAACCTTGCATTTTCCTGACTGAAATCTAAGTATTTCACCCGAACCATTATAAGCCAATTCCTTGAGTTCGGGTTCACACTTTGATCATGGTTCTTGGTGATCCATGCACGCATTAGCATAGAACTCTTGAACCATTAAGATTCTGACTTATTGAATAAGGTTGGTGAGAACTTCCCAACCTCTTTTCAAATCACATGTCAGATCTCCGGATACTCATTTCTTTTGAGCATGAAAGGGACCTCAGGAATCACTTTCTTCTTGGCCATAACTTCATAGAAGTGGTCTTAATGGATCTTTGAGATGAATCTCTCCATCTCCCATGACTCGGAGGTGGAAGCTTTTGCCTTTCCTTTCCTCTTTCTGGAGGTTTCTCGGGCCTTACGTGCCATAAATGGTTATAGAAACACAAAAAGCAATGCTTTTTCCACACCAAACTTAAAAGGTTTTCTCGTCCTCGAGCAAAAAAAGAAAGAAGGATAGAGAAGAAGAAGAAGTGGAGGAGATGGAGAGGTGTGAGTGGTTTTGCCAAGAGGGAGAAGAAGTGTTTTTGATTTGTGAATTTGTAGGATGGATGAGGGGTTTATATAGGAGAGGAACGAGAGGGTAGGGTTCGTGTATTAGAGGTTATGTTTGGGAGGAAAAAGATTTGAATTTGAATGGTGAGGTATGTGGGGGTTTTTGGGGAAGAGTGGGTGGATGTGAGTGGTAAAGAGGTGATGGAGAAGAGAAATAGAGGTGATTGGTGAGGGGTATTTGGGGAAGGGTGTTATGGGGATGTGTGAATAAGAGAGAGAGTGAGTTGAGGTAGGTGGGGATCCTGTGGGGTCCATAGATCCTGAGGTGTCCAGGATTTGTCATCCCTGCACCATTTTGGCATGTAAACGCCTCTTTGAGTGCCAATTCTGGCGTTAAACGCTAGGTTGCTGCCCATTTCTGTCTTTTAACGCCAGCCTTTCTTCCCTTTCTGGCATCTAACGCCAGCTTGGTGCCCTTTTCTGGCATTAAACGCCTGTCCGGTGCCCTTTTCTAGCGTTAAACGTCCAGAATGGTGCCAGACTGGGCGTTTAACACCCATTCTGCTACCCTTAAACGCCAGTAAGCTCATCCTCCAGGGTGTGTTGTTTTTAATGCTGTTTTTTATTTTTGCTTTTGTTTTTGTGACTCCACATGATTATCATCTTAAAGAAAACATAAAATAACAATGGAAAATGGAAATTTAACATAGATAAGTAAAAATTGGGTGGCCTCCTAATAAGCGCTTTTTTAATGTCAATAGCTTGATAGTGAGCTCTCATGGAGCCTCACAAATACTCAGAGCATGGTTGTGGCCTCCCAACACCAAACTTAGAGTTTGAATGTGGGTGCTCTTTTTAACTCTGTATTGAGAGAAGCTTTTCATGCTTCTTCTCCATGTGTACAGAAGGAGATCCTTGAGCCTGAAACATAAGGTAGTCCTCATTCACTTGAAGGACCAACTCTCATCTATCAACATCAATCACAGCTTTTGCTGTGGCTAGGAAGGGTCTGCCAAGGATGATGGATTCATCCTTATTCTTTTCAGTGTCTAGGATTATGAAGTCAACGGGATGTAAAGGCCTTCAACCTTGACTAAAACATCCTCTACAAGTCCATAAGCCTGTTTCATGGATTTGTCTGCCATCTCTAGTGAGATTCTTGCAGCTTGTACCTCAAAGATTCCTAGTTTCTTCATTACAGAGAGTGGCATGAGGTTTATGCCTGACCCCAGGTCACACATAGCCTTCTCAAAGGTCATGGTACCTATGGTACAGGGTATTAAGAATTTTTCGGGATCCGTTTTCTTCTGTGGTATTGTCTACCTAATCAAGTCATTCAGTTCATTGGTGAGCAAGGGGGTTCATCCTCCCAAGTCTCATTACCAAATAACTTGGCATTCAGCTTCATGATTGCTCCAAGGTACTTAGCAACTTGCTCTTTAGTAATATATTCATCCTCTTCAGAGGAAGAATACTCATCAGAGCTCATGATAGGCAAAAGTAGGTTCAATGGAATCTCTATGGTCTCTATATGAGCCTCAAATCCCCTTGGTTCCTCAAAGGGAAACTTCTTTTCATTCAGAGGACATCCCATGAGCTTTTTCTCACTGGGAATCACGTCCTCCTCACTCTCTCCAGGTTCGGCCATGTTGGTCATGGTTATGGCCTTGCACTTTCTCTTAGGATTTTCTCCTGTATTGCTTGGGGGAGTGCTAGGAAGAGTTTCAGTAACCTTTTTACTCAGCTGACCCACTTGTGCCTCCAAATTTCTAATGGAGGATCTTGTTTCATTCATGAAACTTAGTGTGGTCTTAGATAGATCAGAGACTATGATTGCTAAGCTAGAATGACTCTGCTTAGATTTCTCTGTCTGTTGCTGAGAATATGATGGAAAAGGCTTGCTATTGCTAAACCTATTTCTTCCACCATTATTGTTGTTGAAGCCTTGTTAGGGCTTCTGTTGGTCCTTCCATGAGAGATTTGGATGATTTCTCCATGAAGGATTATAGGTGTTTCCATAGGGTTCTCCCATGTAGTTCACCTCTTCCATTGTAGGGTTTTTAGGATCATAAGCTTCTTCTTCAGAAGATGCTTCTTTATTACTGCTGGATGTAGCTTGCAATCCAGTCAGATTATGAGAAATCATGTTGACTTGCTGAGTCAATATTTTGTTCTGAGCCAATATGGCATTCAAAATATCAATCTTTAGAACTCCTTTCTTCTGAGTTGTCCTATTGCTCATAGGATTTCTTTCAGAAGTGTACATGAACTGGTTATTTGCAACCATTTCAATGAATTCCTGGGCTTTTGCAGGCGTTTTTTTCAGATGAATAGATCCACCTGCAGAATGGTCCAATGACGTCTTTGATAACTCAGACAGACCATCGTAGAAGATACCTATGATGCTCCATTCTGAAAAGATGTCAGAAGGACACCTTCTGATCAATTGCTTGTATATTTCCCAAGCTTCATAAAGGGATTCACCTTCCTTCTGTTTGAAGGTTTGAACTTCCACTCGAAGCTTACTCATCTTTTGAGGTGGAAAAAATTTAGCCAAGAAGGCATTGACCATCTTTTCCCAAGAGTTCAAGCTGTCTCTAGGTTGTGAGTTCAACCATATACTTGCTTTTTCTCTTACAGCAAAAGGGAAAAGCATAAGTCTGTAGACCTAGGGATTAACTCCATTGGTCTTAACAGTATCACAGATTTGCAAAAATTCAGCCAAGAACTGATGAGGATCTTCCAATAGAAGTCCATGAAACTTGTAATTCTGTTGCATCAGAGAAACTAATTAAGCCTTAAGCTCAAAGTTGTTTGCTCCAATGGCAGCAATAGAGATGCTTCTTCCATAGAAGTCGAGAGTTGGTGCAGTAAAGTCACCAAGCACCTTCCTTGCATTATTGGCATTGTTGTTATTTTCAGCTACCATGTCTTCTTCTTTCTCGAAAATTTCTGTCAGGTCCTCTCTAGAGAGTTGTGCTTTAGCTTCTCTTAACTTCCTCTTCAGAGTTCTTTCAGGTTCAGGATCAGCTTCAATAAGAATGCCTCTATCTTTGTTCCTACTCATATGAAAGAGAAGAAAACAAAGAAAGTATGGAATCCTCTATGTCACAGTATAGAGATTCCTTGATGTGTCAGAGGAAAAGAAGAATAGAAGGATAAGGTAGAGAGAAGAATTCGAACTTATAGAGAGGGAGGGGGTCCGAATTATTAAAGGAGGATAACTGTTAGTGATTAAATAGAAAGAGATGGGAGAGAGAGAATTTTTGAATTTTTTTTTTGAAATAAAAAGAGATTAGAATTCAAAACAATTAGTTAATTTAAAAGAATTTTGAAAAAGAGGTTAGTGACCTTCGAAAATTAGAGGTGAGAGAAGTAGTTAGATGGTTTTGAAAAAGATAAGAGGTAATAAATTTTGAAAATATAAGAAGTTAGAAAGAGATTTTGAAATTAGAATTTAAAAAGATGTGATTTGAAAAAGATATAATTTAAAAAGATATGATTGAAAAGATATGATTGAAAAAACAATTTAAAAAGATTTGATTTTTAAAATTGATTCTAACAAGGAATTAAAAGATATGATTCTAATATTCAAATATTGAACCCTTCTTAACAAAAAGGTGACAAACTTGAAATTTTTGAATCACAATATTAATTGTTAGCAAGGATTTTTGAAAATATTAAAAGAAAAATGAAAAAGATTTGATTTTGAAAAAGATATGATTGATAAGAGAGGATATGAAAAAAGATAAGATTTTGAAAAATTAGTTTTAAAACTTGAAAAATTGAAAAAGATTTGAATTGAAAACAAAATTACCTCCCTGGTGTTATCCTGGCGTTAAATGCCCAGAATGGTATCCATTCTGGTGCTTAACGCCCACTTGGCTACCTCTTTGGACGTTAAACGCCCAGCCAGGTAACCTGGCTAGCGTGTAAACGCCAGAAATCCTTCTTTACTGGGCGTTTTGAACGCCCAGTTTTTTCTCTTTGATTCTTCTGCTGTATGTTCTGAATCTTCAATTCTCTGTATTATTGATTTGAAAAGACATAAGTTTGAATTTTTTTTGAATTTTTAATGATGAGAGAAAAAAATAACAGAATGAAAGTAAACATGAAAAACTAATATCAAAATAAGGAATGCATGCAAGAACACTTTGAATGTCAAGATGAACATCAAGAACACTATGAAGATCATGATGAACATCAAGAACATATTTTTGAAAATTTTTAAGAAAAGAAAGACATGCAAGACACCAAACTTAGAAATTTTCATTCTAGAGACACTAACAAATTGAAAATGCACATGAGAAACAACAAAAGACACAAAACAAGAGAATTTAAAGATCAGACAAAGGAAATCATCAAGAACAACTTGAAGATCAATGAAGAACATAATGCATGAATTTTCAAAAAATGCTAGAAAAATAAAAACATGCAGTTGACACCAAACTTAAAATTTGACTCTAGACTTAAACAAGAAACACAAAAATATTTTGATTTTATGGTTTTATAATTTTTTTATTTTTTCAAAAATTATTTTGAAAAAGAAAATAAGAAACTCAAAATTTTTAATAAGAATTCCAGGAATCATGCAATGTTAGTCTAAGGCTTCAGTCTAAAAAGATTAGACATGTAATGATAAAAGCATCATCTGAAACTCTAGAATTCATTCTTAAAAATTCTGAAGAAAAAAATAAAAAGAAAAAAATACCTAATCTAAGCAACAAGATGAACCGTCAGTTGTCCAAACTCGAACAATCCCCAGCAATGGCGCTAAAAACATGGTACATGAAATCGTGATCTCACACACTTTCTTTATAACTCCGCGTAGCTGACCAACAAGTGCACTGGGTCGTCCAAGTAATACCTTACGTGAGTAAGGGTCGATCCCATGGAGATTGTTGGCTTAAAGCAAGCTATGGTCATCTTGTAAATCTCAGTCAGGCAGATTCAAATAGTTATGGGATTTTGATAATTAAAAGACAGGTAAAACATAAAATAGGATAGAGATACTTATGTAATTCATTGGTAGGAATTTCAGATAAGCGTATGGAGATGCTTTGTTCCTTTTGAATCCCTGCTTTCCTACTGCATTCATCCAGTCATGCGTACTCCTTTCCATGGCAAGCTGTATGTTGGGAAATCACCGTTGTCAATAGCTACCGTCCGTCCTCTCAGTTAAAATGGTCCGGCTACGGGTTACGTAGGGCTAATCATCTGTCGGTTCTCACTTGTGTTGGAGTAAGATCCAATGATCCTTTTGTGCACTGTCACTGTGCCCAACAGTCGTGAGTTTAAAGCTCGTCACAGTCATCCCATCCCAGATCCTACTCGGAATATCATAGACAAGGTTTAGACTTTCCGGATCTCAAGAATGCTGCCAATTGATTCTAGCTTATGCCACAAAGACTTTGATCTCACAGAATGGAAGGATCTGTTGTCAGGAGAGGCAACCATGCGTCGTGGACCAGGAGGCAAAGAGATATACATTCAAGCTTGTTTTTAGGTAGAACAGAAGTGGTTGTCAGGCACGCGTTCATAAGTGAAAATGGTGATGAGTGTCACTTGATCATCACATTTATCATGTTGAAGTGCGAATGAATAGCTTAGAACAAGAATAAGCTTGAATTGAATAGAAAACAGTAGTAATTGCATTAATTCATGAGGAACAGTAGAGCTCCACACCTTAATCTATGAGGTGTAGAAACTCCACCATTAAAAATACATAAGTGATAAAGGTCCAGGCATGGCCGAATGGCCAGCCCCCTAAACATGATCAAGAGATCAACAGTGATACGAAGATAGTCACAAAAATGATCTAAAGATCTCCCGATGAAAATACAATAGTAAAAGGTCCTATTTATAATGACTAGTAACCTAGGGTTTACAGAGATGAGTAAATAATACAGAAATCCACTTTCGGGGCCCACTTGGTGTGTACTTGGGCTGAGAATTAAAGCTTTCATATGCATAAGCTTTTCTTGGAGTTAAACGCCAGCTCTAGTGCCAGTTTGGGCGTTTAACTCCAGCTTTTATGCTAGTTCTGGCGTTTAACGCCAAAAAAGGGTAGAAAGTTTGCGTTTAAACACCAGTTTGTGTTATCAAAACTCAGGCAAAGTATGGACTATTATATTGCTTGAAAGCCCAAGATGCCTACTTTCCAACACAATTGAGAACGCGCCAATTAGGCTTTTGCAGCTCCAGAAAATCCATTTCGAGTGTAGGGAGGTCAGAATCCAACAGCATCTGCAGTCTTTTTTCAGCCTCTGAATCAGATTTTTGCTCAGGTCCCTCAATTTCTGCCAGAAAATACTTGAAATCACAGAAAAACACACAAACTCATAGTAAAGTCCAGAAATATAATTTTTGCATAAAAACTAATAATTATATAGTAAAAACTAACTAAATCATACTAAAAACTACTTAAAAACAATGCCAAAAAGTGTATAAATTATCCGCTCATCACATATTTTATAGTTTTATTGGATAGAGCTAATTAAAATAAGAATTTTGTAACTAATTTTAAAAAATTTGGCTCAATATTGGGCCGAACCGATCGAACTGGACCCAAACCAGACCCGTAGGCCCAACCAATTCACTCACTTACGTGAGCTTTGCTCATTCGTTCTCTCCCACATGCAAGAAACGCAGAAGCACAACCAAAGAAGGGGGGAAGAACATTTCCAAGGTTCCAAACCCTTGGTATTAATTCAACTCCATATAACTTTCCACTCTGAGCTCCGATCGCCGCACTGTTTACGGCCATGCGACCATGGCGTCGAACTCTACAAAGCCCAGTCAATAATTAGGTAAGAAAACCACTTCTGTCTTCTAATTTCTTCCTTCTCAATCTCAAAAGTTATGAGCAATTATGTTGAAAATTGCTCAATTCCGGTGTTTAGGCTTGAATTAGCTTAAGGAGAACGTTCAATCTTGCTTCTTTGGTGCTTGTGTAAGGTGAGAATATTAGAATCCTAGCTAATTCGTTGATTAAGTGTTTTGGATATTGAATTTTGGGCATGTATTTGTGATAAATGTGTTTGGTGTTCTATTCACAGTTAGCTACCAGGACATGTCAGGCTGGCTAAGTAACCGACAGTTGATATCAACAGCCATAGGATAGGCATACATCATGTGCACTTGTTTGTTTGCTTTGGTTTGCATTCTTGGGTTTGCCTAATTGAAATTCATGTTTAACTGCTATATGTTATGTTTGCTGTATCTGTAAACTACTTGTGTTTTCTTTGTCTCCTTGCTTGTCTGTGTGATTCTACTAGAGATAGAGGTTTTGGAGGAAAGTGGATGACGGAGGGTTAGATTAAGGTTTTGGTTAAGTTTAGGAATCCTTAGAAAACCACCCTTATTTATAGATACTATTTTAAGTCTTTAAGTTTTGTAATCTGAGTGTCGGCGTTCTCGGATTGCCTCTGGCATTCCTAGGGCCTTATATCTTATGTACGTGCCACCTTTACCATTTTGAGAACCCCCGGTTCTCATTTTATATGGATATTTGTGGTTTTCAGATGCAGGACAGGCGGCACCTCGCTAAAGCATGCTGGAAGCTTCTGATAGCAGAGATCCTTGTCTTTGGGGCTTTATTTTATATATATGTATATATGTAGATACTTTTATCTCCACTGCCTATGTATTTGATGTATTAACTTCCTCTTAGAGGTTATTTTGGAGAAATAGGTCCTGTAACTTTGTATTTTGGGTTCTCCTATATTTATGTATATATACTTATGTTCTCAGGCCGGTTTATCTTCGCGAGCCGAGTATGGAGCTTTGTTATATGTACCTTGGAACTCTCTCTAGTGATATCTATGTTAGTTTCTCTTACCTTTTTCGTTTATCGTTTATGTGTCGTGAGTGTTACGCTTTTCACTTTATCGTTTTCAATTTTAAACTTTTCTTCAGAGGCTCCTAGAATAAATCTTCTTCAACTATATTATATATATAATTTTTTATTTTAGATGTCGTAGTGTCTCACTACCTCTATTTTACATCCTAGGTGTAAAGCTCTGTGTGGTAGGGTATTACATTTCTGCCCCCCTTTGGGCGCTAAACGCTAATCCTAGCATTTAGCGTCAAGCAATCCAAACTTAACCTCATCAATAGAGCATCTTTTATTGGATTTTGGTTTTAGTTATTATCTTATCTTTTATTTTTGTTAGTTTTATTGACAAACAAAACTTTTTAGGTTTAGGATTTATTATTTTATTTTAGTTTCAAATCAAATTAGGTTAGATATAAAAGGAAAAAGATTCACCCTTCGGGGGTATCATCTCACTTCCGCACGTTAAGACTAGGGCTCTGCTATTTTAATTAATGTATTGTTTCAGTTTCAAGGATTGCATTCGTTCTCACAACAAGAAAAAGCAATATTTGTAACAAAAAAATTGTTACAAAAAATTGAAATTTTGAAACAAAAGGAATTTGTAACAAAAAAGAGGTCGTTGCAGTATGTCCCATTACAAAAAGTTTTTGTAACAAACAATGGAACTGTTACAATTCAAAGTAATATTCTATAACAAATTTTTTTAACACAAAAACCAAAATTTGTTACAAAAGTAGTAACAATTTTGGACCTTTAAAATATTTTTCATAAAAAAATAATTTTTTCTATCACAAAATTTTGTTACAAAATATAATTTAATTTTGTAACATTTTTCATTCTTTTAGTTACAAAAGCACAATATTTATTTTATAACAATTTTTTTAATACAAATTACACAAATAGTTTGTCAAATTGTTTTATTTTTTAATTAATCGATATATTCAAGGTAGTGAACTCGTAGTCTTTACCTCGACTCGCTAAGCTAGTTCATAATCGTAATTCGTTGAATCGTAAGACGGAATGTAAACATAACTCGTAAAATATAAAGATTATGAATTTTTTTATAGCAAACATTAATTTTACAAATAATGAAATAAATCTCAAATAAACCAAATTATCCATTAGACTATAACTAATATAACTAATATATACCATAACAAGTCAAAAGTCACACCTCAACAAAAATTCACAACACACAAGTTTATACACAACCAAAATAAATTAAGTAGCAAATAAACCAACCAAACTACTATAATGAACAACTAATTAACTAAAGTCTAAACAAGTCATTTAATAGTCATTCTATTCTTCATCAATTATAAAATTTTCACCAGCTTCACAAGCTTCTGTATTACCATCTTCATTATCAACAGTAGGAGGAAGAGGTCTTGGGCGAAGTTCTTCAAACTCATCATCATCAAGATAAGAAATAGCCAGAGTATAAGAGCAAAAATTCAACAGTTGAACTCAATGCAATAACAAAAATTTACCATTGTAGTTCATGATTAATAAAACATATAAGGATTAATTTCAATTATCACCATTCCCCAAAGCAATATTCATGTAAACAATAGTCAAAACTCAAAACCCATATCAAAATACTATCCTATAACCCCTAATACCCCACTTCATCAGTTCATAGCTACAAATACTACAGTACGTACACCACCCAATCACCACACATATTTTTAGTCAAAATATATTATTACTGTCAATCCCTATCTAAATCTCTGTCTCACTCTAACACTCTTGCCTTCCAATTTCCAAATTTTACTTTTCAGAGTGAAATTATGGTAGTTTGACAATAGGCCACTTAATACTAGTCTTCGAATTCATTGAGGAAAACTCAATCTTGAATCTCATCTTCAAAGTCAGATACAAGATTATTATGCCATGCTTTTATGGACTGATACACAATAAAATCATCGTCTCATCACAGCAGCAACAGGCCAACAACAAATACACTAACTTTCCTCTTTTTCTTTTAGCTTTTTTTTTCTCTTTTTAATCGAATAAATATTCAACAACAAAAAAAATTCAACAACAATAAAAATTCCATCATTCATTTTAATTAATCCAAAACAAGATACAGAACAAGAAAAATTCAATTCAATTTTTATTAATCATTTATGCTTCTAACATATGTCCATACCTGACCTCCCAAGTCCCAGAACACAGGTGCAGCTTCAATACGATCGATATTCAACCCCACAGTTGAAACAATTTGATCAGGAGGAAGGCTTTCTATGTTTGAGTGCACTGACTTCATCCTCTCCAGCAAAGTCTGTAAAATTAATGTATTCAGCAACTCAAGGAAACATAACAAAGTTCAACAATTTTGTAAAAATATGGCATTCGAAATATGCATTACTGTTTTCCCAGCCTTATCAGTTGTTAATCCTCAAAATGAGTACCTGAAGCTCCATCTTACTAAACAGATACTTCCAAAGGCCAAAAAATAGTGAAAACATCATTGCAACTCACTTTAAAGCTTAAATCCAATTCAATTCGACAGCACCAACAACAATGAATATAAAGCATAAATCCAAAATCAACGAATGATAAACCCTAACTACCTAAATCAGAATGACATAATGACACAATACTACTTTATATGTTAAAATTTCAAAATCACAATACTAGTTACCTTCTCAATGATGCAAAATTGATGAACACATCAGTAGTAGGATGAGCATCACAAGATGCTTTAATGTTGCAACTGAATAAATCATCAAGAGATAATAAAACAACAAAATTAAAAGAATTTCACTTACCAAACTACATAAATATGCCAAAAAAAGAATGAAACCAAATAATTAGATAAAAAATCATAACTGAGAACAAATTAAGAAAAAAAATCCTAAGGAACCAGCCACGACAGTAGTGGCGTCACAGTAGCGGGCATCTCTTCACAGCAAACTAGCTGCGGCAGCTACGAAGGAACGGCAACGGAAGTCGATGGCTCGACGGCGGTGAGGCAGAACGGTGGAATTCCACTCGCGCGTCCTCTTTTACCTCTCAGTGATGGCAACGCGACGGTCTTCCTCTCCTCCAATGTCTCCTCTCTCTCCTCCTCGGTTCTGAGCTCCTGGCATGACACAACGGCGGCGGCAAGGAGCGCGGTGCCATGAGCACCACTGCGCACTCCCTATATTCTCTTATTCAAAAATAATAAGAAAATATTTACTAAATAATATTTGACCCACTTCTCCCTCGGTTCTCTCTTCCTCTTCGTCCTCCCTTTCTTTCTTTCCTTCTTTATTTTCTTTCTCTGCTTCTCAGTGTGTGTGCGTATAATTGAGTGGAGTGAGTGATATGAGGGGGTGTGAGCGGCGCTGTATCTGAGGAGAGTGTAAGATGGAAAGTGTTGTTAGAAATTAGGGTTTGTTTAGATAAAAGTAAATTTAATAGTAATTTGGCCCTTTTAAATAAAAATAGGGATAGTATATAATTGAAACCAATTTTAATTTAATAATATTATTTTAAAAAAATATTTTTTAATTTCAAATTATTTTATAAAATTATCTTTAAAAAATATTATTTAATCAAATTACTAAAATTTTAAGGGCAAAACACATAAGTAAACCATAGCTAGGTCAATATTACATGAATCAGCCAAATCAAAAATTGGTTCATCAATCAACCAAAGGAGATTTCTATATAATTCGAACCAATTTGGCTCGAACTCAATCTCCATGTAATTCCAACCAATTAGGTTCGAATTACACATTGTAAAGGTTTGCCAAATAATTTGAACCAATTATGTTCGAACTTCTACATATAATTCGAACCAATTAGGTTCGAATTACACATTTGCCAAGTAATTCGAACCAATTTGGTTCGATTTACACCTACTATGGTGTTTCGAATTAGTGAGGACCAGAGCTGTATTTATAAGGTTGAATGTGAGTTGGTATCATTAGAGAGGAGGTAAGATGGCTAGTGAGGAGAGTTTCGTAGTGTTAGTTCATCATAGAGGATCCATTAAGTGGAAAACTCGTTCCGGTGTGAAGTTCACTGATAAGGATCCTCTCTATGTTATCGTAAGGCCTACGACGAGGTATGAGGACCTTGTTAGCTCTGTACTGCTGAAACTTGGTCTAGAAGGTGTGAAACGGGTTAAGAAGTTTTTTTATCGAATTCCGATCACGGTGCTCCAAGAAACCGTAAAGTACGATTGTTTCACAATCGGGAGTGATGATGACTTGCAGGTCATGTTTCATTGTCGCCGGCAGTTTCCAGAGGTGAGGACACCAGAACTGTTGGCAAAGTTGGTTGACGCCGTGTCTAGCTCGGGGGGTTCGAACCGGAATACCACCACTTTAGCCACGGTAGCCGGTTCTAGCTCAAGACCAGCCGTGGCATCTTCCTCCGTCCCTGCGTACGAGCCTCCTCTCCAACCTGTCGTCTCCCCTTCGTTCGCTGTTGATCTCAACGGGAGTGTAGGCGACGAGGTCGGAGAAGGGGAATATCTGCGGACCTCTTTACAGTGTCTTGTATCGGCTGAGGTTGGAGATGGATTCTTGGATGATCCAGAGGAGGATGATGTCGAGCCGGATATGATTGCTGATGACAGTGGCAATGATGTTGGAGCAAGTGAGCCTGCTGGGGCGGGCGGTGGTTCTAGCTCTGGCACGCAGCAGTACCCTCCACATTTTTCCTCTTTAGACTTGGCTGCCATGAGGCAGGAGGGGTACCTGGGCAGCCGGCTGGATTTGGCACTAGAGATGCTGAAGAGTCTACAGGTCTGACAGAGTTTCAGGTTGGTCAGCAATTTCTGGATAAAGAAGAGGCCCTCTTAAGTGTCAAGACTTAAAGCATCCGTCGAGGGGTACAGTACAAGGTCGTGGAGTCTGACTATCGCCGGTATGTGGGCAAGTGTTTTGAGTTTGGCAATGGGTGCACATGGTTGATTCAGCTTAGTCTCCGACAGCGAAAGGGAGTTTGGGAGGTCAAACGTTACAACGGACCGCATACTTGTCCCGCCACCTCGATTTCCAGCGACCACAGGAAATTGGATTACCATGTGATATCGGCATTCATTATGCCAATGGTTAGGGCTGACGCATCTGTCAGCATCAAGGTGCTCCTAAATGCCACCGCAACACACTTCGGGTTTAGGCCGACTTACAGGAGGGTCTGGTTGGCGAAGCAGAAGGCTGTTGCCCTCATCTATGGTGACTGGGATGAGTCGTACAATGAGCTCCCAAGGTGGGTGTTAGGAGTCCAGTTGACGATGGTTTGTACTGTTGCAGTCCTAAAGACGAGCCCTGTTTGTGTCGGTGGACAGTTGGACGAGTCTCGAGCTTATTTTTCACAGGCTATTCTGGACGTTTCCACCGTGTATCGAGGCATTCCGTCATTGCAAGCCCCTAATTAGTATTGACGGCACCCATCTATATGGCAAGTATGGGGGAACGTTGCTTGTCGCGATTGCACAGGACGGGAACTCCAACATATTACCTGTTGCATTCACATTAGTCAAGGGTGAGAACGCTGAGTCGTGGTCCATCTTTCTCTCCCACCTGCGTTAGCATGTGACACCACAGCCGGGTCTGCTGGTTATCTCGGACAGGCATAACGGCATCAAGGCCGCGCTTGAGGCTCCTGACGGAGGCTGGTTACCTCCGTCTGCATACTGGGCATTCTGCATTCGACATGTTGTGGCAAATTTCGCTCTCACCTTCAAGGGCAAAGACGCAAGGAGGCTACTTGTGAATGCGGCGTTCGCTAAGACCGAGGTCGACTTCCATTACTGGTTTGATATTCTTAGGTCCGAAGACCCGACGATGTGTGACTGGGCGAACCGGATTGAGTAGTCGTTGTGGACACAGCATTGTGATGAGGGGCGTAGATTCGGACACATGACAACGAATATATCTGAGTGTGTGAACTTGATCCTCAAGAGTGTACGAAACCTACCTATGTGCTCGCTAGTGAAGGCAATATACGGAAGGTTGGCCGAATTATTTTTTCGCAAAGGGAGAGAGGCTGAGGCGCAGATGGGAGCCGAACAACAATTTAGTCAGCACTTGGTGAAGTGTATAGAAACCAACTTGAAGACGGCTAGGTGTTTCACCATTACTGTGTACGACAGAGATAACTCCGAGTTCACCATCGCAGAGACAACTCCGACTGGTTCTTTCTCACTAGGTAGCTATAGAGTCTCGCTTGCATCTCAGACATGTGACTGTGGATACTTCCAGGCTCTTCATTTCCCGTGTCCCCATGCACTGGCATGCTGTCCTACTCACGACTTACATGGGAGCCTTACGTCCACCACGTGTATCGTCTTAGTTCGGTCTTCAGTGTGTATCGGATGGGTTTCACACCTCCCATTCCGGAGGGTTTCTGGCCACCATATGATGGGCCGACTGTCATCCCTGACCCCAATAAGAGGCATGCGAGAGAGGGTCGGCCGAGGTCCACTAGGATACGGACCAATATGGACGAGGCAGATCTGAACCGGCCAAAGAGGTGTCGGCTTTGTCGGCAGCCGGGCCACACACGTCGGAGTTGCCCATAGCTCGGAGGAGCAGAGCACACACGGGGGCATGATTAGGTGTTTTGGTGGATTTGGTACTTTTGTTGTTTCAATTTCGCGTTTAGATTCCACTATTATCGGTTTTCTTACTTGTAGTTGCTGACTGATAGAATTTGTTAACGTCAGTGTGATATACTTTGAATGGGAATTTAGTTAATGAATATGTTCTTTCTCCGCAGTTTTAACAAAATGTATGTCAAATGCACACCGGAATAAATAACTATGCGAGTTTTATTAAACCATGATGCAGAAACTATGTTCATAATGCGCTCGATCAGTGAGCTATTACGCACTCTTTCAAGGGTGGCTGCTTCTAGGCAAACCTCCTGGCTGTCTCTGCACCCCTACCTCCTTTATCACTGAGCGGTCATTTAGGGGCCTTAGCTGGTGATCCGGGCTGTTTCCCTGCTAGAGAATCCGCAGTTTTAGCTACTATAATAGTGTATTTCATTGCTCCCCTTTCTTGTAAAGTGGTCACCACTTGAGCCACAGAGGATGCTTTTTGACCAATAGCTACATAAACACATATTACATTTTGTCCTTGTTGATTGAGAATCGTATCTGTAGCTACTGCTGTCTTACCTGTGTGTCTGTCCCCAATAATTAATTCTCACTGACCACGCCCTATAGGGATCATTGAATCAATAGCAACAAGTCCTGTTTGAAGAGGCTCATATACGGAACGTCTCGAAATAATGCCAGGAGCTGGAGATTTGATTAATCGAGATTCGGAAAATGAAATTTCTCCTCGACCGTCAATTGGTTTAGCCAAGGCATTTATAACACGACCCAAATAAGCCTCACTTACTGGTATCTAAGCAATTCTTCCTGTTGCTTTTACCAAGCTTCCCTCTTGTATCATCAAACCATCACCCATTAATACAATAATTAGTGAATTCCTCCTATTTTTTGTAAAGACGAAGAAACAAATTCGATTTTCTCTATTCTACTATTTATTACATTCCAATTCCTTCCCGATACCTCCCAAGGAAAATCTCGAACTGGATCTCAAATTGACGGGTTGGAATAGGTAACAAAGCAACCTTGCCCCCCACTGCCACTAAATCACCACCGCCCCAAGTCAAACTGGTGCTTGTTGTTGCACCAGGAGCCGTTGTGCCGATGATATAGAAGAACCAAATCGTAAATAAAGCTCAGGTTCGAATCCCATAGAAAATATCAATTCCATTACATCATTATATCTAATGTATATAGTAGCTCCAATTTTTTCATTATTTCATCTATTTTTTGTATTGGTTCCACTAAAATATATATGTAATAATCCAAAAGCAACTCTAAAATTATAATATAATAGCTAAAGGGCAACTCTTTCTTTTTTTTTAAAGTCTTTTAAAAGTATGGCCTCTAGCAATGCTGATGACTGCTCACGTAATTGGAAATAGAGTGCATAATAGCCCAACCCTTGGAATATACTACAGCCCCAAGTGGCGAAGAGCCGACATTCTTTGTGCGGCGGTAAAAAAAACATACTTTCTTGGAGAGAGATATTCAAATCGATGGGGGAAAACTAATGAGCTCAGATATTAATGAACTCTATTGAAGAGTTATCTATTTATACAAAACTTCTACCCCGAACACACGCAATGGAGCCGTAGACAGTCAAGTCAAATCCAATCAAGTACAAGTAAAAAGAGATATTTATTTGTATTTTTCTATTTTTTTAGAGTTAAACAAAGGGATTCGCAAATAAAAGTGCTAATGCTACAACCATCCCGTGTGAATCAGCAAGGACCACCTTGCAAGGCTAAATTCAAATATATCCGCATTTCGGAAGTCTATTTTATTTGAGTGGTGTAATGTATTCTATGCATATTAAATACAAAATATTGTAAATATGCAGTTAGGAATAATCCAGCCAAAGTAATAGGGATTAGTCCTAACACAATTCCAAATAGAAAAACTTTAGTATTCTAAATCTAGAATACTAATAAATGCGATATATTAGATACTCAATTTGTGAGTATATTTAACAAGAAATAGAAATATATATATTATTATCTTAGGGTAGGGCTATACGGACTCAAACCGTAGACCTTCTCGGTAAAACAATGCAAAATTGCATGGATACGATCCTCGTTGTGCGTCGTGATCAAATGGATGGTTTTCGCAACTCAATCATGTATGATGTAATCATCAAAGATTTGACTTTTTCAAACTCCGTGTTGTCGATTCCTAATCGTAGTGCTTCTTTCCCCATGCCGCCTATTGCTACTAGTGGAGTAAGGTTAATCTAACTCCATAGTATAGGTATAACCTTTCGCTTATTTCTCTACCAGGTGTTCTTCCCATTGCTTCAGGGGGTATTCACGTTTGGCATATGCCTATTCTGACCGAGATCTTTGGAGATGATTCCGTACTTTCATTTTTCAAATTCCATTTTGACAAAGGGATCAAAGATTTATTGGATTGGAAATTCAATACATAGTGCATCGGGTAGATCTTTACTCAGAGTAGAACAAAAACCTAAAAGAAAAGAATTGAAGAAGCCCATTCAGAAACAAGAAAATTACATTGTGATTTAATTTTATTTAGATTCAATCTTGATGAAAACAATAGACGCTTATGACCTCCCCCTCTATGCCCTGCGGTTATGATTCCTCTGGCATTACGGCCTTTACCACAACGATGCTATCCATAGATCAAAATTATGGATAGATTTATACACATTAAATCTTAATGGATAAGAATATTCTAAATTCTAGATACTATCTATATTAGTATATAATATATATTACTATATTAATAGTATATATTACTATATTAATCTATTAATATAATTACTGTAACTATAATAGAATTTTTGGATTTGAACCAATGACTACCGCCGTATGAAAGCAATACTCTAACCACTAAGTTAAGTAGGTCATTTTTTACAGATCTGCCATTTCTTGAGATCTCTCTTCTGATCCTGTTCCGTTCAAGATAATATATATTTATTTCATTTAATTTTATTAAATATATTCATAATTTAATATATAAAATATTATATATATTCATAAAAAGCAATAGCAAAATA
This sequence comes from Arachis duranensis, assembly GCF_000817695.3. NCBI lineage: Eukaryota > Viridiplantae > Streptophyta > Magnoliopsida > Fabales > Fabaceae > Arachis > Arachis duranensis. The sequence continues at coordinate 61,941,515 of NC_029775.3, read as the reverse complement.
TGATATCTTGATTTTATTTCGATTTTTAGATTAATTCTTTAAATCCAGATAATGCGAAGCGATGAGTAGGTTAGTACTTAGTTATTAATGAATTCATCCTATAAGTCATTTATTTTACCTCGGCGGACATTTCATGACATTGCCCGCCGACCTGCTTCTATTTGTCTAGATGTGATCTAAGCGGGTTCAAGTGCCTGAAGAGATTCTTTCTTTGATCTTTCCAAGATCTTCGTCTACTTTGCAGAGGTTATATAGAAGTCGGATTTAGTATTTGGATATTCTTTTCAGTAACGATCCAATCAATGTAATTCGGGAATTCCGAAATATAAGACTATTGGAACCCCCCTTCTTTTTAAAAAAGAGGATTTAATTGAATATGAAGGAGTCAAAGAATGTAAACCAAAATGCCAAATCAAAGTAGAGCAATTTTTTTTCATTCCCGAAGAAGTGCATCTTTTATCCGAAACTTCTTCCATAATTCATTCATTTGACCGTACACTAGAGCAACTTTTGATTCTCTAATAGTTTTTTCATTAATTACTCCGGATTCTTTCATTTCCATGTAAAGATCATTTCCCTCACGAGTACGATGAGATAGAATGCAATAAAGACAAACAAAAGACAGGGGGAACGGGTTACCTACTTTTAACGGTCAAAGCGAACCCAACCCTTTCATTTCGAATTCAAGTAATTGTAGTAAAACCTGACCGGTTGACCCCTTGGCTTTTCCGGCGATACGTAAAAACTAGTATTCTTATTGAGACTAGAACACATAGGGAAGAAAACCTATTTATGAATGGAATCAAAAATGCAGTATATACAAACAAAGGATAAGAGATTGGGAAAAACCAAGGATTGGGTTGCGCCATACATATGAAAGAGTATACAATAATGATGTATTTGGCAAATTAAATACTATCGTTTAATTTCTTTCAAATTCATTAAAATTTTATGTACTGGTTCTTGAATACCTACTATGGTCGAATAATATATACTATTAATATAGTAATATATATTATATACTAATATAGATAGTATCTAGAATTTAGAATATTCTTATGCATTAAGATTTAATATGTATAAATCTATCCATAATCTATCTATAAAAGATTGGATTATCAGGATAAATTTAACCATATATTTATATCCTTAAATTAATTGAATTTATATAAGATAAAGAAAAAAGCCTTGTTCTTTGGAAGATCTACGAGAATGGATGTGCATTTGGTCTTGAAAGCGAGGGTTTTTCCATAAAAACAACTATCACGAATGAGAATTTAACTAAAAGAGAGGATTCTAAAGATCTCGTTCTTCTTACACGTTCATTTTGCAAACTCAATTCATCTGATTACTACAGGGATGAACCCAATCTAGAATATGAACCATATATCATTTTATGTAAATTAGTGGAGAATTATGGGACAAAAAATAAATCCGCTTGGTTTCCGACTTGGTACAACTCAAAGTCAACGGCGCTTCCTCTATCAATTGGATCTTTTATCCATAGAAAAAAGTATCTAGGCATATCTCTATTTCTTCATTTTTTTTTACTTTTATATTCTATGAAGTTTTTTGTTTCCTACAGCTGATAAAATACTTAGTATGACTCAATGGATCACTTTTTTTCGATAAGTATTTTTTTTGGATTCTACTCATCCTATTCCTATTAACTGAATATAAATGGAAAATCTTTTTTCTTTTTTTTGTCTTAGTCTATGATCTGAACGAGTCGCACATACACCCTAGTACAGGTTCCTCGGCGCTGAGGACATCCCCGAAGAGCGGGGGATTTTGTGACATTTCGGATTGGCGTTTATTTAGTTAGTTAGTGATTTTGGCTCAGTGAGTTCTTTCTTTCGTGATGAACTGTTGGCACCAGTCCTACATATTGGGGACAGACAAACAGGTAAGGCAGCAGTAGCTACAGATACGATTCTCAATCAACAAGGACGAAATGTAATATGTTTGGCAAAATTTTGAAAAAAGTGTTATAATATTCAAAGTTTTACTTTAGATAGAAAGATAGAAAAAAAGAAAGGATAAAAAAAATGGCTAATTAATCAAATAAAAATCATTTATTGCTCTATGGATACCTAGGTTAAGTTGAATCCATGAACTCAATCCGGCTATTCCTTTTTTATTCTTCTAAATTAAATCCCCTAAGTCATGAATGGTTAAAAATCCCGAATTGGATCTCAAATTGACGGGTTAGTGTGAGCTTATCCATGCAGTTATGCACCCTTCGAATAGGAATCCATTTTTCTGAAAGATCATATCAAAATTCGACTCATTTTAGATCCCCCTCTTTGGTGTCAGTGAGATAAGAGATGTCGTTTCTAGTCTATCTCTTTCTATTTCTACCGCAGGGCATAGAGGGGGAGGTCATAAGCGTCTATACCATAAAATCGATTTTTGTCGGAATGAAAAAGACATATATGGTAGAATCGTAACCATAAAAAATAAGAAATGTTTCTTTTTTTAGTAAAAGCATAACCTTACTTATGATAAAGTAGAAACTAGAATCATCTTTAGGTCAAACAACTTCGATTAATTAGAATATTTATATATTAGAAATATAAAAAATGAAAATTATATAAATAGAAATGTCTGTTCACAACACAAAACATGAATAGGAATAAATGAGATTTGTGGATGTGGATAAAGAAATGGTTATGATACTATAATTTACGTTTTATTGAATTGAGTATCTTTTTCCAGTTTTTGCGTTTATTCTGCAGAAGCAAATTAAGTCAAAAGGGGATGCTATATTATGTTTTTAAATAAAAAGCCTAATGGATATAAAAAAACAAAGTGCACAACTAGGGCATATCATTTTATGTAAAGTAGTGGAGAATTATGGGACAAAAAATAAATCCGCTTGGTTTCCGACTTGGTACTACTCAAAGTCATGATTCTCTTTGGTTTGCACAACCAATCAATTATTCAGAGAATCTACAAGAAGATAAAAAAATACGAGATTATATCAAGAATTATATAAAAATAAATATAAGAATATCTTCTGGTGTCGAGGGAATAGCAGGGATAAAGATTAGAAAAAGAATTCATTTGATTCAAGTCATAATCTCCATGGGATTTCCAAAGTTATTAATTGAGGGTATTGCTGTGCGGAACGAATTCTTAGTAATTCGAACCATCTTAGTTCGAATTACTTGTTGGCTAATTCTTCACACTAATTCGAACCTAATTGGTTCGAATTATATGTAGAAGTTCGAACCTAATTGGTTCAAATTATTTGGCAAACCTTTACAAGGGTTCGAATTACATGGAGATTGAGTTTGAACCAAATTGGTTCGAATTATATAAAAATCTCCTTTGGTTGATTGATGAACCAATTTTTGATTTGGCTTATTCATGTAATATTGACCTAGCTATGGTTTACTTATGTGTTTTGCCCAAATTTTAAATTTTGAATAAGAAAATATTCAAATATTTATAAAAATTATATAAATTCTAATTAATTTTAAAATTAAAATCTCATCACTTTGCTTTAATTATTTTTTGATAAATAATTATTTAAAAATAAAATCATGAATAACTATAATAAATTATTATCTTCTAATAATTGGAAACAGCATAATTAAGAGTAAAATGAGCATTAGAATTAGGATTTTACTTTTTACATTTATTTTTATTTTTAAATTTTAACTATTTTATTTGTGTTTAACAATTAATTTTTTTAATTTATAAATTAATTTCTAATCAACATTTAAGACTTGATTATAGTAAAAATTATATATTAAATTTATAAAAAATATAAAATAATATATACCATTTATAAAAATTAATCATTTAATCTTTGATTTTTTATAAAAAATAATTAATTAATATAAATAATATTTTAAAAACTTAAATTTTGTAAACAAAATAAAATTATTTTAAATATTTTAATAGTTTAAAATAATTTTTTTGTTACAAAAAATCTTATATTTTGTGACAAACAAATAACTTGTTACAAACAACATTGAAATTTGTGACAAACTAATTTTTTGTTACAAATTTAATTGGTGTTTTTGAAACAAATGAATATTTTGTTACAAAATATTTTGAACGTTTGCAATAACTTCATTTTTTGTTACAAAATATTATAAAATTTTGCTACTAAACACCGATTCATTACAAAAGCTAATATAATTTGTAATAAAAAAATCAAATTATTACAAAATATCAACATTTTTTGTAACAAATTGTATTGTTGTTACAAAATATTATTATTATGTAACAATCACTAATTTTTGTTACAAAAAAATTAATTTTTTTGTAACAATTTTAAATTTGTTACAAAGTTTTCGTTGCAAATGTTCAATTTTCTTGTAGTGTCTTCATCTTATGAATCTGGGTGAAACGACAGTATAACTATTATTCTATATGTGTTCTTGTGATTCTCGACAGAGTTATCTCACTTGAACAACAGCTTGAAAGCGAATTTCTCCTAAATTGCTAATTACTTGAACTATTCGGGATATGTGACATATAATCCTCTTAGCTTTGGGTAATTAGGGTTTTTGTGGCCATAAACTATAAATGAACTTAACCCTCTAATCTACAATTAAGTGACCAAGACATTGGCGGTTGATTTAGGTTAGAGGAGACTAAATCACTAAGACATTAGGATTTAGTCAATTACAGTTTGTCCTGAAACGAATCTTGCATGATTAAAATAGTTGGTAAGAAAATTAATCCAGAAGAATAAATAACTCAGAAACCTTAAGTGTTTTCTCTCATACATTCCACATTACTCTTACTGTTTGCGCTTTCTATTCTTTAAATTTCTATTTAATAGTTTTGAACCCCAAAACACTACTTTCCGCTTGCCTTAATAAGTGAGTCATTTGACCATTGTTGCTCAGTCCATCAATCCTTGTGGGATCGATCCTCACTCACCTGAGGTATTACTTAGTATGACCCGGTGCACTTGCCGATTAGTTTGTGGATATAGAAAATCTGCACCAAAGATCAAAGGGTACAAGATGCCTGAAGAGGAATATAAGCAATGCCAAGGATAAAAGTTTAAAAAGGATCCATCTACAAGCGATTTATTTCCTTCAGGCACTCTTGACGAAGAGAACAGTCTGTTTCTTGCAGCAAATGTATCCCCCATAGCCATAGCCATGAAGGACATAACAGCTATACTATGCGATAAAGTTCGAGTCAAGTTTCAAATACAAGTTCACAAGTGACGGCAATTAAAACCATTAGTAAAATTTTTAGAGATTTAAAATTCATTTGTGGTGCCAAACAAATCCAAGATTAAATCAAGAGTACATAATTTCATGTGTAGGAATGTAAATAATGATATAGATGGATATTCTAAATGATTTGAACACGCAGTCAAAATTACAATCAAGCAAGAATATATGTAGAGGTTGAAGTAATGTGAAAGAGAACTAAGTTATGCTCAAAGAAGAAATTTTAATGTAAAGTGTTCCTGTAAAATTAATAAAAGAATAAAGGGAACTATCAAAAACAACTAGGCCTAAATTACATAAAGGAATTATTTAGTTCTTAGAGGAAAATATTTGCAATATTAGTAGCGGCCATATCAAGAATTGAAAGATTAGTTACGGGCTAGATCACACAGAAAAGAATAAAAACAAAACTACTTTCAAAGAAGGTTCAAAAAAGAACCCTGAAAAAATACTAAAAGATATGATGTCTTATACAAAACAAGTTCAAGTTATATTTGGGGGTTGTAGAGTTAGCATAAAGGAATTTGGAATCAATAACTGTGTTATAAGAATCTAATGGGTAGCTGAAAATATGATCAAATCAAATTATACGTAGGATGTGGGACATGAAGTAAAAGAATTCAAGGATCGATGTCACAAAACAATTTCAAGTTTACTCAAAGTGATACTAAACTTGAGAACAAAAGGACAAATGGTATGGATGGTATTTGCGAGAAATCAGAAGAATACTTAGGTTCGTAATTGGACAAAGATGTATAAAAATAATAAAATGCACCAGAAAGAGAGTCTAATTACATATTATAAGGGAAACTTAAGTCAAAGAACTCTAAGAAGAATAATAAGTGAAAAGATGGTATATCAATTTTAAGTAAGTTCAAACCGAATTTTAATAGTATAGAGTTCACAAAAGAAAAATGACTAGGATTGATGGCAACATCCCCGAAATGTTTAGGAACACAATCAAGAAAGATGTCTACAATGAAATGAAAATAACTTCAAAAGAGAATTAATTTACTTTCTCAAAAGAAAAAATATGAATCAAACATTTTTCAAAGAAATACTAAAAGCATAAAGGAGGCATTACATCAAAACAATTTCAAATCAAAATGAATTATGTGATATTTGCAAATAAAAGTTAATTGGGTGAAGGGCAAAAGTATTTTTCAAAAAAAAAAACTTGGAAGATACTTAGATATATAATTGATGATTGCGCATCATGACCTATTTTTCTATGCTTTTTCATACAAGAAAATAATAATTTGTGCTTGAATACTGAGTGTTTTTGTACTTAAATAGTATATTTTTTTGATCTTTTGATTTTATAAATGTTGTAGGAAATAAGTGGAAAAAGAAGCAAAACAAACACAAAATAAGCTCAAAAGAAGAATTTTGGACACACTCTAGAATTTGAGCACACTTTGGGGCCTTAGGCCACGCTTTTAAAAGCGTGGCCCATGATTTAAACAAGGAGAGCGCTCTTGGTATGAGAACGCTACGTTCATAAGTGACGCGCACGCGTACAAGGTGTTTCCGCGCAGGATGACACTTTTGAGATCCACACGTACGCATGCATGGCGCGCACGTGTGGGTAGGGGATCAACATTCATTGGCAAAGAGAACACTACATTATCTAAGTGAGCACCTTCAAGCAAGTTTTGAAATTGGGATTGAAGAATTGGTATCGACGCGCACGCGTACATGACGTGCACGCGTCAATGGAGCATCTTTGAAGAGCCACGCGTACGCGTAAGGGACGCGTACGCGTGAGTAGCCTTTGTTGCATGAACGTTGCGTTCGTTTAGTGAATGCTGCAAGGGACGCGTACGCGTGGGTGATGCGTACGCGTCGATGAGCCAAAATGAAAAGGACTCCTACGCGTCTGGGACGTGTATGCGTGGGTGTAAAAACACTCCGTTCACCAAATGAATGCTACGCTCTCCTGGAAGTGAATCTTTGAATCTTTGCTCAAATCAATCTGGTTCCATGCCCATTGAAACTTCAAAGCACGCAGAGCCCATTGAATCACTCAAAGGCACAAGAAACCATTAGAATAGGAATTTCATTTGAGTTGTAATTTGTTTTCAATTTTAATTTCATTTGTAATTTAGGCAAGCCTATATAAAGGCATCAGTTACGGTTAGGTAAGGGAGCACAGAGATTAGGATGAGGAGGAGTAGTAGGAGTAGGAGTAGGACTAGGAGTAGAATAGAAGGCTCTTGTAAACACTTTTACATTTTCTGCACTTTTACACTTTAGTATTGAATTCAATTTAGCTTATACGATTTCAATTCTGCTATTCTCTTCTGCAACTTTCCTTTCTGCCAATTTTACATTTCTGTTCTTGTTGAGCTTAATTTACTTTTATGCAATTTAATTTTCCTGCAAGTGTTCTAGAGCAATGATCAATTGAACCCCACTCATTAGGGAAAAGAGCTCTATTGTGATTCACATGAATTAACTAAAATTCTTCTTGCTCTTAATTCATCTGGATAGCTAAGAAATAACTTCTATTTTGATTGAGATCCATTCACTCTGGAAGGGGTTTGAATCTGTGAATTTCCATGTGAGCCTCGGAAGGGGAATCATGGAGATTAGAACTGAAGCTCTGTTTCTCACAGCTCTCTTGATCAACACCATTCAGGAGGAATTGAGATCTTGAGAGTTTGTGTGGCTTATGGATGAGAGAAAATGCTTAACCTCTTATTATGACAATTGGATCTAGAAATTGGCGAGTTTGATTGTGATTAGAGAGATTGGATTGCCAAGAAATTGGGATCCAATCAATTTTAATCTGCCATAGATCTATTCATATGATTGAAAAAGAAGTTGAGACCCATTTGATTCATTATGGATTATGATATCCCTAATCCCTGATGAGTCTTTCCTTTCTGTCACTTGTTCTTGCTTTGATTTTCTACTTCATTCAATTTCCCAGGACCCAATTCCCTTTACATTTGCTGCAATTTACCTTTTTTGCCATTTAAGTTTCTGTCAATTTACTTTCTGCAATTTATATTCTCTGTAATTTACATTCTGCTTGTTCAATTCCACTCAATTCACCACTGTTAGCTTGACTAGACTAATCAACTCACTAAAGTTGCTTGATCCATCAATCCTCGTGGGATCGACCTCACTCACGTGAGTTTTACTACTTGATGCGACCCGGTATACTTGCTGGTTAGTTTATGCGGAAATCTAATTTTCCCTCATCACTAAGTACTTCATCTGGGATGAACCTTCCCTTTTTAAGAAATGTTCAGATGGATTACTTAGAAGGTGCATCTCAGAGGAAGAAGGAAGGGAAGTCTTATGGAATTTTCATGGTTCTTGTTATGGAGGACATTTTGGAGGAGAAAGGACTGCAGCCAAGGTGCTACAGTGTGACTTCTTTTGGCCCACTATCTTCAGGGATGTAAAAGAATTAGTGCAACACTGTAATAAGTGCCAGAGAGTTGGGAACTTGCCCAAGAGAAATGAGATGCCATAGCAATTCATCGTAGAACTTGAGTTGTTTGATGTGTGGGGGATAGACTTCATGGGTCCCTTCCCAACCTCATACTCAAACAAGTACATCTTAATGGTAGTAGACTATGTATCTGTTCCAAGGGTTACCTGAAACTGTAGGTCGATCTCGGATGAGATCTTCTGTATTGGTCGGAGCTGTTGTGTCAGACTTGATGATGGTGGCTGGAGCCGCTGTGTCCGACTTGTTAGACTTGGTGGTGGTGCTGATTCTTCGTCCCCAGAGGGTGGGGAATACCTGCAAGGGACTCCGATGCTTAAGTTAGCAAGGGTATTAAGCAGGTATTGAGTAGAATCAGAGTATGAGTTATACCTGGGTGCTCCAGTGTATTTATAATGGTGAGGAGTGACCTTTCTGGAGATAAGATAGTCATCTTATCTTATTTTATTTTTATCTTTGAGTGAGGTCATCTTATCTTTAGGGGAACCGCCTTTATCTTTCTGGGCTTTGGCTGCCTTTAGATTGGGCTGTGTTCCTTCATTTTGGGCCTGCTTTGGGCTCCTTTGGTGATTTGGCCAAGCTCTTTGAAAAGAGGTCGGGCATTGGCCGAGCTCTTTGAGAAGAGGTCGGATAGTCTGACCTGAAGAGGTCGGTCGGCTTGTCGCTAAACATCCCGGGTCGGACAGCTTGATCCAGGGTATGAACAGTGCCCCTGCTTGAGTTCGATCTTTCCATGAGATCGTGCTTTTCAGATCTTCGATCTCTTTGGAAGTCGTGCTCAAGCATCTGTCTGGCTTGTTTCTTCATTGCTTTGCAATCTTTACAGATTTTCTAGAGGTTTGGTACTTCACAGTCCAGCCTCTTTTGAGTGGTAGTGTGGGTTTTCTACCCTTGCCTTCGGGATCACGCCTTGCTTTAAGTTTGTGTTGACAACCCTCTGCTTTGGTGAAGTTATCTTTACGACTTGATATCCGGGCTTTTTGTGACTTGTCCAATGACTTTTTAGTGTTCTTTATATAGAACCTTTTTTAGTCTCGGATGACGTTCGTAGCCCTGTTTGAGATTGTGCCTTCTTTGAGCGGAGTTGTATCGCTTTTGGCTAAGCACATTTGAGCCTTAAGTTGTTTTCCAACCTTTTGGCTTGTTCTTTTTTGAGATCATACTTGCACCTCTTCTTTAGCTGATGTCGACCTGTATGACTTTGCCCCTGCTTGAGTTCAAATCTTTCTGCGAGATCGTGTTTTCAGAGCTTCGATCTCTTTGAGTAGTTTCTCCATTGTGCAAGTCTGGTATTGCCCCTTTTAGTTTGTTAAGGGGATTTTTCAGTCTTCTTCTGACTTGCTTGTCTTCACTGCTCGGGCCTTTTAGTCATAATCCAACAACTTTTTAGGTAGTGTTCCTGATGGGGAACCTTTTTATAGTCTGTTTGGATGACTTTTTAGCGCCGTTTTGATTTGTGCTTTTGCCTTTTAAGTAGTGTCTTTTTTCAAGACTTCGTACTTTTTAGCAAAGCATTTCTGGCCTTCCTCTAGCCGTTGCGAGATGTCTTTGTCCCCTTTGTGGATCTTTGTAGACTGTCGGTACTTTGTTGTCCGGCCTCTTTTGATCACTTCTGGTTTTGTCCACTTTCTGCTTGGTCGAGGTGGTCCTTGGGGCTAACTTGTCCGACGACTTTTTAGTGTTCTCATAGAACACTTTTTATTCAGTCTGAACAATTTTGATAGGCTTTTCGTGGAGCCGTGGCTTTTTGGGTGGAGCTATATCCGTTTTAGCGCACGTTTTTCATTGGTCCGACTTCTTCTTGTCGGTCCAAGCTATAGCTTTCGTTGGTCCGACTTCTTCTTGTCGGTCCAAGCTGTAGCTTTTGTTGGTCTGATTTCTTCTTGTCGGTCCCTTCTAAGTTATTTCTAGTAATCATTTTTATTGGACCTTTGTCAGGTCTCTTTCAGGGATTACTTTTTATAACTTTTTTGTCGCTTTGATCGGCTTGGGCCGACTTCATCATGGTGGTCTTGTCGAGTTACTTGGTAATCCTCTTTTTTGGATCTTGTTCAGGTCTCTTTCAGGGATTACCTTTATAACTTTTTCATAGGAGTCTGACTTCATCATGTCGGGCTCTTCTAAGTTATAATAATCCTCTTTTATAGGGTTGGCTAGACCTCTTTCCAGGGCTTTACTTATAACTTGGGTTGTTATGGCTGGTCCGACTTTTTTGTGTCGGCCAGTCTTCAAGTTATTTTATAGCAATCCATTTTATTAGGACCTCGTCAGGTCCTTTCTATGGATCACTTTCTATAACTTCTTGCATTATTCTGTTTTCATCTTTGCCGATTTTGTAGAGTTTGGGTTTTAACCCTCGTTTGGCAGACCTTTTGATGAATTTGGTTTTCATCTTTGGTCTTTATCGTGATCGCGTAGTGAATTTGATTTTCACTTTCTGCCGATCTGTAGCTTTATAATCGGACGATGAATGTTTCAGATTAATGCGTCTTGATTGAGCAGTGAATTTGGTTTTCACTTTGTCAACCTTTGTCGAAATCAAACGATGAATTCGGTTTTCATTGTGGTCGGGCGGTGATGTTGGTTTTCACCTTGCCGACCTGTCGCTTTGTAATCGGACGATGAATTTTGGTTTTCATCTTGCCGACTTTGTCGTGATCGGGCGGTGAATTTAGTTTTCACCTTGCCGACCTTTGTCGTGATCGGGCAGTGAATTTGATTTTCACCTTGCCGACCTGTCGTAATCGGACGTCTTGATAGGAAACATTTTAGGAAATCTGTGAACTTTTTAACAATAAAATGAAGATATGAATAAGAATGTGTACATGTTAGTGCTTACCCGTCTAGGTCGGGCAATCTTTTAGATCTCGTCCTGGCACCTTTTGCAGGCATGCCATGACCTTGGTAGCTCTCGCCCCTCGAGGTCGGACACTTTGTAGTGACTTTCCCCAGTGCTTCCGTGACTTGGCAGGGTCCTTTCCAATTAGCTGCTAGCTTTTCCTCTCCCGGTCGACTTGTTCCGATGTCGTTTCAGAATAGGATGAGATAGTTATTGGCAAAACTTTGCTGGATTACCTTTTGATTGTATCTTGAGGCCATTTGACGATTTAACGCTTCCTCCCTAATCCGAGTAGGTCAAGTTCTTCCCTTTGGATTTGGGAGTTGACCTCTTTATTGTAGAGGATCATTCTGGGAGATCCTTCTTCGATCTCTACTGGGATCATTGCCTTCACTCCGCGTGGTGAAGTGTGGAGTTGTTTGATATGCCCATAGGACTTATGGGATCTCTTCAGCCCAAGCTCCCTTTTGATCTGAAGAACTTTGGTTCTTTTTGCAAAAAGTTTGCGTCTTTGATCATTTGTTGTGACTTTTCTTTTGTCGTTCGCCTTTTGAGGAGAATGTGTGCTTTGCTTAGGATTTGGTTGCTGTTCCTGTTTCTTTTCATCGTTGCCTGACTCCTTTTATACAAAAGTTCGAGTTTTTGTGTTGACCTTTTATTTGAGAGGTGTTCAGACTGTTTGGGTATAGATTGTTGGCTTCTCTTCTCTGTGTTCTTGCCCTGTTATTTCCTCCAAAGGGTGCCCCTGGACTTTCGTGTGAGTCCTGGGGTTTCTCTTTTACTGTTGTATCTAATATCTGATGTTTTGCTGTTACTGTCCGAGTTATTTCCTTATTTGTTCGAGTTGTTTGGTAATAACCCCATGGTTGACCTATGTCTTCTTGAAAAAATATTGCTGAGATGTCTACTAAGATCCCGGACGACATGTCTAATTGACTAGATTCAATAGTTGTAATGCGTGTTACTATGGCTGACCCTGAGTACTGTGTGCAATTTAGGATGTTCCGTAGAATTTGTAGGGATAGGGATGAGGAGGAGAATTATGAGCTGGTGTTGCCGGACCTTGAGGAGAGGGTTTATTTTCCTTCCTTGTTGTGATCTTGTACTGTAGCCTGGATGAGGCTTCTGTTATTGCCCCCTGGTTTGGTGCTGGCTAGTTTTGAAAATGAATCATCTCAGGCATTTTGTTCCCGAGGTATGTGTCGGACTTCATATTCTCCGAATTGTCAGAGCTGTTGGTGCTGACTGATTTTGAAAGTGCATCAGCTCGGGCATTCTACTCCCGAGGTATGTGTCGAACTTCATATTCCCCGAAATGTTCGAGTTGTTTTTCGTTTTTGTCCAGGGTCCCCCGAATTGTCCGAGTTGTTCTTTGGTTTTGTCCAGGGTCCCCCGAATTACCCGAGGTATTTTTTCATGGTGGGATCCTCAGCTTGGTTGCTCCCTTCTATTTGTGAGGTGACTACTTGTGAATCACTGGACATGGTAACCTCCTACCTTCTTAGCTAGCCTTAAACCAGTCACTAGTGCCTCGTATTCAGCTTGGTCATTTAGCTTGATTTGGCTTCCCTGATCGCTTTCTATAATTACACCCGCACCACTCCTGGTTTTGTTTGAAGAGTCGTCCATGTAGAATTTCCATTTTGTAGGAGTTCCCGGGGTGTTAGTGTACTCTGTAATGAAGTCGGCCAGATACTGTGATTTGATGGCTGTCCGAGCTTCATGTCGAAGATCGAATTCAGATAACTCGATTGCCTACTGTAGGATTCTTCTAGCTAAGTCTGTTTTCTGTAGGATGCCTTTTATGGGCTGGTTGGTCCGAACTCTAATAGTGTGAGCTTGAAAATATGGGCAGAGTTATCGAGAAAAGAATATAAGGGCATAGGTGAACTTTTCTATCTTTTGATAGTTTAGTTCAGCCCCTTGTAGAGCCTTGATGATGAAGTAGACAGGTTGTTGCCCACTTTTGTCTTCTTTAACTGGTGATGAGGCTATTGCCCGAATTCCCACTACGAGGTATAATATGAGCTTTTCACTTTGCCTTGGTCAGGTAAGAATGGGTGGTTGCCCAAGAATTTTTGAAATCTCGGAAGGCTTGTTTACACCCTGTTGTCCTATTCAAACCTCTCTCCCTTCCTTAATATCCCTCTTTGAGGTTTTCTTTGCGAGATGATTTAGAGATCCCTCCTCCTGCAAATCTTCCATGAACATGTCTCTCTAGGGTGTGAGGTGGACGTTCAACTCGTTTGACCTCTTTGGTGTGAGATGGACCTTCAACTTTGTCCGACCTCATTGGTGTAAAGTGGGCCTTCAACGTGTCCAACCTCTTTGGTATGAGGTGGACTTTCAATGCGTCTGACCTCTTCGGTGTGAGGTGGACCTTCAACGGGTCCGACCTCTTTGGTTTTGGATTGGGCGAGGTGGTGGGATCTTCTCAGTGTTTGCATATTTCATGGTAGACATCCACAAGAAACACCCAAAGGGGTGTAATTGTGGTATTTTCTAGGCTTCTCTCCATGTTGATCTTCTTTTTTCTTGGACTCATTATCCTTATCCCGAGAGGAGTAGGAATGTTCTATTTTTGAGATCTCTCCTAGTCGAGAGTTTTCCTCCATGTTGATGTACTTCTCTACTCATTCTTGTACCTCGTTCAGAGATGTTTGGGTGCTTCTTGGATATTGAGTGGCTAAAAGGTCCTTTTCGTAGACCATTGATGAGGCCCCTAATAGCTGCTTCTGTTGGCAGACTTTGTATGCCCAGACATGTTTTGTTGAATCTTTTCATGTAGTTGCGAAGGTTCTCTCGATCTCCTTGCTTGATCCCTAATAGGCTCAATGCGTGTTTGGCTTTGTCCTTCTGGATGAAGAATAACGGATTGCATTTGAGGCCTCCGTGAGATACATCCTGCTTCTGAAGTTGCTAAGATGATGGCTTGAATCTGATGTGTCGTCGTATGGAGTCATGTCTGGAGCTTTGAAGTCCTTTGGGTCCTTTAGCTTTCATGATCTCTTTGGTGAATGGATCCTGGTCCTTGCAGGAGCTATCCTCATAAGAGGATCAATTAGCTTTGGCCTTGAGATCGGCTTCGAGTTTTAGAAGTTTGTCCTCCAATTCCCGGTGTCGCTTTATCTCCCTTTGTAGGTCTTTCTCAGGCTCTCGTTGATGTAGGGCTTCTTCTTCCAGTTGTTTTAAACGGTCTTGAAGCACCTCCATGGCTCCCGTGTTTGGAGAATCCTTTTCGTTGTTAAGTTGAGGAGTATCCTTTGGTGTAGTATCTGCATTTTTGTGCGGCATTCTATCCTCTAGATCTGAATCGTGGTCATTGTCATGGTTGTCCGCCATGGTGATGGGATGACTTCCAAGTTCCCCAGCAACGGCGCCAATGTTCCGAGGGTTACCTAAAACTATTGGTCGATCTCGGACGAGATCTTCTATACTGGTCAGAGCTGTTGTGTCTGACTTGATGATGGTGGCTGGAGCCGCTGTGTCCGACTTGTTGGACTTGGTGGTGGTGCTGATCCTTCGTCCCCGGAGGGTGGAGGGTACCTGCAAGGGACTCCGATGCTTAATTTAGCAAGGGTATTAAGCAGGTATTGAGTAGAATCAGAGTATGAGTTATACCTGGGTGCTCCAGTGTATTTATAATGGTGAGGAGTGACCTTTCTGGAGATAAGATAGTTATCTTATCTTATCTTATCTTATCTTTATCTTTGAGTGAGGTCATCTTATCTTTAGGGGAACCGCCTTTATCTTTCTGGGCTTTAGCTGCCTTTAGATTGGGCTGCGTTCCTTCGTTTTGGGCCTGCTTTGGGCTACTTTGGTGATTTGGCCAAGCTCTTTGAAAAAAGGTCAGGCATTGGCCAAGCTCTTTGAGAAGAGGTCGGATAGTCTGACCTGAAGAGGTCGGTCGGCTTGTCGCTAAACATCCCGGGTCGGACAGCTTGATCCAGAGTATGAACAGTATCTAAGTGGGTGAAGGCTATTGCAACCCTATCAAATGATATTAAGGTGGTACTGAACCTCCTCAGAAAGAATGTTTTTAGCAGGTTTGGAGCCCCAAGAGCACTTATCAATGATGGAAGAAGCCATTTCTGCAATGGACCATTAAAGACTCTACTCTTGAGATATGGAGTAAAGCATAAGGTGGCCACACCTTATCACCTCCAAACAAGTGGGCAAACAGAGGTGTCCAATAGAGAATTGAAAAGGATCCTGGAGAAGACTGTGTGATCTTCAAGAAAGGACTGGTAAAAAAAATGGACGATGCTCTTTGGGCTTATAGGACAGACTTCAAGACGCCAATTGGGATGTCCCCATATCAATTAGTTTTTGGGAAGGCTTGCCATATGCCATTAGAGTTGGAACACAAAGTTTTCTGGGCTCTCAAGCTACTAAACTTTGACAGCAAGGCTGTTGGTGAAAGAAGGCTTTTGCAACTACAAAAACTAGATGAGTTCAGATTCCAAGCCTATGAGAATACCAAAATTTACAAGGAAAAGTCAAAAGAAATACATGACATCAAGTTGGCACCAAGAAGCTTTGAAGAAGGACAGAGAGTACTTTTTTATAATTCCAAGCTAAGGTTATTTCCTGGGAAGCTGAAGTCAAGGTGGTTAGGACCTTTTCTGGTTACCAAGGTCTTACCCTATGGACACATAGAAATCTTGGAGGAAAGATCAAAGTGGACCTTCACTGTGAATGGGCAAAGGCTTAAATACTACCTGGGCAATATGGGAGAAGGTTTCAAGATGAATTATCAGCCCAACTGATGGAAAGAACGTCAAGCTAGTGACGTTAAAAGAGCACTTGTTGGGAGGCAACCCAACCAAAGGTAATTTCCTTTTCAAAGCTTGTTAATAAAGGAGTCAAGAAGATCTCTCTGCATCGCATGGAGCTAAGTTTGGTGTTACACACCAAAGAAACTCAAAGGTGATGTGCAATTATAAGTTTGATGTTCTACCATAGATTTCATTAAAGGCACATTACATCCCGTAGCATAATTGGCTAGGAGCTCCAAACAATCAGAGAAACTACTTGACTAATTTTTGAATTTCAGTTCAAAACTTATTCTGCCAATAAAAGCATTTGATGTTTAATGTATATATTCACTCTGCTACATATAGAAGTAAGAAAGGAATTAAGTTTGGTGTTCACACACTAACTTAGGTCCAGAAAAGCACAAGTATACATACAGACTTACCATTTCTCAATTGCTTGGGGAACAAGAAACTTCCAATAGTTTTGCAGGAAGACAATTAAACCTTTGAAAGGACTATGCACCATCATCCATAGACAAAGAGAATACCAAGGCTAAAAAGGATGATGAACAAAAAAGAAGATACCAAGAGGTTGTATTGTCACTTAACTGCTCACTTTGAATTGTTTAAATTGGAAATCTGAATGTACTCCTGCTGAGTGGTATACCTGTGTCTGAGTTATGTTATTAGATTCCTTTAGATTTCAAATAAGTGTTTTAGTCTAAGTGTTTGGGATAATTTCACTTGCTTGAATGTATGCTTGTCTCTTTGTTTTAATTAAATAAAAGAAATGTTTGAACAGAAGCGAAATGGTTCCATTTGGCAAGGAATAAAATAAATATTAAGTGGCTGCTGTCTATGAATATTAGCAAATAAAAGTCCTTGGAAGAAAGAAAGAACAAATATGAAAGAAATAAAGAATAAAAGCTAGGCACCTATAGTTTGATCTTAAGGCATGTGTCTGTGGTGTTTTTGTGCAAGGATATGCTTGAATGAGTAAGTTCATAGGAGTGCTTCATCACTTGACAACTTGGGTTAACTAACCCAGGATTGTCAACTAAAAATTCACAATCAAGAGCAACCTTGTCACAAAAGATTTAGTAACCCAAAGAGGTGCTGGACACCAAGGCCTAAAGAGTGAATAACAAACCATGTGCCTGTAGTGGATATGTGCTGAGGAGAGACTTGGGTAATTAAGTCCTTAGAGGTGTTTCAACACCTAGCACCTTAAACCAACTAGTTCGGGAGTGTTGGCTGAAAGCCTACCTTAAAGAGTTACCTCAAAAACATGACACTGAGCTATAATGGAGAATAAGTTCATAGAAAAATAAAAATAAAGAAAAACAAGTGCCAAGGATGAAGGAATAATAAGAAGTCATAGCAGCATGTTAGTTGATACATCAAGGAGATATTCCTCACCTAAGAATCAATAAAAAATGAGCTGCAACATTTTTTGCATAAAACCCCATGAATTAAATTCAATTGTTTGCTTATATGGGCACTACCTTCTGTTTCATTCATTCTTCTAATGATTCAGTTCTTTCTTGGGGATAAGCAAGATTTAAGTTTAGTGTTGTGATGCCAAGGCATCTTAGGCTAGTTTCACTAGCCTTTTTCTTTTATTTTTAGTAGGTTTTATGCACTTTCTTGAGCTATAAGCAATCATTTGGGTTAAAAGTCCATACACACCTTGATTCATTCAAACATAGTTAATTTAATGCTTTTTCATCAGATTTATGCCAAAATTACTTGTTTGCTAAGAATGATGCAATCTCTCATGATATTAGCAAGGCTTTGATGCATGTATTGCTTGATGATAGGTGGAGAAAAGCATGGAAGGAGGTTGAAGAATGGCCATGGAAAGAAGGAAGAGGAAGCAACGTTGGTGGCCAAAGTTGGACCACCAACGTTGCCTCAAACGTTGAGAGGAATGAAACAAGGAAAAAGTCTGCATAATTCTGATACCCACGTTGGACGGAGCGTTGGTGAGCCAACGTTACCTCCAACGCTAGTTATACAATGTGCTTTTTGGAAAATTAAAAAATTGTGGCGACGCGTACTCGTGCTATACGGGCACGCGTGGATTGTGAATTTTTACCAATCCACGCGCACGCGTAAGTGACGTGCACGCGTAGATAGGCCAATGTTGGAGGGAACGTTACCAGTCCAACATTGATTCCAACGTGCGCGATGTGAGTTCTAAAATCTTGATTTTGAAAAAGTGCATCAACGCGTACGCGTATGCTATGCGTACGCGTGGGCGTGACTATTGGCAATCCACGCGCACGCGTAAGTGACGCGCACGCATGCATGAATCAATATTGGAGGGAGCGTTGTTGGCCCAACGCTGAGGCCAACGTGCGCAAAAATGTTTCAAAATTGGGATTGGAGAATTTGCATCCACGCGCACGCGTAGGAGATGCGCACACTTGGATGAGCATTCTGGCCCTAAACACGCGCACGCATATGTCACGCGTATGCCTGGACAAGAAAATGTTGGCACACCAACGTTGAATAAAACATTGCTCAAAACATCCAAAATCCATTTTCTCTAAAGGACGCTTGACTCAATGTTTGTCCTCAAACGTGGACTCCAATGTGGGCACCAGAATCTCTGCAAATCAAGCACATCTCTTCTCAACAGCAAGGGAGCAACTTCAACCTATTTCAATTAAAGCCAAAAGCCCAATTCAGAGACTGAAGATCAATTGAAGAAAGTGTATAAATAGCTTAGAGTTTAAGTTAGTTGATGGGTGGGAAGACACTGGTACGAAAACTCTGCCCAATTTCCCATTCTTTGCAACTTTATATTCTGCAATGTATTTTTCAATTTTGTTTTCCATTCTGAGAGCTATGAACAACTAAACCCCTTTCATTGGCTTAGGGAGCTCTGTGTAATTCAATGGATCAATATTAGTTTTCATTTTTCTTCTTCTTTATTTTCTCTTGATTTGGCTAGAAAGCTTTCGGTCTTCGTCTAATTCGTTAGTTATCTAGGAAAAGAAGCTATTCATAATTGGATCTCCTCTGAACCTTGGAAGAGGAATGAGAAAATCATGCTAGAAATGCTTTCTCACATTGGATTATATTGGGGTTTGGATGGATTCCGTGACATGTAACCCTACCAACACTTTGATCTATGAATATGTATGTATAATTAGTTACCATACTTCATCTCTTCCCATGAGCACTTAAATCAAGAAATTGGGCAATTTTTCATGCTTATAGAGACTAGATTGCCAAGGAATTGGGATCTAATCACTTAAGATTGCCAAGGAGATCAATGAATGCATTAATTGAGGAAGAGATGAAAATAAATTTGATCCGGAGAATTATCACATCTTCTGACCCCAATGAGCTTCCCCATCTCTGATCTACCCATTCTTTACACTCTGTCTTTAATTTGAGGCTTAATTTCCCCATTCCCTTTTAATTTCTTGCAATTTAAGTTTCTGCACTTTAATTTCCTGCAATTTCCCTTCTCCCCTTTAATTTCAGCAATTTAATTTCAGCTATTTATATTTCTTGCTCTTTAAGTTTTTCGCCAATTTTACTTTCTGCGACCTAAATTCAAATTCTGATTTCGTTCACCTAGAACAATTCTCTAATTAAAGTTGATCAACCAACCAATCCCTGTGGGATTCAACCTCACTCTATTGTGAGTTTTTACTTGACGATAATCCGGTGCACTTGCTGGTAGGAAATTTGTTGAGAGAAAAGTTTTCGTGGACATCAGATAGTTGTTGTTGTTTCCTTCCTTGCTGCATGAGTGTGCAGATCCTATATCTCTGGCATAGTAGACTCCCAGATGCATGAGTGTGTGGAGTTTATATCTCTGGCGTGGCATATTTCTCTGCTGCGTGAGTGTGTAGAGCCTATATCTCAGGGCGTAGCAGGAAGGCTACATTAGGAAGGATGTGTCGGGTTGGCATTTATAAACCAACAAGTGATATCACGAGCCAATAGGAAAGGCATTCATCATATGCATCTTCTACTTGTTTGTATGCTTTGCTTAATTTCTGTTGTGCCTAAATGAATCACATGTTTACTTGCTAATTCTTCTAATTGCTGTATATGTACTTTATCTGTGTATTACTTATTTACATATACTTGTGTTTGTCTGGTACTGAGGAGGTTAGGTAGGAGGTGACAATGGAATTGCACGAAGGGTAGTTTGGTGAAGGCTGTGGGACAGTGGTTACTAGTTTCAGTTAGAAATCCCCTAAGTTTAGATAACCTTGTTTATTATTTATGGTTTAAGTTATTTATTTTCTTTTAAGCTTGAATATCTGTATCAGTGTGAAATTCTAGGATTGTCTTTGCATCTCGGAACCTTACATCTTATATATTGGGCACTGTTACCATACTGAGAACCTTCGGTTCTCATACCATAAGTTTTTGTTGTTTTTCAGATGTAGGTCGTAACCCACCTTGGTAAGTTGCGGGATGGTGACAGAGTGAAGGATCTTTTGTTATTTTTTTGGTATTTTTTATTATTTTTGCTATAGTACTTCCTCTCGCTTTTTTTTAGACTTTATGGCCTTAGAAGCATGATTTGAGAGATAAGTTGTATAAGCTGTTTTGAACTTCAAAAACTCTGTTGTGTTCAATTTGACTAGCCGGCTTAAACTTCCCACGCTGTGACTAGTCCTCTTTCTGTATACCATATTTATATATATGTCTTGTTTAATTTAAGTACTACATTGTGTATCCTGGAGCTATCTACAAAGTTTTAAATATATTATGTCTTGTTCTGTCCGTGCCTATGCATTTAGTTATCGTATGTGAACGCTTCGCGCTTCTAAATTCTGCATTATGCAAGTTGAGCTTTTAATCTTTCATCGGGCTTCTAGTATTACTATTTCTTTCTATATATATAATATTATATGAGCCTTAGAATTCTCATGATACTTTTCTATCCGTTGCTTTATGATGTGAGGTAAGGCTTAGGGTAACGGGGTGTTACAGATTCAATCATCGATGAGTTTCTATCTACCTTAACTAATCACCTCGATGATTTTGTTGAATCATCTTCCATTAGACATGAATAAGATGTCAAAGAGAAATGTGCACAACCTCCAAGTCCCTTGGTAAATAATGAAGAAGGAATTAGATTGGAAAAAAGCTACTAAGAGGTGGAAGCAAATCAAGAAGAGCACAAGGAAGTGGATCTTGCAAGATCATTGGAAACACTCTCCCCAAGCCATCACCATCCAACACAACATTCAAGTGGGTAAAATTATTATCCTTAAGCTTTACCTTCACTCTTGAATAAGGTTTGCTTAAGACGGATGGACAACTTAGAGCTCTTTGTGGCTTTAAGAGCAAAAGGGAGATGGTTAGTGGTTGGAATTACCATTCAAGGTTCATTATGGTTGAAAGCTCAAAGTCTAATTGCAACGGATGATGTAGTGCTAAATTAGAAAGATCTAGGAAGTTGTTTGGGTGCTTGAAGGAGAATTCGGATTGCTTGCCACCCAAGTGGAATAATGATGATCAACTTGAAGATTGGTGTGAAAATAAGATTTGGGATCCCGGATTACAAAATGAAAGCCAACTTTGGGAGCTCATAGCTTGCGAAGAACTTTATCAAGGCTTGGTGAATTTATTTGGAGATGTTGGAGATCATTGGAAAACCAAACTTTGGTGGATGTTCAAGGATGAGTATAAGCACAAGCCACCATGACAAGGAGCTTCCCAAATGTCCAACTTAAAGACTTTAAATAAAAGTGCTAGGTGGGAGACATCCCACGATGGTAAACTCTTTCCATTCTCTTGTATATATAGTTGATGAATGAATTGAGCTACCATTGTCAAGCATTTTCTTTCCTTATATCACTCTTGTATATATTACCCTATGTGTTAGTTTGGTCGTTTAGATTCATGCCTTAAGTTGTAGGTTATTTGTTTTGAATTTCATCTATGTTTGAATTGAAATTTTGTTTGAATTGCATATTAGAGTACGTGAAAATTTTTCAAAAAGATAAGGATTGTATCAGATTTGAATTTTGGTTGGTTTTTAGAAATGTAAATAGTGGGTAGGAGCCTTGTTTCTATTTTATGCTTCCTAAAAAAAGGGGCCCTGTCAAACGTACGCTTGACACACGCGTATGCGTGACTCCCATAATATGACCGTGCTAGGATCGTGCGTGGACTGTGCCATCGCACAGTCCAGACAAAGAGTTGTGCGAGAAGGATGCAGAAAGTGTGCGTCTAGCACAATTCTGACGCATGCGTATGCATAACCCACGCATACGCATCACCTTCTATTTTCCCCTGTCCCACGTACGCATGACCCATGTGTACGCATCGCACCCTGTTTTCTCAATTCACACGTACGCGTGACCTTCCACGTACGCGTGAATACCCCTGTCTCACAAACTCATCTTTTCTTCTCTTCTCTCCATTTCTTTTCTTCTTTTCTCTTCTCTTCTCTTCTTTTCTTCTCCTCCCCAACTATCATCCATCCCCATCATTTATCATCCAAATCATCTCCTTTAGTTTGTTAATTAGTTAGTTAGTTGGTTAGTTAGTTTAATTTTTTGTTTTTAGTGATAAGTGTTGGATTATTAATTTGATTTGCTGATCGTGCTGAGATATTGCTGTAGATTACTGATATGTTGCTATTTTAGCATCATTGTTATTGATATTCATTGTTGGATTTTGATAGGCAAAATTGTGACTCATACTTATCACAACTCGAACAATTCCTAGCAATGGCTCCAAAAACTTAGTGAACAATACTATGGTTCACACACATTCTTCACAACTTCACACAACTAACCAGCAAGTGCATTGGGTCGTCCAAGTAATAAATCTTACGTGAGTAAGGGTCGATCCCACGGAGATTGTTGGTATGAAGCAAGCTATGGTCATCTTGTAAATCTTAGTCAGGCGGATTCTAATGTTTATAATGGTTTTTGAATATAAAGATAAATAAAGCATGAAATAAAGATAGAGATACTTATATAATTCATTGGTGGTAATTCCAGATAAGCGCATGAAGATATGTGTTCCTTCTAAATCTCTGCTTTCCTACTGCTTTCATCCAATCATTCTTACCCCTTTCCATGGCAAGCTGTATGTTGGGTTTCACCGTTGTCAATGGCTACCTCCCGTCCTCTCAGTGAAAATGGTCCAAATGTGCTGTCACAGCACGGCTAATCATCTATCGGTTCTCGATCATGTCGGAATAGGATCCATTGATCCTTTTGCGTTTGTCACTACGCCCAACACTCGCGAGTTTGAAGCTCGTCACAGTCATCCCATCCCAGATCCTACTCGGAATACCACATACAAAGTTTAGACTTTCCGGATCTCAATAATGCTACCAATGGATTCTAGCTTATACCATAAAGACTCTGATCTCACGGAATGGGAGGCTCGGTTGTCAGGCGAGGCAACCATGCATCGTGGGTTAGGAATCCAAGAGATACACACTCTAGCTTTCGCAGGTAGAACGGAAGTGTTTGTCAGGCACGTGTTCATAAGTGAGAATAGTGATGAGTGTCACGGATCATCACATTCATCAAGTTGAAGTGTGTATGAATATCTTAGAATGAGAATAATCAAGAATTGAATAGAAAACAGTAGTAATTACATTAATACTCGAGGAACAGCAGAGCTCCACACCTTAATATATGGTGTGTAGAAACTCTACCATTGAAGATACATAAGTGAAAATGAGGTAAGCATGGTCGTGAGGCCAGCCCCCAATGTCTAAGGACTAACAATAATCAAAGATGTTCCAAAATTTCGTCCAAAGAATCTTCAAAAGATGATAATACAATAGTAAAAATTCCTATTTATACTAGACTAGTTACTAGGGTTTACAAAAATAAGTCTTAGTGCAGAAATCCACTTCCGGAGCCCACTTTGGTGTGTGCTTGGGTTGAGCTTGAGCTTTACACGTGAAGAGGCTTCTCTTGGGGTTAAACGCCAAGTTATAACATGTTTTTGGCGTTTAACTCTGGTTTGTGATGTGTTTCTGGCGTTTTACTCCAAAATGTAGCATGAAACTGCATTGTCTAAACTCGAATAAAGTATAAACTATTATATATTTCTGGAAAGCCCTAGATGTCGTCTTTACAACTCAATTGAGAGCGCGCCATTTGGAGTTTTGTAGCTCCAGAAAATCCATTTCGAGTGCAGGGAGGTCAGAATCCAACAGCATCTGTAGTCCTTTTTCAGCCTCCTATCATATTTTTGCTCACGTCCCTCAATTTCAGCCAGAAAATACCTGAAATCACAGAAAAACACACAAACTCATAGTAAAGTCTAGAAATGCGAATTTTTCATAAAAACTAATAAAAACATCCCTGAAAGTAGCTAGATCCTACTAAAAACTACCTAAAAACAATGCCAAAAAGCGTATAAATTATCCGCTCATCACAACACCAAACTTAAATTGTTGCTTGTCCCCAAGCAACTGAAAATCAAATAGGATAAGAAGAATCCCAAAATATCGATGAATATTAGTTCTAACTAGATGAGCGGGACTTGTAGCTTTTTGCTTCTGAACAGTTTTGGCATCTCACTTTATCATTTGAAGTTTAGAATGATTGGCATCTCCAGGAACTCAGAATTCAGATAGTGTTATTGATTCTCCTAGTTTAGTATGTTGATTCTTGAACACAGCTACTTTATGAGTCTCGGCCGTGGCCCTAAACACTTTGTTTTCCAGTATTACCACAGGATACATAAATGCCACAGACACATGACTGGGTGAACCTTTTTAGATTGTGACTCAGCTTTGCTAAAGTCCCCAGTTAGAGGATTACAACTTTTTGCTTTGGATTACAACTTTAACCACTCAGTCTCAAGCTTTTCACTTGGACCTGCATGCCACAAGCACATGGTTAGGGATAGCTTGATTTAGCCGCTTAGGCCTAGATTTTATTTCCTTGGGCCCTCCTATCCATTGATGCTCAAAGCCTTGGATCCTTTTTACCCTTGCCTCTTGGTTTTAAGGGCTATTGGCTTTTTCTGCTTGCTTTTTCTTAAAAAAATTTTTTGCTAGCTTTATTTTTCACTGCTTTTTCTTGCTTCAAGAATCAATTTTATGATTTTTCAGATCATCAATAACATTTATCTTTTTCATCATTCTTTCAAGAGCCAACAATTTTAACATTCATAAATAACAAGATCAAAAATATGCACTGTTTAAGTATTCATTCAGAAAACAAAAAGTATTATCACTACATCAATATAATTAAACTAATTTCAAGGATGAATTCGAGACTCATGTACTTCTTATTCTTTTGTATTAAAAACATTTTTCATTTAAGAAAGGTGAAGGAGTCATGGAATTATTCATAGCCTTAAGACATAGTTACTAAATACTAATGATCATGTAGTAAAGACTCAAAACATAGATAAACATATAGCATAAAACTAAAAAACAAAGAGATAAGAACAAGGAAGTTAAGGAATGAGTCCACCTTAGTGAGGGTGGCGCCTTCTTCTTGAAGGACCATAATGATGGAGTGCTCTTGGTATTCCACCCTTAATTGGTTCATGTTATGACTCAATCCTTCTAGAGAAGTGTTGAGTTGTTCCCAATAGTTGTTTGGAGGAAAATGCATCCCTTGAGGCATCTCAGGGATTTCTTGATGATGAGCTTCCTCATGCGCCTCTTGAGATCCATGAATGGGCTCTCTTGTTAGCTCCATCCTCTTCTTAGTGATGGGTTTGTCCTCTTCAATGAGGATATCTCCTTCTATGACAACTCTAGCTAAGTTGCATAGATGGAAAATGAGATAAGGAAAAGCTAGCCTTGCCAAGGTGGAGGGATTTTCAACTACTTTGTAGAGTTCTAGAGAGATGACTTCATGAACTTCTAGTTCCTCTCCAATCATGATGCTATGGATCATGATGGCCCGATCCATAGTTACTTCGGATCAGTTGCTAGTGGGGATGATGGAGCGTTGGATGAACTCCAACCATCCTCTAGCCACAGGCTTAAGGTCCAGTCTTCTCAATTGAACCGGCTTGCCTTTTGAGTCTCTTTTCCATTTAGCTCCTTCCACACATATGTCCATAAGGACTTGGTCCAACCTTTGATCAAAGTTGACCCTTCTAGTATAGGGGCGTGCATCTTCTTGCATTATAGGCAAGTTAAACGCCAACCTTACGTTCTCCGGACGGAAATCTAAGCATTTTTCCCGAACCATTGTAAGCCAATTCCTTGGGTTTGGGTTCATGCTTTGATCATGGTTCCTAGTGATCCATGCATTTGCATAGAACTCTTGAACCATTAAGATTCCGACTTGTTGAATGGGATTGGAGAGAACTTCCCATCCTCTTCTTCTAATCTCTTGTCGGATCTCCAGATATTCGCCCTTTTTGAGCTTAAAAGGGACCTCAGGGATCACCTTTTTCTTGTCCACAACTTCATAGAAGTGATCTTGATGGGCTTTTGAGATGAATCTCTCCATCTCCCATGACTCAAAGGTGGAAGCAATTGCCTTCCCTTTCCTCTTTCTTGAGGTTTCTCTGGCCTTAGGTGCCATCAATGGTTATGGAAAAACAAAAAAAGCTATGCTTTTACCACACCAAACTTAGAATGTTGCTCGCCCTCGAGAAAAAAAGAAAGAATAGAAGAATAAGAAGAAGATATGGAGGAGAGGGATGGAGGTGATGGTTTCGGCCAAGGGGGAGAAGAGAGGGTTGTGTTGTGTGAAAATGAAGAAGGACGGAGGGGTTTCTATAGTGGAGGGAGAGGGATTTGGGTTCGGTCATTTAGGGTGGGTTTGGGTGGGTAAGAGATTTTGAATTTGAAGGTAGGTGGGGTTTATGGGGAAGAGTGGATGAATGTGATTGGTGAAGGGGTAATGGGGAAGAGAGATTGAGGTGATTGGTGAAGGGTATAGTGTTATTGGATTGTGTGAAGAAGAGAGAAGTAGGGTAGGTGGGGATCCTATGAAGTCCACAGATCCTGAGGTGATCTTGTGGGGTCCACAGATCTTGAGGTGTCAAGGATTTCTCATTCATGCACCTTTTAGGCGTGTAAAACGCCCTCTGTATGCAATCCTGGCATTTAATGCCAGACTGCAGCTTGTTTCTG
The DNA here is from genome assembly GCF_000817695.3 of Arachis duranensis. NCBI lineage: Eukaryota > Viridiplantae > Streptophyta > Magnoliopsida > Fabales > Fabaceae > Arachis > Arachis duranensis. Next base: position 61,914,184 of record NC_029775.3, on the reverse strand, counting down.
GCATTAACCACCCAAATGTAGCCTGTTTCTAGCGTTTAACGCCAGCCTGATGCTTGTTTCTGGCATTAAACGCCAGCTTGGTGCTTGTTTCTGGCGTTAAACGCCAGACAGATGCTTGTTTCTGGCGTTTAAACGCCAGACAGCTCTTCCTCCAGGGTGTGCTTTTTCTTCTACTATTTTTTATTCTGTTTTTAATTTTTGCAATTGTTTTGTGACTCCACATGATCATAAACCTAATAAAACATAAAAGAACAATAGAAATATAGATAAATAAAAATTGGGTTGCCTCCCAATAAGCGCTTCTTTAATATCAATAGCTTGACAGTCAGCTCTCATGGAGCTTCACAGATGTTCAGAGCATGATGAGGGCCTCCCAACACCAAACTTAGAGTTTGAATGTGGGGGCTTCTCAACACCAAACTTAGAGTTTGGTTGTGCCTCCCAACACCAAACTTAGAGTTTGATTGTGGGGGCTTTGTTTGACTTTGTATTGAGAAAAGCTTTTCATGCTTCCTCTTCATGGTTGCAGAGGAAGATCCTTGAGCTTTAAACACAAGGTAGTCCCCATTCAATTGAAGGACTAGCTCTCCTCTGTCAACATCAGTCACAGCTCCTGCTGTGGCTAGGAAGGGTCTTCCAAGGATGATACATTCATCCTCATCCTTCCCAGTGTCAAGGATTATGAAATCAGCAGGGATGTAAAGGCCTTTAACCTTCACTAACACATCCTCTACCAATCCAAAAGCTTGTTTTATTGACTTATCTGCCATCTCTAATGATATTCTTGCAGCTTGTACCTCAAAGATCCCCAGTTTCATCATTACAGAGAGTGGCATAAGATTTATACCTGACCCTAGGTCAAACAGAGCCTTCTCAAAGGTCATGGTGCCTATGGTACAGGGTATTAAGAATTTATCAGGATCTTTTTTTCTTTTGAGGTAAAGTTTGCTGAACCCATGTATTTAGTTCACTAATGAGCAAGGGAGGTTCATCTTCCCAAGTCTCATTACCAAACAACTTGGCATTCAGCTTCATGATGACTCCTAGATATTGAGCCACTAGCTCTTCAGTTACATCTTCATCTTCTTCAGAGGAAGAATAGTTCTCAGAGCTCATGAATAGAAGAAGGAAGTTTAATTGAATCTCTATGGTCTCTATATGAGCCTCAGATTCCTTTAGGTCCTCAATGGGGAACTCCTTTCTGTCTGGAGGACGTCCCATGAGGTCTTCCACATTGGGATTCACGTCCTCCCCTTTCTCTTTGGATTCAGCCATTTTGATTATATCAATGGCCTTGCACTCTCTTTTTGGATTCTCTTTTGTATTACTTGGGAGAGTACTAGGAGGAGTTTCAGTGATTTTCTTACTCAGCTGACCCACTTGTGCCTCCAAGTTTCTAATGGAGGACCTTGCTTCATTCATGAAACTTAAAGTGGCCTTAGATAGATCAGAGACTATGTTTGCTAAGCTAGAGGGGCTCTGCTCAGAATTCTCTGTCTGTTTCTGAGAATCCATGAGAAATTTGGATGATTTCTCCATGAGGGATTATAGGTGTTTCCATAGGCTTCAGCCATGTAATTCACCTCTGCCATTGCAGGGTCTCAGGATCATAAGCTTCTTCTTCAGAAGATGCTTCTTTAGTACTGTTGGATGCATTTTGTAATCCATTCAGACTCTGAGATATCATGTTGACTTGCTGAGTCAACATTTTGTTCTGAGCCAATATGGCATTCAGAGTATCAATTTCAAGAACTCCCTTCCTCTGAGGCATCCCATTACTCACAGGATTCCTCTCAGAGGTGTACATGAATTGGTTATTTGCAACCATGTCAATGAGTTCTTGAGCTTCTGCAGGCGTTTTCTTTAGGTGAATGGATCCACCTGCAGGATGGTCCAGTGACATCTTAGAGAACTCAGATAGACCATCATAGAATATATCCAAAATGGTCCACTCTGAAAGCATGTCAGAAGGACACTTTTTGGTCAACTGCTTGTATCTTTCCCAAACTTCATAGAGGAATTCACCATCTTTTTGCCTGAAGGTCTAAACATCCCCTCTAAGCTTGCTCAGCTTTTAAGGAGGAAAGAACTTGGCCAAGAAGGTCGTGACCAGCTTATCCCAAAAGGGAAAAGCATGAGCCTGTAGACTTCAGGATCTACACCATTAGTCTTAACAGTATCACAGATTTGCAAGAACTCAGTTAAAAACTGATAGGGATCTTCTGATGGAAGTCCATGAAACTTGCAGTTTTGTTGCATCAGAGCAACTAGTTGAGGCTTCAGCTCAAAATTGTTTGCTCCAATAGCAGGGATTGAGATGCTTCTTCCATAAAAATTGGAAGTAGATGTAGTATAATTACCAAGCATCCTCCTTGTATTATTGTTGTTGTCATTATTTTCGGCTGCCATCTCCTCTTCTTTTTCAAAAATTTCTGTAAGGTTTTCTCTGGATTGTTGTATTTTAGCTTCTCTTAGTTTCTTCTTCAGAGTCCATTCAGGTTCAGAATCTGCTTCAACAAGAATGTTTTTGTCCTTGCTCCTACTCATATGAAAAAGAAGGGAACATAAAATAATAATAGGGATCCTCTTTACCACAGTAGAGAGATTTCTTTTTATGAGTAGAAGAAAATAAGAAGAAAATCCGAACACATGTAGAGGGGAGAAGAGAGTTTGAATTTTGAGTAGAAGAGAAGTATTAGTAGATAAATAAATAAATAGAAGAAGATGAGGGAGAGCAGTTTTTGAAAATTAACTAAAATAAAAGAAAAATATTTTTGTTTTTATTTTAAATTAAAGTTAAAATTCGAATTTATAAAAAGAAATAAAATTAAAATTTAAAACAATTATTTAAATAAAAAGATTTTTGAAAAAGAGGGAGGTGATTTTCGAAAATTAGAGAGAGGAAAGTACTTAGGTGGTTTTGAAAAAGATAAGAAATAGTAAAACAAACAAAAAGTCAATTAGTTAGTTGAAAACGGTTTGAAAATCAATTTTGAAAAGATAAGAAGTTAGAAAAGATTTTGAAATTGATTTTGAAAAAGATATGATTTGAAAAGATATGGTTGAAAAAGATTTAATTTTTAAAATTGATGACTTGACTAACAAGAAACTAAAAGATATGATTCTAGAATTTAAAGATTGAACCTTTCTTAACAAGAAAGTAACAAACTTCAAATTTTTTAATCAATCACATTAATTGTTAGCAAAGTTTTTGAAAATCATGAAAGAAAGATAAGAAAAAGATTTTGAAAATCAATTTAAAAAGAAATTGAAAGTAACAAAAGGAAAAAGAAAATATTTGATTTTGAAAAAGATTTTGAAAAGATAAGATTTTTAAGATTGAAATCTTGACTTGACTAACAAGAAACAACTTATTTTAAAAATTTTTGACTAAGTCAACCTAAAGATTTCGAAAATTATGAGTAAAATAAGGAAAAGATATTTTTTTATTTTTGAATTTTTAATGATGAGAGAGAAAAACACAAATATGACCCAAAACATAAAAATTTTGGATCAAAACCAATGATGCATGCAAGAACACTATGAATGTCAAGATGAACACCAAGAACACTTTGAAGATCAAGATGAACATCAAGATTTATTTTTGAAAATTTTCAAGAAAATAAAAACATGCAAGACACCAAACTTAGAAATTTTTCATGTTTAGACACTATGAATTCAAAAATGCATATGAAAAACAACAAAAGACACAAAACAAGAAAATATGAAGATCAAACAATAAGACTTATCAAGAACAACTTGAAGACCATGAAGAACACCATGCATGAGTTTTTTGAAAAAAAAAATGCATAAATTTTAAAAACATGCAATTGACACCAAACTTAAAAATTGATACTAGACTCAAACAAGAAACACAAAATATTTTTTGTTTTTATGATTTTATTAATTTTTTGGATTTTTCAAAAATTAATTGTGGAAAAACGAAAACAAATAAAAAAATTTTGAAAGATTTTTGAAACTTTTTGAAAAGAAAATTACCTAATCTGAGCAACAAGATGAACCGTCAGTTGTCCAAACTCAAACAATCCCTGGCAACGGCACCAAAAACTTGATAGGTAAAATTGTGACTCATACTTTTCACAACTCGAACAATTCCTAGCAATGGCTCCAAAAACTTGGTGCACAATACTATGGTTCACACACATTCTTCACAACTTCGCACAACTAACCAGCAAGTACACTGGGTCGTCCAAGTAATAAACCTTACGTGAGTAAGGGTCGACCCACGGAGATTGTTGGTATGAAGCAAGCTATGGTCATCTTATAAATCTCAGTCAGGCGGATTCTAATGGTTATAATGGTTTTCGAATATAAAGATAAATAAAGCATAAAATAAAGATAGAGATACTCATGTAATTCATTGGTGGGAATTCCAGATAAGCGCATGAATATACTGTGTTCCTTCTGAATCTCTGCTTTCCTACTGCTTTCATCTAATCATTCTTACCTCTATCCATGGCAAGCTGTATGTTGGGTTTCACCATTGTCAATGGCTACCTCCCGTCCTCTCAGTGAAAATGGTCCAAATGCGCTGTCACAGCACGACTAATCATCTGTCGGTTCTCGATCTTGTCAGAATAGGATCCATTGATCCTTTTGCATCTGTCACTACACCCAACACTCGCGAGTTTGAAGCTCGTCACAGTCATCCCATCCCAGATCCTACTCGGAATACCACAGACAAGATTTAGACTTTCCGAATCTCAAGAATGCTGCCAATGGATTCTAGCTTATACCACGAAGACTCTGATCTCACAGAATGGGAGGCTCAGTTGTCAAGCGAGGCAACCATGCGTCATGGGTCAGGAATCCAAGAGATACACACTCTAGCTTTCACAGGTAGAACGAAAGTGTTTGTCAGGCACGCGTTCATAAGTGAGAATAGTAATGAGTGTCACGGATCATCACATTCATCAGGTTGAAGTGCGAATGAATATCTTAGAATGAGAATAAGCATGAATTGAATAGAAAATAGTAGTAATTGCATTAATACTCGAGGAACAGCAGAGCTCCACACCTTAATCGATGGTGTGTAGAAACTCTATCGTTGAAGATACATAAGTGAAAATAGGGTAGGCATGGCCGTGAGGCCAGCCCCCAATGTCTAAGGACTAACAATAATCAAAGATGTTCCAAAATCCCGTCCAAAGTTTCTTCAAAAGATGATAATACAATAGTAAAAAGTCCTATTTATACTAGACTAGTTACTAGGGTTTACAGAAATAAGTCTTAGTGCAGAAATCCACTTCCGGGGCCCACTTTGGTGTGTGCTTTGGCTGAGCTTGAGCTTTACACGTGCAAAGGCTTCTCTTGGAGTTAAACACCAAGTTATAACATGTTTTTGGCGTTTAACTCTGGTTTGTGACGTGTTTCTGGCGTTTTACTCCAGAATGTAGCATGAAACTGGCGATGAATGCCAGTTTGCGTCATCTAAACTAGAATAAAGTATGAACTATTATATGTTTCTGGAAACCCCTGGATGTCTACTTTCCAACCTAATTGAGAGCGTGCCATTTGGAATTCTGTAGCTACAGAAAATCCATTTCGAGTGCAGGGAGGTCAGAATCCAACAGCATTTGTAGTCCTTTTTCAGCCTCCTATCAGATTTTTGCTCAAGTCCCCCAATTTCAGCCAAAAAATACCTGAAATCACAGAAAAACACACAAACTCATAGTAAAGTCCAGAAATGTGAATTTTTCATAAAAAGTAATAAAAATATCCCTGGAAGTAGCTAGATCCTACTAAAAACTACCTAAAAACAATGCCAAAAAGCATATAAAATATCCGCTCATCAGATTTCTTCATTGAGATTATAATTTGCTGCTTGGTGTTGAATTCTTCATGTGTAATTTTGTGCATACCAAGTACTCATAACATTGCCTTTGAGAATGTTTTTGGATTTCTAAATTGCATATTTTGGCCACCATGTGATTTAAATCTTTTAACCATGACTAGGCAATTGTATGTAGTTAATTCATTTTTGTTAGGTGATGCTCGTTTTTTACTGCATTTTATTTATGTCACCTAGTTCATGCATTAAGATTGAGGAATTGTGAATTTGGATTGTAAGCTTACCTAGTGACATATTTTTGAGCTTTTTAAGCTTTGTGGACGATGCTTGCTATGTAATGGATTTTAACTTCTATTTCTCTTTTCCTAAGTTGCATAGCACCCATGTCTACCACTTCTATGTCAATTAGGTGATGCGAACTAAACTTCAAAGTGTATCATTGATTGATGTGTGAATTTCATATTTCATTTGGTTCACTAAATTCTCTTGCACATCAACCATTTCCCATTCATCATCCATTTCACAATCACTTAATTCTTGCTTGAATGCTTTTATGCTTCTTTATTACTTGTTTTTTTGTCTTAACTTACAAGTTTTCTTTAAAGTATCTCAAGCACACTAGAATGAGTGAAGTGCATAACTCTTTTGTGTAATTTTGATGCACTATTTTCCTTCATGTCACAAACTGAATCACTCACTTCATTTTAGTGACTCTTACCTCATTCCAACAATCTATGCTTCCTTACTTTTGTATTTACTCATCTTACTATCCTGTTTTCTATCTTGCAGGATGACTCAGCATAAGGGATAAGGGAAGCAGAAGAAAGAACATGTAGCGACCGGTTGATCCACCAGCTAAAGGTGGAAATCCGTGAAGTCACTGTACCCCCCTTGCTCATCTTTGAATGCACCGAGGACAATGCAAACTTTTAAGTGCGGGGAGGTCATCCGACCAATCGGCCGATTTTGGGTGAAAATTTCTAATCCAAACACTTTCACATTTCATTTTTTCTTCTCCTTCTATTACTAGGTCTTTTAGAATTCTTAGTTGCATTGTCTTGGTTTGCATATATATAATATGCTTAGTCAAAATAATGAAATTTTCCAAGAAATTTATCTATAGGGCACCCCAATTGATTTGAGTAAAAAATTTTCATTGAACTTGCTTGAATTACATATTGTGGAAAATTTTTTTGAGCTAAGAACACATAAGCTTGTGAGTTTTTGAGCCTAATTGTGTGGGTACGTCATATAACCACTATCTTCATTATTGTGTGTATTATTCTCTTTCTATGATTGTAATCTTTGATTTGTTTGATTCTTTATGTCCATTATTTGGTGTATGAATGTATTTATATGATTGAGACCTTTATTTTAATTAGCTCACTTACCCAAAAGGCCTTACCCTTTTATCCTCCTTTGTTAACCAATTTTGAGCCTATTTTAACCCCATTTAGTTTTTAATTTTAGCGCATCACTACCCCTAAGTGAAAAATAATAAATTTACCTTGTTTGGATCTTTGATTAGTTTAGGCTAGTGAGAGTGTTTGTCATTCAAGTATGGGAAATTTGGGAAACACTGGGAGAGATAAAAGAGTAGTTCCTAGTTTTGTTAAAAATCTTGGAAATTGGGTACACACTCATGTATTAATTATGTAAACTATATGCATTAATATATTTTTGAAAAAAAGAAATAATAATAATAATATAAAAAAAAAAGAGAAAAAGAAAAAAAGAAGAAGAAAGAGAAAAAAGAAAGCAATAAAAAGGGGACAAAATGCCCAAAGAAGAATAATAACAATGCATATGTATTGTGATTGAAAAAGAGAATGCATGAGTGTGTGAAAAAGTGAATAATGGGTAGTTAAGTTTGCCTTTGAATTGTATAGGTTGTTATATGTGTTTGGTGAGAGCTTAGGTTAATCAAAGATTCAAAAGCTCAACCATATATATCCTTACCTTTACCCTAGCCCAATTACAACCTTGTGAAAAGTCCTCATGATATTTGTATGCATGCATTGAATAATTGTTTATTGTTAGATGAAAAATAAATCTTAGAAAGCATGATTAGAGGAGAATTGAGTGAATCAACCCTATACACTTGAGCGATTAGAGAAGATACACATCTGTTGAGGGGTTCAATTGCTTAATCACATGTTTTCACCTGTGATCATCTTATCTTGCAAGCTTGTAAATTCTTTTCAATAACTCAATTCAATTGTGGATTTGATTTGATTGTGATTGCTTTAGCCCTTATGTTCACACATGCATTCTTAGAAATTGATTTATTTTGACCAAGTAGTTACATGCATGTAGATAGGTTGCATTTAGATAGTTTACATTGAATAAATATTTATACCACTTTCTTGCATCTTTCTTGATATTAGCATGAGGACATGCTTAGTTTAAATGTGGGGAGGTTGATAAAACCCAATTTTATGGTTTATCTTGTGTTGAATTTAGTAGATTTTATCTACTTATCTCACATTTATTCAATGAAATAGCATAGTTTTGTGAATTTCTCCTAATTTGTGCTTAAGAGTAAAAACATGCTTTTTAGGCCCTTAAATTGCTAAATTTAATTCACTTTGATTCTACTTGATGCCTTGATGTATTTATTTAATGATTTCAGACTTAGGAGGCAAGGATTGGATCAACGAAGTGAAGAAAAAGCACACAAGATGGAGAATTCATGAAAAATAAGGATTTGGTGAATGCAAGGCCACGCGTACGCGTGAGGGAGGAATTCGCCAGGTCACACGTACGCGTGACCCATGCATACGTGTGACACTTATCACATGACCTCATTAAAGGAATACGCTAGGGGCAATTTTTGAGTTCAGGGAGGCCCAAGTCCACCTCATTTCTGAAGTATATGAAGCCAAATTCAAGAAGGATGGAGGGGAGAGCAATTAGGTCTAGTTTTAGAAACATGCTTTAGGTTATATTTTAGAGAGAGAAGCTCTCTGTTCTTTCTAAAATTAGGGTAGATTTAGTTATTCCCTTCTTAGATGTAGGTATAATTACTTGTTTTGATTTAGTTTCCTTTACATTTCCTTGCTCTATTGTCTTCATCTTCTTAGTTTTTCTTGTTACTTTCTTTATGTTTCCATTTCTACTTTCATGAACTCTTGTTACTTTTGATTTTCTATTAATTCAATTTGATGTTTCTTTGTTTATTGTTGTTTAGATTTTATCATTTCTTTCTATTTACTATGCTTTTATTTTATGCCTTCCAAGTGTTTGATAAAATGCTTAGTTAGATTTTAGAGTAGAATTTTGTGTTCTTGGCTTGGGTTGAGTGATTGGAGACTCTTGAGTTGTCAAATTCTTTTGTTGATTGGTGATTGAGGATTGCTAGTTGGCTTAAATTCCACTAAAGCTAATCTTTGATTAGGACTTGTGGACTAGAGTTAGTTTTGCTCACTTTACTCTCCTTCAATTGTTAGAGGATAACTTAGTAAGAACAAAAGATAATTACCATTATAATTAAGGATGATAATGAGGATACAAATTTCAATTCTCACTCCTTGCCAAAACCTTTCTTAGTTGCTAGCTGATTTTTTTGTTATTTACATTTCTTGTTCCTTATTACAAAAAACTCCAAAATATACCCCATAACCAATAATATGCGCACTTCCCTACAATTCCTTGAGAGACGACCCGAGGTTTGAATACTCTTGATTTTTATTAGATTTGACTTTAGTGACAAACAAATTAAACTTTGATTGAGGGTTGTCTATCGGTTTGGAACTATACTTGCAACGGAATTATTTTGTGAAAATTTCTGACCGATGATTTCCCTCCACCAATGTATATTCATGAGCGATCAACAAAAGATAACCCTCATTTAATTTAATTATTTATAGTTATTTTAATTTAATTTCATTTACTTCAAATTGTGCTGGTATTGATTTAGTCTGTTTTTTAAATTGTGTCCTAGAGATTGATTCCTACCTTTAATGAGTTCCTGCTGGCCATATATCACAGGTTCTGTATCAGGCACTTGTATAGCAACTTTAGGAAAAGGTACTCAGGTGTGCAGTTGAAACTGATGATGTGACAGACTGCAAAGACAACTTATGTCCAAAAGTAGGAGAGAAGAAAGAAAGAGATACAGATGTTTGATCAAGGAGCTTATAGATATCTTTTGGAGATCCCTGTGAAGTTTTGGAGCAATTCCAAGTTTAGTTATTTACCTAGTTGTGATACACTTGTTAACAACATGTGTGAATGTTTTAACTTTGTTATAGTAGAAGCTAGAAAGAAACCCATAGTGTCTATGTTAGAAGATATTAGGATTTATATTTTATGAATAGGTGGGTTTATAATAGAGAAAGTATACAAACATATGCTGGAGATATTTTGCCAAAAATAAATAAGAAGATTGAAAGAGTTTGATAAGGGTGGGGAGTAGATAGCCAGCTATGCAGGTAGGGACAAGTATGAAGTGTATAGCACGCAGGGTAATAGGAAAAAGTTTGTTGTGGACTGACGAACGGATTTCCAATCGGTAAAGAAATTCACAAATATAATCGCGTTGTAAGTATAGCTTCTAAACCAACAGAAAATCCTTTCGTACAAATGTTTGGTTGTCACAAGTAACAAACCCAATAAAATTTATAAACCGAAATATTCAAACCTCAGGTCGTCTTCTCAAGGAATTACAGGGAGGTATGATTTATTATTAGTTATGGAAAATAGTATTTTTGGGTTTTAAAAAGGTTTGAACAAGAGAAATAACTTGCAGAAATTAATAAATCAATAGCTAAGAAAACTCTTGGCAAGGTATGAAAACTGGAAGTCCTACCCTAGTTATCCTTATCAATTGTGATGAGAATGGGATTTTTCTCCCACTTTGTTAACCTCTAACTATGAAGGTAAGTTAAGTGGATGAATTGATTTTGATTCCTCAGGTCCTAGTCTTTCCTTGGGAAAGGCTAGAGTTATTGGAACTCGAATTAATTCTTGAAGAATTCCAATTTTCAATCAACAATGAGTTTGATAACTTAAGTGTCTCCAATGACTCAACCAAATCCAAAAGAGAAAAATCTAAATTATTTATATAAATAAAAGAAAGCAATCATAATTCTGAAATACCTTAAATTGTATTAAATAGAAAATCAATCTAAACATAAAAAGATCATAAACTAAATTGGGAAAATAAATAAAAAGAACATTAAACCTGTGATGAAGAAATAATCCCAATAAGATAAATCCTAATCCTAAATCCTAAGATAAATCCTAATCCTAAGAGAGAGGAGAGAGCCTCTCTCTCTCTAAAAACTACATCTAATCCTAAAACTATGTATGAATGTATGTTATATCTGATGAATGGATGCATTCCCTCACTTTATAGCCTCTAATCTGTGTTTTATGGGCAAAAAACTGGGTCAAAAATAGCCCAGAAATCGCTGCTGGTTCATACAGGTCACGGAAAAGCAACGCGGAGGCGTCGTCCACGCGTTTGCGTGGATTGAAATTCGCAGATGCGACGCGTGCGCGTCATCCACATGTCCGTGTCGCCTAAATTCAGAGCAGCTATAGGAAATTATATATCCTTGTGAAGCTCCAGATGCTAGCTTTCTAACGCAACTAGAACCGCATCATTTAGATCTTTGTAGCTCAAGTTATGACCATTTGAGTGCGAAGAGGTCAGGCTGGATAGCTTAGCAATTTCTTCAAGTTCTTGTATTATTTCCACTTTTGCATGCTTCCTTTCCATCTTCTGAGCCATTCCTTCCCTGTAATCTCTGAAATCACTTAATGCACATATCACGATATCGAATGGTAATAAGAGAGGATTAAACATAGGAAATTTAAGGCCAAAGAAGTACGTTTTCAATCATAGCACAAAATTAGGAAGGAAAACGTAAACTCATGCAAATCATATGAATAAGTGTATGAAAGATTGATAAAATCCACTCAATTGAACACAAGATAAACTGTAAAATAGTGGTTTATCATGGACTTAAAGGACTATGAGTGCTCTTGTAGGAAGTTTTGGCTAACAGGTTATCCTTGTGAGCATGCCATGAGTTGCATTAGAAAAATGTGTTTAGATGTCAAGAATTATGTGAACAATTACTATAAGAAAGAGACCTATATAAACTGCTATCAACATGTAATCTACCCTATTAATGGACTAAATCTGTGGGAGTGGACTCAGAATGATGATATGCTGCCACTAGTCTTTAGGAAATCTATAGGATGCCCTAAATTGAGCAGGAACATGACTGGTGATGAGCCAAGAAATACTGGACTACTATCAAAATTATCCAAGGAAGGACAACAACAAAAATGTTCATACTATTTTGCAATTGGTCACAACAAAAGAAGCAGTTCTAGAAAGCGAAAGGTGGAGGCCTCGGTAAACAAGATACAATTGGAACTAATTGTATGGATTGGAACTAATTTAATCTATGTATTAGATTAATGATAATTTATTGATATTTCTGTTTTTTGTTATTGGTTGTAGAAAAAGGCAGCTCAAAGGAAGCAACAAGAACTCAGCCAAAGAGAAAGAATAATGCACAAGAGGTAGGGACCTAATAGTCACAGACCCCTTCCAAGAGAGTTAAGTGAACCGACAACAATAGTCAACCCCAGCTATCAACAATAACACATCATAGCCTATCCAGAAGGACCTTGAAGTATATGGCCAAAACAACACCTAGGACCTGGAAAGCATTGGGACGATTTTATAGTACTGTGTTCTGTGAATATTTTGTAATGAAAGTGGCAATGACCACCTAAGAGAATCTACTTTAAGACTTCTATTTTGACTACATCATTGTGTTTAGATGGTTATTTTGAGACTTCTTTTGATATTGTAATTCTTTAGAGAAGCTACTTTAAGACTTCTCCAGTATAGACAGTTATAAGTTATTTTTAGGAGTATTATTATGTGAGTTACTTCTTTAGGAGTTCTTGCTATTGGTTGACAAAGTAATTTAAAATGTTAGAGTGCCAAAAATGTATATCAATTTTTAGGAACACATTTTTTTTCCATTTCAATCAATAGTTAACAATGTTTACAGCACATGCTTTTACACATCCATATCAAAAGAGGCACAAATTTAGCAAAATAGATATACATAACTGTTAACATCCAAAACCACAACTCTAATTTTATCAGCAATTTAAACATATCATAGCCTCATATCTCTTGCATAACTATATCGATCATATAACAACAACCCAACCATTATCCATCTAAGAACCACAACTACAACTACCACTACGAATTTTCTTTCAGCCTTGTACAGATTTTCCTTCAACGCACTTGTTTTTTTCCTTAGTCATTGAATTTGTGGGTCTTGCCCTTCAACCTCTGCCCAAGCAAAATACTCGCATTCTTCTCAAATCTGTACTCAGAAAACCAAAAACAAGACAACCAACTGTTTAATAGCTCTCTACACGTAGCAACCATTGATCAATCGAAAAAGGAGACTAGAAATAGGACACTTACATGACGCATCCCCATAATCTTCTTCCAGGGTTCTCTACCGTAGAGGATGTCCGTAGCACTGGACTCTCCCCTCAAAAGCATGTCTTCCTTCTCCCACGAGTCTTGTTGCTACTACGCAAACCTTGAGAAGATGATGGAGAAGCCATTCTTAGTAGCCCGAGAGACAAGAACATGAACAACATTAGGGGTTTCGGGTTTACTTATTGACCCTAATTTTTTTTGGGTTCTCTTGCTTCTAACGGTAAAATCCATCGTGTGTGTTAGGTTAGTCACGTAGGACACGCCGTTATTTATTTCACCGTAACTTTACTGCAGACTTGATTGTGGCTAATCAAAATTTTTTTTGGATGTAAATAGGATAATTAAAATTTTTGGAACCAAAATAGAATTAGTCCCAAACGTGAGAGACCAATTTAGTACTTTACTCTTTAAATTTTTTAAAAAAACAACTTTATAGAGAATAATATTCTTTGATGTGGTCCATTGAAGACATTGCCTTGTAATGGCAATAAGCTCAAAAGGTGAAAAGTCATGTTACCGAAATACGTAAAACTTTAGTGTTTGGATCCTGTATGACAAAGGTGTGCATAGGTCGTGTTAGGTCATGCTTTATTAGACTTGAATTCAATTTAGTTTTCTGATAGCCAGGTCTATTTTAAAAATTTGAATCTAACCCTAAACTAATTTGAAATATATCGAGTTAAACCAAGTTGATTTAAAGTTTATATACATTTATATAAAAATAAATTATTTTAAAGATAAAGCAATATTATATAATATAAAAATATAATATTTTATTATTAATTTTATTAGAAAATATATATTTTAGTTATTTAATATGACTTCGAGCCGGGTTGACTCAATCCGAAGCATAATCCAAATTTAACCTGAAAATGACATTGGTAAAAATAATGTTTCGAGGGTTACCTGAAACTGTAGGCCGATCTTGGATGAGATCGTCTGTGTTGGTCGGAACCGGCGTGTCCGGTAGGTGTACGGTGGCCGGAGCTGATGTGTCCGACTTGTTGGACTTGGTAGTGGTGCTGATCCTTCGTCCCCGGAGGGTGGGGGTACCTGCAAGGCACTCCGATGCTTAAGTTAGCAAGGGTATTAAGCAGGTATTGAGTAGAATCAGAGTATGAGTTATACCTGGGTGCTCCAGTGTATTTATAATGGTGTGGAGTGACCTTTTTAGATAAGATAAGTTAGTTATCTTATCTTATCTTTTCTTCTAAGTGAGGTCAGCTTATCTTTTATGGGAACCGCCCTTCCCTTTGTAGGCTTGGGCTGCCTTAGGATTTGGGGCGTGTTCCTCTATTTGGGCCCTTCTTTGGGCTTTTCTGATGACTTGGCCGAGCTCTTTGGAAAGAGGTCGGGTTGTCCTGACCTGAAGAGGTCGGTCGCTTTGTCTGTCGAACATCCCGGGTCGGACAGCTCGACCCAGGGTATGAACAGTGCCCCTGCTTGAGCTCGGTCTTCTTCTTTGAGGTCGAGTCCTTGACTTCGGTCATTCTTTGGTGAAGCCGAACTCAAGCATCTTGTCGATTCCTTTGTAGTAGTTTTTGAATGTAGAACGTTTCCTCTAAAAGCGTGCGCTTTTATATCGGCGCTTTGGGAACGTGCGAGGGTTTAATGCTTTCCTTTAATTTTAGCATTAATTGCCCCGTTTCCCTTTAGCTCTTTATTTCGATTTCGAAAGCCAAGAAACGGTTTCTCTCCTTTCCCTCTTTTCATAACTTCTTTTCTCCGTTCTCTCCGCCCTTCTGTTTTTTGTTTTGCGCTTCTCCTTTTTCTGTGTTTGCGGCGTCGTTTTGGCATTTCTGGAGCTTCTTTGTTTTCGCCTGGAGTTTCACATTTCTCTCTCGACATCGCTCTTTGTTCGCGTTCTTTGTGAGAAGGCTTTCCCAGATTTCGTCTTCAGTTTCTTTGAAGCTCGCTGCTCATTCCAGGTTAGTACTAGCTTTCTTGCTTCTTTTGTAGCTTCGTCTTTAGTTTTTTGGTGAAGCTTCTGATTTTGTATGTTTGAAAGCTTGAACCTTGATCTTGTGTTTGTTCGTCACTGTACATGTGTTTTCCTTGGCCTTCTTCTTTGCGATTTTTCTTGGAATTTATTGTTGCTTTCTGGTTGCTTTTGATACTGGTTTAGAAAATCTGCATCCGTTTCTTACCTTTTTTGGAGGTTGCTGATTTTTTTTTTTGAAAAAGGGTTGCATCTTTAACGATCCCATGCTTTGTTGCTGTGTTTTTATTTTGATGAAAAGCGCTTGTTGTTTTGAATCCTTTTTTTGAGAAATGCTTGGGATGTGATCTGGAAACCTTGCATTGTTGCTGCCTCCAAAGGATGCCCCGAGACTTTTGGTTTGAGTCTTGGGGTTTTCCTTTCTTTGCTCTTCATTACTAAGAAGTATTGACCGAGTTGTTTTCTCCCTTCGTCCGAGATGTTTGTGGTAACCCCATCTTATTTTCTTACTTGTAGGTTTAGTTGGCCTCATGTCTTCTCGCAATAACATTGTAGAGATGTCTTCCAGAGTTCCCGAGGGGATGTCCGATTGGCTGGACTCCCTTGTTTTGTTGTGTGTTTCCATTGTGGATGCTGAATTTTGCACAGAGCTGAGGAAGCGTCATAGGATTTGTGGTAACAATGCTCGCGAGGGGATTACGAGCTTGTTGCTCCTGATTCTGATGAGAGGGTTTACTTTCCGACTTCCATTGAGAGGGAGCGTCCCTTCTTTTATGCCTATGAATACTTTTTCAGCCAGTTGAATGTTACTTTTCCTTTTACTGCTTTTGAAACCGACCTGTTGTGGTCGTGTAATATTGCTCCATCCCAGCTTCACCCCAATTCCTGGGGTTTTATTAAAATTTTTTAACTTATCTGCCGTGAACTAGATGTAACACCTTCCCAGACTCTGTTTCTTTACTTGTTTGTTTCTGCCAAGCCTGGCGGTTCTTCAAAAAAGAAGGCTTCCTGGGTTTCCTTCAGGTCCGCCCAGGGCCACAAAGTTTTTGCTATGTATGATAAGTCCTTTAAGGATTTCAAGAATTACTTCTTTAAGGTTCGTGCTGTCGAGGGGGCCCGCCCCTTTTTTCTTGACGAAAATGATGAGCCTTCTTTCCCTCTAGAGTGGCAGAGGGTGAGAGTGTCTCGTTATACTTGGGAGATGCTGGATGATGTTGAGCGTGCTTTTGTTGTTGTTCTTGAGGATCTATGGGGGAAGCCGCCCCATCTTGATACAAAGAGGTTTTTGAATAACCCATCCTTGGTTCGGACTGTTTTGGGTATTTATCTGACTTGTTTCTGTACTTATTTCATTTTTCTTCCTCTTTTGTAATTCTTTGTCGTGACTGTTTTTGTGTTTTGTAGAGATGTCAAAGAATAACGACTCTATGAAGGCCTTCAAAAAGGCAAAGAAGGCAACTGCTGCTCTGAACATCTCGGCCAAGGTGGCCGGCGAGGAATCTTCACAGGTCCCCCTGAAGCCCCCTGTGCCGAGTTCCCTTGGGCCGAGGAAAGTAATTCCTACTCCCCAGTTTCATCAAGTCGATCCTCCTCAAACTTTTGCTGCTGCTTCTGGTGCCCCACCTTTGAAAAAGCAAAAAACATCCGAACCCTTTAACTTGGATGCTCCGGACTTTGATGCCATTGAATTTGTTGACCAGCAAATTGCCCCCTATGGTGGGCTTTCTATGGACGACGTGTCTCTTTTAAAGCATTTGTATTTTATTACCCAAAATAGTGTAAAGATGGCCCACATGGGTGCGCCTATTTTTCGAACAATTCAGGGGATTCCGGTTCATGCTACCAAATCTTTTATGGAGGAGGCCAAGTCAGAGTTTAATCGAATCAAGGGTCTGAAGGAGGAGTTGGAGGTGAG
>NC_029775.3:61894953-61896902 GCF_000817695.3 Arachis duranensis | reverse complement strand
GGGTTAATTATGGTGAGCTTCAGGGTCACCTTGTGGGTAGCGTAACTGCTGCCTCCGAGAACCTGATGGAGCAGTTCCGGGTTGTTGCTCCTGATGCCGACTTGACTCTCATAAGCCTGGATAATGTCGTGAGAGATGGTAAGATTGTCCCTGATGACCAGGATGATGAAGAGACTGATCCTCCCCCAGTGCCTTCTCTTAAGGTATCGACCTCCTCTGTTCCTCCCGTTACATCTGATCCGGATTGCCAGATTCTGAACCGGGATGATGGAACCATAGATGCCGTGCCCCTTCAGACTCGTCCGCCTTCTCCTCATACTGATGCTGCCGGGAAAGCTCCCGATCTTTAGCTGATCTTTTTCTGGATATTTTGTGTAAATAGCCCGGTTTGTGGGCTTTTGAACTTTGTTTTGTTTGACGCTTCTAGTTGTCTGTCTTGCAACTCTTTTTAAAAAACAAAAGTAGTTTCTGAGGTTGGTTTTGTGGTGACCTCTTGAAGCTTTTGCCGTATTTATGCATGATATCTGTTGAAATTTTGCTGTTCTGGCCTCTTTAGGTTGTTTGCGTGCTTTATCGTTTGTAGCTTGGATCCTTTTGAGGCCGTGCTTGTGGGAGGTCCGACTTGTTTCTCGGTTTCCTCGCTCTTTGTTTGTATTTTTAGCGCCTTATGACTGATTTCTTTATGTAGGTCCCCCTCAAAAGTTATTTTTGTGATCTCCTTTTCTGGGCCTTTACTCGGTCTTTTTCAGGGATTATGTTGATAACTTTTTAGTGGTAGGAGTCCGACTTGGTTATGTCGGTCTCCTTTAAGTTATTTTTCGTAGTCCACTTTTTTGGATCTTTGTCAGATCTCTTTCAGGGACTACTTGTATAACTTTTTTAATGGTAGGAGTCCGACTTGGTTATGTCGGTATCCTTTAAGTTATTTTTCGTAATCCTCTTTTTTGGATCTTTGTCAGATCTCTTTCAGGGACTACTTGTATAACTTTTTAGTTTTTGGGCTGACTTTGTTATGTCAGGCCCTTCTAAGTTAAAGTAATCCTCTTTAATAGGGTTGGCCAGACCTCTTTCCAGGGTTTACTTATAACTTGGGTTGACTTGGTCCGATTTCTGAACGTCGACCAGTCTTTTAAGTTATTATATTAGCTATCCGTAAGACCTCGTCAGGTTTTTTTTGGATTGCTTTCGATAACTTCTTACATTATTCTGTGTTCATCTTTGCCGATTTGTAGAAAATGGTTGGCGTCTTTAGATTGTCTTTTGGGTGAATCGTGTTTTCACCTTTATCGGACGATTGTCTTTATCGTGGTCGCGCAGTGAATTTGTTTTTCACTTTCTACCGACCTGTTGCTTTATAATCGGACGATGAATACTTCAGATTAATGCGTCTTGGAATCTTGTAGAATATCTAAATAATCTTTATTCAAAGAAAAAATGCGAATATATACATGTGTGAATTTCCTTGTCCCTTTAAGTCGAGTACGATCTAAGTATCGATATGGTGCCTCATTAAAAAACCTTTTCAGGAAAAAGATCGCATCCATTTAGTGAGATCCTTTACCTTTTCTAACTGTAGTACCTTCTGAGGTTGCAGGCGTGCCATGATCGGGAAAGCTCTCGTCCATCAAGCTCGGACAGTCTGTAGTAGCCCTTCCCCAGTACTTCAATGATTCGGTAGGGTCTTTTCCAGTTTGCTGCCAGCTTTCCTTCTCCGGGTCGAGTTGTTCCGATGTCATTTCTGATTAAGATGAGATCATTCTCTGCAAAACTTCTCGGCACTACCTTTTGATTATATCTGGAAGCCATTCGTCGTTTTAGGGCTTCTTTCCTGATCCGAGCTCTTTCTTGGATTTTGGGTAACAAGTCGAGCTCTTCTCTCTGAAGTTGGGAGTTTGCTTGTTCATTGTAGTGGACTACTCGGGGAGATCCTTCTTTGATTTCTATTGGAG
>NC_029775.3:61894033-61894833 GCF_000817695.3 Arachis duranensis | reverse complement strand
TTTGTTGGCCGCTTCGGCTTGTCCATTGGCTTGGGGATGTTCGACGGAGGTGAACTGGTGTTTTATGTTCAAGTCGGCCACTAGTTTTCTGAAGCCTGCCTCTGTAAATTGGGTACCGTTGTCTGTGGTGATGGAGTATGGTACCCCGAACCTCGTAATAATGTTCCTATATAGGAATTTTTGACTTTTTTGAGCGGTGGTGTTGGCTAGGGGTTCTGCCTCGATCCATTTTGTGAAATAATCTACTCCTACTATGAGGAATTTTACTTGTCCCGATCCCTGTGGGAAGGGTCCGAGAAGGTCGAGTCCCCATTTCGCAAATGGTCAGGGTGAGGTCACGCTGATGAGCTTTTCTGGTGGGGCAATGTGAAAGTTGGCATGCTTCTGGCATGGTGGACATGTCCTTACAAATTCTGTAGCCTTCTTTTGTAGAGTTGGCCAATAGAATCCCGCCCGGAGTATCTTTTTGGTGAGAGCTTGCGCTCCGAGATGATTACCACAAATGCCGCTGTGTACTTCCTCCAAGACTTCCTTTGTGTTGGAAGTTGGTACGCATTTTAGTAAAGGTGTTGATATCCCTTTTTTGTACAGCGTGTTATTTATGATAGTGTAGTACTGTGCCTCCCTTTTCAGCCTCTTTGCCTCCTTTTCATTTGTAGGGAGTTCTTCTATTTTGAGGTAGTTTATTATGGGGGTCATCCATCCTTGATCCCGGCCTATTATGGCTAGGATTCTTTCTTCTTCTGCTATTGACGGGTTCTGTATTACCTCCTGGATGAGGCTTCTGTTGTTGCCCCCTT
>NC_029775.3:61860022-61893902 GCF_000817695.3 Arachis duranensis | reverse complement strand
TTGTTCGAGCTGTTCTTTGGTTTTATCCAAATATTTTTTCATGGTCGGATCTTTGGCTTGGTAGCTTCCTGTTATTTGTGAGGTGATGACTTGTGAGTCACTGTAAATGTTGAGTTTCCGAGCTCCAACTTCCCTAGCCAGCTTCAGACCAGCTAATAGTGCTTCGTATTCTGCCTGGTTGTTTGAGGCCGGGAATCCGAATTTAAGGGAGAGCTCAAGTTGAGTTCCTTGGTTGCTTTCGAGTATCACACCCGCACCGCTTCCTGTTTTATTCGAGGATCCGTCTACGTATATGTTCCATTCTATGGGGATTTCCGGGATGTCTGTAAATTCTGCGATGAAGTCGGCCAGGTGTTGCGATTTGATTGCTGTACGTGCCTCGTATTGGAGGTCGAATTCGGACAACTCGATTGCCCATTGTAGGATTCTTCCTGCTAGATCTATTTTCTGTAATATCCTTTTTATGGGTTGGTTGGTTCGAACTTTGATGGTATGCGCTTGGAAATATGGGCGAAGCTGCCGGGATGTGAGGATCAGGGCGTAGGCAAACTTTTCTATTTTCTGGTAGTTCAGCTCGGATCCTTGTAGTGCTTTGCTAACGAAGTAGACGGGTTTTTGCCCATGTTCGTCTTCCCTTACTAGTGCTGAGGCTATTGCCCGGCTCCTTACTGCGAGGTATAATATGAGCGGTTCTCCTTCTCGTGGCCGAGATAGGATAGGTGGCCGTCCTAAGAACTCCTTGAAGTCTAGGAAGGCTTGCTCACATTCTGTCATCCATTCGAACTGTTTTCCCTTTCTTAAAGTAGCATAGAAGGGAAGAGATCTTATCGCAGCTCCTGCTAAGAATCGGATAGAGCGGCCAACCTCCCGTTGAGTTGTTGTACTTCTTTGATACAGGTTGGGTTCTTCATGTTAAGTATGGCTTGACACTTGTCTGGATTTGCTTCAATCCCCTTTGTGTGAGCATGAAGCCTAAGAATTTGCCGGCTTCTACTGCGAAGGTACATTTTGCGCGATTGAGCCGCATGTTGTGTTTCCTGATAGTGTAAAACACTTGAGTCAGGTCGGATAACAATGTATCTTCGCTTTGTGTCTTTATCAACATATCGTCTACATAAACTTCCATAATTTTTCCGATGTGATCTGAGAAAACTTTATTCATTAGCCTTTGATAAGTAGCTCCTACGTTCTTGAGACCAAAAGGCATCACTATGTAACAGTAGTTTGCTTTTAGCCGAAAGGCATCACAATGTAGCAATAATTTGCCTTAGGTGTAAGAAATGAGGTTTTTTCTTGATCTGGCGGATACATTGGTATCTGGTTGTACCCAGAGTATGCGTCCATGAATGAGATACTTGTATCCCGATGAAGCATCTACTAGAGCGTCGATGCTTGGGAGTGGGTAGGGGTCTTTTGGGCAGGCTTTGTTGAGGTCGGTGTAGTCGGTACACATTCGCCACTTCCCATTTGACTTTTTCACCAAGACGACGTTTGCTAGCCATCGTGGATATTTGACTTCCCTTATGAACCCAGCCTCAAGTAGCGCTTGTACTTGTTCTTCTACAGCCTGAGCTCGTTCTGGTCCAAGTTTTCTTCGTCTTTGTTGTACCGGCCGGGATCCCGGATAGACTGCCAATTTGTGGCTCATTAGTTCAGGATCAATACCTGGCATGTCGGCGGCTTTCCATGCGAAGAGATCAACATTATCTCGTAGGAACCGTATTAGTGATTCCTTTATGTCTCCTTTTAGGATCGTGCCAATATTAGTTGTTTTATAGGAGGTGTCTCCGATCTGGATTCTTTCTACTTCTCCTTCGGGTTGTGGTCGGAGTTCTTCTCGCCTCTGAACTCCACCGAGCTCGATTGTGTGGAACTCTCCTCCTTCACCTTGGAGGTTTAGGCTTTCGTTGTAACAGCGACGTGCCATCTTTTGATCTGCCTTTATTGTAGCTATCCCTTCCGCAGTTGGGAATTTCATACATAGATATGGAGTCGAAACTATTGCACCGAGTTGATTTAATGTTGTCCGACCTATTAAGGCATTGTAGGCTGAGCTTACGTCAACCACGATGTAGTCTTTCTTGAGTGTTCTGGATTGGTTCTCCTTTCCGAAGGTTGTATGCAGTGATACGTATCCCAGCGGTTGAACTGGGGTATCTCCTAGTCCGAACAGGCTGTTCGGGTATGCTCTTAGCTCTTTTTCTTCTAGACCGAGTTTGTCGAAGGCAGTTTTGAATAAGATGTTGGCAGAGCTTCCCTGGTCAATTAGTGTACGGTGAAGGTTGGCGTTTGCCAGTATGATCGTAATGACCATGGGGTCGTCATGTCCCGAGATGATTCCGGATGCGTCTTCCTTGGTAAACGTGATTGCTGGGATGTCTGGGGCTTCCTTTTTTCCTTCGACGTGGTATACCTCTTTGAGGTGTCGCTTGCGAGATGATTTGGAGATTCCTCCTCCAGCAAATCCGCCGTGTATTACGTGAACGTGTCTTTCCGGTGTGCGAGGTGATCGTTCAGATCGTCCAACATCCTCATCCTTTCTTCTTTTTCTTGGTTCGTCATCCCGATTAGCCAAAAACCGATCTAGTTTTCCTTCTCTTACTAGTTTTTCTATGATGTTTTTCAAATCGAAGCATTCATTAGTGGAATGCCCTCGAAGTCGATGGTATTCACAGTATTCATTCCGATTTCCTCCTCCTCTTTTATCTTTAAGTGGCTGAGCTGGAGGGATTTTCTCTGTATGGCAGACTTCTTTGTAAACATCTACCAAGGATACCCTAAGAGGGGTATAGTTATGATATTTTTTGATTTTCTCTCCGGAGCGATCTTCCTTTTTCTTGGATTCTTTATCTCAGTAGGCAGAACCGAACCTTGAGGTTTCGCTAAGTCGAGAGTTTTCTTCTATGTTGATGTATTTTTGTGCCCGTTCTTGTACTTCGTCTAAGGAGGTCGGGTATCTCTTTGATATAGATTGGCTAAATGGTCCTTCTCGTAGGCCATTTATGAGGCCCATAATGGCAGCTTCTGTTGGAAGATTTTTTATGTCCATGCATGTTTTGTTGAATCTTTCCATGTAGTTGCGAAGGCTCCCCCGATCTCCTTGCTTGATCCCTAGTAGGCTAGGTGCGTGTTTGGCTTTATCCTTTTGTATGGAGAATCAGGCCAGGAACTTCTTGGCCAGGTCGTCGAAACTCGAGATGGATTTCGGAGGTAGGTTGTCGAATCATTTGATGGCTGTCTTGGTTAGAGTTGTTGGAAAGGCTTTGCAGCGAACTGCATCTGAGGCATCAGTGAGGTACATTCTACTTCTGAAGTTGCTGAGATGATGGTTGGGATCCGAGGTGCCGTCATATAGAGTCATATCCGGAAGCTTGAAATCTTTTGGAATTTTGGTTTTCATGATTTCTCTGGTGAATGGAACTTAAGTTTTGAGATCAGCTTCGAGTTTTATAAGCTTATCTTCTAATTCTCGGCGCCGCCTTATTTCCCGGCGTAGATCTTCTTCCTTTTCACGTCGGTGTTGGGCTTCTTTCTCAAGTTGCTCCAATCGATTTTGAAGTGCTTCTATTACTCCTGGATTTGATGAATTTTTGTCTCCGTTGGTTTCTGGAGTATCTTTGAGTATCGTGTCCGCGTTTTTATGCGGCGTTCTGTCTTCCAAACCTGAATCGTGGTCATTGTCATGGTCATCCGCCATGTTAATGGGATGACTTCCAGGTTCCCCGACAACGGCGCCAATGTTCCGAGGGTTACCTGAAACTGTAGGCCAATCTTGGATGAGATCGTCTGTGTTGGTCGGAACCGGTGTGTCCGGTAGGTGTACGGTGGCCGGAGCTGATGTGTCCGACTTGTTGGACTTGGTAGTGGTGCTGATCCTTCGTCCCCGGAGGGTAGGGGGTACCTGCAAGGGACTCCGATGCTTAAGTTAGCAAGGGTATTAAGCAGGTATTGAGTAGAATCAGAGTGTGAGTTATACCTGGGTGCTCCAGTGTATTTATAATGGTGTGGAGTGACCTTTTTAGATAAGATAAGTTAGTTATCTTATCTTATCTTATCTTCTAGGTGAGGTCAGCTTATCTTTTATGGGAACCGCCCTTCCCTTTGTAGGCTTGGACTGCCTTAGGATTTGGGGCGTGTTCCTCTATTTGGGCCCTTCTTTGGGCTTTTCTGATGACTTGGCTGAGCTCTTTGGAAAGAGGTCGGGCTGTCCTGACCTGAAGAGGTCGGTCGCTTTGTCTGTCGAACATCTCGGGTCGGACAGCTCGACCCAGGGTATGAACAAATAACAAATTTGAAAAAATATATTTCAGATTTAAGCTGGATTTTGGGTTGGGTTGGCTCTTACACACTCCTACTGCATGACAAAGAAAACTTGAAGGCTACTTATCAGGTTCTTTGGTATCTAAGCAATCACTAGCAACTGGCTTATTTTGCTCAGTTACTAATTCCTTTAAACTCTCTAGATACACAGATTAGGGTGCTTGTTAAGGCACCAAAAAATCTATTAGTGGTTATTGTTTCCTCCTTGACCAAACTCTTATTTCTTGAAAAAGTAAGAAGTAGGCCACAGTCTCAAGATCGTCCACAGAGGCCAAATATCATGCCCTTGCTAATGGCACCTATGAGCTCATTTGGTTACTCAAGCTACTCAAGGAATTCGATATTCATCCTCCTCTTTCAGTTGATATCTTTTGTGACGACAAATCAGATATCTATATTACTTCCAATCCTGTCTTTCATGAAGGAACTAAACATGTTAAAGTAGATTGTCATATGGAAAGAAATAAGTTTAAAGAAGAGGTTTCCAACCTTAGGCACATTGCCTCCAGTAAGCAGTCGATTGATCTGTTCACCAAATCCCTTGCTCCAAGATCATTTTCTTACTTGATTTCTAAGCTAGGATTTGCACAAACTATGTGATTCCAGTCTGTGGGGGGATGTAACAAAATACAGCTACATGTATTGTGCTGCTAAATGAAATTCAAATGTAATAGACATCTCGGCCAAATTCAGAAATTAGTTAAAGTTTTCTTTGTATAGTAAGCACGTTAGTTAGTTTGTTAGATCTAATCACAACACCACTAGTTAGTTACTTATCCTTTCTTATTATTTCCTCTTTTGTACAATTCATTAATTTTATTCATAATTCATTATATCACTATCAGTCTTATTTATAGTAAATTCTACTACTAATGAAAAATACCTAACTGAACTATTTGGTCCACTTTTACTCATTATAAAGTAACAAATAAATGGCGTCAGACTTTATTTTTATTGGGATCTCTCATAAGAGTGCCTACTTTTGATTTAGAATAATACTAAAGTACTTTTATTTTTATATATAGTTATATATGTATAAAGATTGTGCCTCTGGTTTTAGAATTCCAACATTATCCTACGAAATATGTACATTTGATCTTTTGGTAAATCCAGACAGACATTAAGACCTCCATCACCTGGTGCTGCTGGTAATAGCATGACTAGACCTGGCTTAACAGTAAGTGATGTTGAACATTTTAGTTTACCCCATGCAAAATATTGGTCCTCAAGCCCCAATCTCAACCCTGAAACCAATGAGAAGCTATCTTCCCTACGAGGCACTCCTTTGTTCAATTCTAACCAATCTATGCTTGATTTAATATACTCATTATCCAACCTTTCAATTCCTTCTTGTACTTTTTTTATATGAAAAGCATCCTCTAATTCTGTGAGCTCCTTCACAGTTGCTCTTGCAAATCCAGGAACCAAAGCATTGCCTGTAATAGAAAAGTACAACAACATTTACAAAATTACACACAGAAGTTAGATTGGATTATTTACTCTTTATAAATATCTTATTTTTATGTGATGTTTTGAAAATAATTTACATGAAGTGGTGGCAAATTTTATTATGCTGTACTTTTTTATCTTTTAAATGTTAGAAGTTTCAATAGAAAATATGAGAAAAAAAAGTAAAGATGTAATTTTTTTGTTAGTTTTTAGGTAGAATAAAAAGCAAAAAGAAAAGATTAAAGGATGGAATATGAGACACTTATTTTTCTTTCAATTGATATTGTCAAGTGTGATCTTCTATGATTAAACATGTTCTCTCACATGTTTTGTTTAGTTTTACTTAAAATGTATATGGTGAGAAATCACAGTTAATAACAATTGAGAGAATCTATTTTTGATGAGAGCACCTATATAAATGCTCAAATTTCAAAAATCACATTTTTGTAATAATTAAAAATACAACCATGTTGTGTGTCATTAAAAATTAGCAACCAAATTAGCTATTTATACTACCAAATTAGCTACTAATATAAAATATGTATTAAAATATAAAATACACATTAAAAATGAGTTAAACATAAATACTTAATGGCTGATTTGGTAAATTTTATATAATGATTATCTTTTATGTACTCATAACATTTTTTTGTTAAAAATATTCTCATATGTATTTCATCCTTGCCTGCAAAGCCGTATGAAAGTTCTGGAAAAACTCTTTTCCTAATATCCACAGGAAACAACATTGTCGACACTTGATCATCTGACATATTCATCGCAATAGTTCTCGCCTTCCATATTTTACCGGCAACAACATGAAAAGTAGTCACATTCTTTAATTTACAATCCTTAATAGCTTTCATTTTAAAGCTGGCAATTTGTTGTGGAGACAAATAAAGAATCTGGATTTGGTTTTGTATTGCATTCTGTCTTACATTAATGCCACTACTTGTTCCACGAACACTAAACAAGTTTTCAATGTTTGTAGCTTTTCCATACTCAAAATGTGGGTAACTAATCTTTGGTGGGTTTCTTGCTCTTAGCAATGTCCTATCTGCAAAAGGAACTACGATTAGAAAATCACCACGTGTTAATGCAGCCAAGTTTGCCCCAAAATCTCTTACTGCTAAACCGTCTAATGTACAGTGATTGTAGTGAGTAGTTAGTGCCAAACTCCCGCAAGCAAATTGCGTCAACTGTGAGAAATAATAAAATATTTGTTTATATTATAATAACTAAAACAAATGACATAAACCGAAATTAATTATAATAACATGGGACCATCATGTGTAATTATCACATATATTGACCAAACAAGTCAGTGTTAACAGCGGAAAGAAATAGGACATTCTATTTTAGGAGAAACAAATAATAGACTTTTAATTACGTACACAAATTTCATTCTCTAATTTGTGTTTAAGAAATTTTTTAAAATCACATTCCATAAAATCAGGCCAACCAATTTTGTTTTCACTAAATTTTATATACATAGAATCTAAATCACTCGTACAATTTAGTTTCAATAAAATTAAGAAAAAAATTCATGCTAAGGAAAAATCTTTAATAAAATAATATAATTAGATTACACAAGGTAATCAATAATAAAAAATTTTTCGAAGATTTCCAAAATATGTGAACAATTCTTATAGCTTAAAATATTATCTGTAATTATGTCCCATGTAGTTGAAAACGTTTGTAATTCAGTTTTCGCGGATTGTTATCCTTCAATTTGTATTTATAGTCAAATTTGCAAGATCTGGTTTGCTAATTGAAAGAAAAATTTTAATTACAAGATCTATACTAAGTTACTATGTTTTTCTAAACGTTGATACAAATATTCTGTAACTAATATAAAATGAATTGAAATCAAATTTAAGTGTTAATTATGTTGCACTTAAGGAAGTATTAATTGACTAACCTGTACCGATAAAAGGAGTTTCTCTTTCAAATCGATTTCTTCTTCCTGTTCTTCTTGGAGGAACATAGCCAATTCCTCTAAATCTTGATTAGGTGCAAAAATATCACCAAATTCACTCAACTTTCTATTAGTTCTTGCAGCAATAACCACAATACCAGCATCATTACAGTCTATTTCAAATCGATGACTGTCCTCCAAACTTTGCACAAGTCGGCCAGCCATAAAGTTATAATGCATAAGCAATTTACCAAATGCATTACATAATTTATTGAAAATTTCAGAAAAACTCATTTCGCTACTTGGAGAATCAAAGAAGAAGACATTATCTTGGTAAACAACAAGACATAAGTCGATATTGGACAAGAAAATTCGCTTATTAAGAGTGGATTGCTCGGGATAAACAACTACTTTCTCTATCAATTCCATTATTCTCTTAAAAATCGGTATTCCCTCAATATATTAAGTTAATGAAATACCAAAAAACATCAGAAAGTGACAAAAATATATAGTGTTTGACAAAAAGGTTAAGCAAATCACTACGTCACTTTATTGCTATTAACACTACTGGAAAGTTAGAATTATGTATGTTATTCTCCATTATTATTGTTTACATATAACGATTTAATTAATAATATGTGGTTAAACATAAATTTTTTTCTTTTCTTGCGTCATAATTTAATACTTGAGACTCTCAATGCTTTTGATTTTTTATTAACACAAGTGGAAAATGTTATATCACAGTAACTCATTTTGTAACAAATTTGTAGCGTCTCCATAGACATAAATGTATAATTAATAGGAATTAGTTATACATATTTATATGACCAATAACTAATATTATCTACCTTAAAAACTTATAGTATCTAACTTAATTTGAATCTAGTAGCCAATTAACCCAATCAATTATGTAACATACATTTGAAACTTTTAACTTAATCCGGTTTCAATTTAGAGTTTTTATGGCTCAACTCCCAAATTAGGCAGATTGAACTTAAAACTGTGTCATGTGCTTTCTTTTTCTTTGCATTTCCTCCCCCTTCTTCTTGTATTACTGTCGCTGTTGCGTTTTTTTCCTTAAATTCCTTTTTCATCCTCCTGGTGTTCTCATAAATGTTTTATTTCTTTTTCTTCTTCTTTATTTGATTTTTTTTTATTCTTCTTGAGTAGGTGAAGTAAAAAAAAAATATGAAGAGGAAAAATAAAAAAGAGAAGAAAATGATGAAGTAGCATATGATAAAAAAAAACACAACTTTTTGTTAAAAAATACATAAACTTACTAATATAACTCAAAAACTTTTGCAAGTAATACCAAAAATAAAAAACAAGAAAAACTAAATTCTAGTACATCATACTAAATAGAGTGATGAAAAAAAAGATTCAATCCTCGTCTTAAAGAATTCAAAAATTAACCAGCTTAATAGCGATTCACACATAAAAGTTTACAAAAAACAAAATTCTTAAATTGATGTATAAAAATTTCTATGCTAATCCTTTTAAATTTTTGTATTGTGTATCAAAATTTTTGTGCTCAGTAATTTTATTGCATTTGATTGGATAAATCAATATTTTAGTTTTGTGATTTTTTAAAAAATTATGTGCTCGCCACCACAATTTGTGTTGTATATAAAAAAATTTTGTGCTCAATAATTTAGCTATAACATATATTGGAAAGAAAAAGATGATAGAAATAATAAACGAGGAAAAGGAAAAAAAAAGAGAATAATCAAATAAGAAAAGAAAAAAAAGAAGGAAGAGGAGGAGGTGATGAAGAAGAAGAAGAAAGAAGAGGAGATAGAAATCAAACGACAATAACAAAGATATGCTTGGTTAAAAATATGTTTTGTCACCTAGCATTTTTTAAATAATTCTGACCCCAAAAATAAGTTAAAACAAAATAAAAACTTAGTTATTGTTCCAAAAGTTATCTGAAACTGGATTGCTCTTGGGCCGGGACGTGAGGTCCACACTCCTTCTAAGATAGCGTTCGACTTGTATCGTAGCCGATGTGCCACCGTCCGAGTTCTTCGGGCGGAGGTGGAGAGTGGTACCTATAAGAGACTCCGATGCTTAAGTTAGCAAGGGCTTTAAGCAAATTTTTAGTAGATTGAAACTTAAATATACCTGAGAGGTATCGGTGTATTCAGGCACGGACCCAGGTAGATGCAAACCACAAAAATTTTGATGAAAAAACATAATTATATATAAATGTTAATATTTATTTTTTTTGTTATATTATGTTTACTCTTAAAATAAATAAATAAATAAAATAAAAAATAGTGATAATTAACTTCATGATACTACCTAATTAGGAGTTATTTGAAATATGTTTTAGAATATCAATAATTCATTTAAGCAAGTGTCACAAATTTAAATTTTATTTTGTATATATAATTTATTGGACAATGACAAACTCTTAAATGGAGTTCAAATTCACGACAAATTAATCTTTGATCTGTTATGTTAGAATATACTATGAAAAAAAAGATAAAATAAAATATCTATACATAAATTTTATAGTAGAATATTCATAGTAGAATAAATAACCACCTTTAGGAATAGTTTCACTTTTATAAGTGGATAACTATTCTTTTTATCTTAGAGGTTTGTTAAGATCTACCTTCTAAAAGATGTAAATATAATAGCAGATATTTGAGAAGGTAATTACTTATTTGAATAAGCAGGACTAGACATCCTTATCGCTTATCGTACCCAACCTCATGAGATCGGACAAGTAGAAGAAGCCGCCCTTTTTTTGGGTGGGTCTTTATCTTCATTGGATCAAGCTTTATGTATTTGGACTAGGGTATGAACAGTAATATTGTAGAACTGATTCACCCGTAAATTAGTCCCAGCTAGTTTGCTGACTTATTTGACTTTCCAGGCCTCGATCTAAAAGAGAGCTGCTTGTTACACTCAAATGGGTCAACAAAATTGTTCTCTAAGATCAATATCCCACAAAGAAAACTGGACGATTAGAAGATGCTATATTGTTCTCTGATAATTTGGCTTACAGTCTGATGAAGGGTACGAAAATGAGAATTACAATGTCTTGAGAACGTCAAAATATATATTAATCAGGTTTATTGACAAGCACAATATAACAAAATCTAGCCAATGGCATCACTTTTTGTTCACAGAATGAAGAAATTGCATGCATACTTGCCCAAATTCACTAACTCATTCTGTGATGCGTATCTTTTTCCCCTTAATTTCTTACCCATGGTACAAGCGTACAACCACGATCCTCGGACCCTCTGTTCATGTTGCCTTGCCCCAATTACATCAAATAGCTCTCCGATGTCAAGATTATAAATCTTTAGGAAGACAAGAGAAAGGAAGCAGATTTTGGAGGCAGAGAAAGAAGAGTTTTGCTGGGTTGCACTGCTTAATCATATATTGGAGTTCTTAGTACCTTGAAAACTAGCTACATTGCACTGTCGAATGTGATCTCTTGTAATGCGAATTAAGATACAATTCTTTCTTTGGCTTTCCATGCCAAGTACTTCCTATTTTCTTGCTTGTATCTTTTCCATTCTCTCAAAGCAGCTAGGATGACATGCATTGTAACCGGAAGAAAAAATGGCTGCAGCAATAGAAAAAAATATAGACATCAAAGATAAATAAATGTCAACTTGTAGCTTAAAATTATGAGTACATCTGAGTTCATTTCGTTCAAGCTTCCATGTATTGCACTCGAGTCTTGATGAGCACCATGGTTCTTCTAATCCCTTATTATATGTCTCGTTTTATTATAAAATTCTCATCCAGCTAAAGAGGATCCAGTTTTCAGCGTATGTGGGCTTATACATATCTGCATTCCCTCATTATTAATGCCAAAATGAAACAAGCAATGACGGAGCTTCTTTAGGACAATGGGAGCTATGGCCCCCCCAAGACTACTACTTTCATGTGTATAAAAGGTTATGATTTGGCTTTCACTCTTCTTGTAAGTCTTCAATAATCTATGGTCCTTGGTTCATCTCTTATTATAAGGAGTAAAGTATGTCTTTTTGTCACAATCATTTGTGATCATTTTCAAAAAAAACACTAACCGTTTAGTTTCATTCAATTTTGTCATTAACGTTTCTGATCTATTTCCAAATTACCCTTAGACATCAATTACACGTAAAACCTTAGGGACAAAATTAAATGAATTGAAAATGTTAGAAACAAAATTGAATGCAATTAAACGTTATGGATATTTTTGAAAAAACAAAATCACAAATGTTAGAGACAAAATGTAAACTTTATCCCTTATTTTAATTTAATATCCATTGGATATATATCGTTTACTTTTTCTTTCTATATCATCAAATCTTTATTTTTCTATTTTTATTTAGAAAAAACAATTATTTATACCCCTAAATTTTACAAACTAACAAAAATACCCATGAAACTAACATTGTACCCATACAAGATGGGTTCCGTATAACAAAAGTATCAAAACTCTAATTTTTTGTTGACTTTTTAATAAAATTTCCAAATTATCCCCACCATTTCTTTCAATCTCTCTGACCAACACCCTTTCCTCCACAACTCGGAGGTTATCGCTGCCATCTCAGCCCTTAAGAAGTTCGAAGCTATTGACCTCATTTTCAGGAGCCTCACCCACCACTTGGCTGCCAAAAACCTTGTTCTTCAATCACTGGAGGACGAAGCTTCTACAACACCAGAAGGAAGGGCTGTGGTGGCTCCCTAACAGAGAGGAAAGCATGGAGCTTCCGCCGTTTTGGAGGAGAGAGAAGGGGGACAGTTCTTCAACCTGGTTAAAAGAGCACGTGCGTAGAACTAGAAGTGAGTCGAGCTGAGTCGAGCTAGACCAAGCTCAAGCTCGACTCACGAAAATTAAGCTTTGCTCACGACTCAACTCCTTAACAATCGAGCCTATTTTTTAAGCTCAAACTTGGTTCATTTAATTTATCCAAGCCCAAACTCAGCTCATGAACTTATCCAAGCCCAAACTCGGCTCATTTAATTTATGAGCTCAATTTCAGGCTCAAGCACAGCTCACCAACCTAACTTATCGAGTTATTAACGAGTCGAGCTCGAGCTAGCTTGACTCACTTCCAGCCCTAAGTCGTGTGTAAAGGCAAAGCCTTTGAGGGGAGGGATCCTAGCCGATGAAATGGGGCTCGGAAAGGCTCTCACTCTGCTCTCTCTTATTGCTCTTGATAAAGTTAAGAGCCTTGATGTTGGTGATGGGGAGAGCAATGCAACGCTATTTGTGTGCCCTGTTTCTGTGTTTTCAACATGGATTTCGCAATGGGAGGATTACAAAGAGAGTCAAGATGAAGATAAATGACGGGGATAATTTGGAAATTTTATTAAAAAGTCAACAAAAAAATAGAATTTTGATACTTTTGGCATACGAAACCTATATTTTATTGGTACGTTAGTTTTTCTATTTAATAGGTACTTTTGTCAGTATTCATAAAGTTCATAAGTACAAATAGTTATTTTTTCTTTTATTTATTTATATCATGATTTCATATTACTATTATAAGCAATATTTCTTAAGTTTGTAATTAGAAGGATAAGTTAATTATTTCAAATTATAATGATTTTACTAAATGGAATCCAACTATCAAATAATAAATTTTTTTGATAAATAATAAAAACAAGTGAGTTTATACTATTTTATTAACTTTACTTTATAATACAAAATTACTTTTCAACTAAACTATAAAATGGATAACTAATGGCACATGATTTTATTAGTGGAAGTGTTTATCAGTATAAGTGTTTATTAAAATATTTTCTATGTCGCTGTTAAAGTATGTTATTACATAATAGAATAAGTAGTACGATAAAATCAAATAGAAAAATTCTTATGTTTTAAGTTTATCTTTTTATATTTTTTTATTGATTTTAAAAAAAATGATTTGGACAAACAAAAATATCTATTTATTGTAATTTTATATGCTATTATGTTAATTATAATTTTTCAATTTTTTTAGAATTTATTACAATAGTATAATTATGAATTTATAATTATTGAAAAGTTAAAAAATTAACACATTTAATTTGAATATCAATACTTTTACATAATATATACTTAATTATATATTTAACTCCGCGTATGTTACACTTGCGGTACATAGCCGGTCCCAAGTCCGGATAAAGTATGAGGGTTGTGTTAGGTCTTCGACAACCAACATAAAAATATAGCCGAACTCCTATGACATGAATCAAAGACATTATTGCGCTAAAGCTAGATCGTTGCCCGGAAGCAACGCGCCGTATGGCTCGAGTACGGTGTCAAAGCAAGAGCCGCTGCATCAGTGCCCGGATGTAGTGTTAAATGAGCAAGGGTTCTCGCGTTTTCGTGAATGGACGAGGTTAAATAAGCTAGTTCACAAAGTAAAAGGTAAAGGTCGAAGCGACAGAAGGTTGAGATTTGGGACATGGAACATAGGCACTCTAACAGGAAAGTCCATGGAAGTGGTGGACACCATGACAAGGAAGAAGATTAACATTATGTGCCTACAAGAAACGAAATGGGTTGGTGCAAAGGCTAGAGAGTTGGATACTTCTAGTTTCAAACTTTGGTATACAGGAAATGTGAAGAATAGGAATGGGGTTGGAATAATTGTGGATAAGTAGTGGAAGAAGGACGTAGTGGATGTCAAGAGGGTGGGAGATCGGATCATCTCTATCAAACTTGTGGTGGAGGGAGGTGTTTTTCATGTGATTAGCGCCTATGCACTGCAAGTGGGTTCGGACGAACAACACAAAATAAGGTTTTGGGAGGATCTAGAGAGTTTGATTCAAGGCATACCTTTGGAAGATATGATTTTCTTAGGAAGAGATTTAAATGGCCATATTGGGAGAGAAGTGACTGGATATGGGAGTATTCACAAAGGCCATGGTTTCGGGGTGATCAATGCCGAAGGTAAAACTATTTTGGACTTTTCCTCAACATTTGATCTTCTCATCGCAAATACATGTTTTAAAAAGAGAGACGAACATCTTATAACCTATAATAGTGGCATGACAAACTCTCAAATCGACTTCTTCTTGTTGAGGAGAGTTGACCGTAAATTTTGCATTAACTGTAAAATTATCCCGAGAGAGAGTTTGACAACACAACATAGGGTGCTCATCAGGAATTTTCACGTGGAGCAAAAGTCGAGAAAAAGACATCATACGAAGAATCCAAGAACGAGGTGGTGGCGGATGAAAGGTGAGGAACAAAGAAGCTTCCTAAGACGGGTAGGAGAAGAGGCAAAGTGGGGGATGGGAATGGAAGCGCGGAAGAGATGTGGAAGGAGATGGCAGAAGTTATTAGAAGAACAACAAAAGAAAATTTTGGTGAATCTAAAGGAATATGACCAAGAAACAAGGAGTCCTGGTGGTGGAATGCGAGTATACAAGAAAAGATAAAGATAAAAAGGGAATGTTTTAAAAAGTGGTCTTTATGCCGCAATGCAGATAACTGGAAAAAATATAAGGCGATTAAAAAAGAGACAAAAGTGGTTGTAAGTGAAGTAAGAACAATAGCATATGAGGGTCTCTACTAGTCTTTGGGCACGAAAGAAGGAGAAAAATGTATATATAGAATCGCAAAGAGCCGGGAAAGAAAAACGAGAGATTTGGATCAAATTAAGTGCATAAAAGATAAAGATGGAGAGGTGTTAGCTCAAGAGGAGAAGATTAATGAATGGTGGAAGAGCTACTTCTACCAGTTATTTAATGAGGAACAGAAGACTCTTCCGAGTCTTGGTCGATTATGCACAAGGAAAGAAAATCAAGACTTTGACTACTATCAAAGAATTCGAGACTTCGAGGTAAAAGAGGCTCTAAAGCAGATGAAAAATGGCAGAGCAGTAGGACCTAATAATATCCCGATTGAGGTTTAGAAGGGTCTTGGAGAAAAATGCATCAACTGGTTAACCAAACTTTTTAATGAGATTTTAAAGTCAAAGAAGATACCTGATGAGTGGAGAAAAAGTACCTTGGTACCTATATACAAGAATAAGGGGATATACAAAGTTGCGAAAACTATAGAGGGATTAAACTTATGAGTCATACTATGAAGTTATGGGAAATGATGATAGAACGGAAGTTGAGAAAAGAGACACAAGTAACAGAGAACCAATTTGGATTTATGCCAGACAGATCTACCACTGAAGCGATATACCTATTAAGAAGGATGATGGAGAGGTATCGTAGTAATAAAAGGGGATCTACATATGGTGTTTATTGATTTGGAAAAAGCGTATGATAAGATATCAAAGGAGGTCTCATGGAAGGTTTTAAAAAAGAGAAGAGTAAGGATCGCATATATTCGAGCAATTAAAAACATGTATGATGGGGCACAACTAGTGTGAAGACTCAAGGTGGTGTGACAGAGGAATTCCCTATTGGTATAGGAGCACTAGGGATCATTCTTAAGTCCATACATTTTCACATTAGTCTTGGAAGTACTCAGAGCACATCCAAGAGCCTGTGCCATGGTGCATGCTTTTTGCCGATGATATCGTCCTTATGGAAGAGTCAAGGACCTTTTCACATTAGTCTTGAAAGTACTCATAGAGCACATTCAAGAGCTTGTGCCATGGTGCATGCTTTTTGCCGATGATATCGTCCTTATGGAAAAGTCAAGGGAAGACCTAAATAAGAAGTTGGAGTTATGGAGAGAAACTTTAGAAGTGTATGGTCTGCGCATAAACCGTAGCAAGACGGAATATATGGAATGTAAGTTCAGTTTGAGAAGGAAAAACTCCAATATAGAGGTGAAGATTGGAGAAAACATCCTACGAAAAATTAAAAGTTTTGAGTATCTTGGGTGCATCATACAGGATAATGGATAGATTGAACAAGATGTAAATCATAGGATCCAAGCAGGTTGGTCAAAATGGTGGAGTACATCTGGTTTTATATGCGACAAAAAATGCCTCTAAAACTTACAGGTAAATTCTATCGCACCACTATAAGACCGGTTATGCTGTATGGTACGGAGTGTTAGGCGGCTAAAGGAGAGCACGAACATAAGCTGAGTGTGGGAGAGATGAAGATATTGAGATGGATGAGTGGTCATACGCGATTGGATAAAATAAGGAATGAAGATATAAGGGAGAGAGTTGGAGTAGCACCCATTGTGGAAAAGATAGTTGAATCACGTCTCAAGTGGTTTGGACATGTGAGAAGAAGATTAATAGAACATCCAGTCAGGAGGGTGGATGAGATTGAAGATGGACAAAGGACGAAAGACAGAGAAAGACCTAAGAAAACCATCCATGAGGTGGTCAAACGAGATCTACATGTAAACGGTCTCTCTGTAGACATAATACATGACAGAACACAATAGCGTCATTTGATTTATGTAGCCGACCTCACTTAGTGGGACAAGGCTTTGTTGTTGTTGTATACCTAATTATATATTTGGACCTCCTAATTTTTTTCCCAAGATCTGCCACCGGAAACAAGTGCATTCAAACGATTGAATGATGCAAACATCAAGTATTGATCTACATATACCAGGCTAAAAGAACTAACCGAATAGATGGCAAAACAATGCTCAAACGAATAGTAGCTGATAGACATAATTGAAGGATGGAAAAAGGCATTCTCCACCAGAGATCTTGCTTGCCTTGATGATACTGACAAGAAAAGAGATTGGTCATATTTTAGTAACAAACAGCAGCCTAAATATCTTCATCAACGCCACTAATAACCTTTTAAAAATTGAAATAAGCTTAAAGGAAAGATACCAGCAGATGCATTATAAATTCCAGTAGATGCATAACTTTGAGCAAACTTTGCAGCTTCCAGAGAAAACTTCACCTGCTCATCAACACATAACATTCAGGAGGTAAAGAATTTAATATCCATATTTTAAAAATTAAAAGTTAACGTACAGAGAATATATACAAAAGAAAATATTAGACAGAGTTTCCAGCAAAAATCTGAAATTCAATATTATAAACATAAGATATTTAGATGTGAAATGGGGAAAAATGAATTATGCTATATGCACTAAACACAGGACATTTCAACCAATGGAATGTGGTTGACATCATAGTCCATGTTAAAAACACATAATCCAATCTACAACAACCAAGAAACATTTACAATCACCTGTTTTCCAATTTCATCAATGATAATCATTCTTGGCAATGATTGAACCTGCGTAGAAATGGAATTTCAGATTGAAAAGCATTTAGCAAAGAATAGCCATTTTAAAATTTAAAGACACTCAGCTGATAACTGATAAATATACCAATCTGGAAAGAGATCCAAGTGTCGTCGCACATGAATGTAAATTAAAGCATACATGCTTCCCTGACAAAACATCCAACTCCCTACATAAAATCCACTGACAAAAATTATATTCACTGCAGTTTAATTATTAAGGAATATTTTTTTTTTAAACAAAAGAAATACTAATAATAATAGTAATAAATGCCTTTGATATAAATGAATATATAAATAAATATACAAATTCTACTTATATCATCCAAAGAAGATAAGAGTCAATTTCAGTGAGATAAGAAACAAGGATGAAAATGCATTTAGTTAACTTCAATGGGAACATATTAAAAGTGTTAGAGAGGTACGGCAGTACCAGTAAATCAGAATGAATAGAAACTATGTATTATCACAGACTGACAACAGTATAGAATGAGTATAGCTGTATTAAAATGCAGGAAAACAAAAACAAATAACAAAAACATCGATGAGGATCGCTTCATACTCCTAAACCTCACCACCAATAACAGCCAAGTGTTTTTTCTTTAAGGTGCAGATGAACACTGATCAAATGATGACATTGCTTCCGATCAAAAGCCACATAAATATAAAGACACTACTAGAATTTTTTGATATGTTGAAAATAATATGGAGTTTTAACTAAAAAAAAATAGAAAAGGAATACAGAAAATAATCTTTAAACCCAAACAAGTTTAGTTTTCCTGGTTTCATATGATCATATATATAGTTCTTGTTGCTCTCCCTCTAAACCTACCTGCTATTCTCTATCGGATGTATTCCATTTAGTGAGGATTCTATGTCTTTTTTACATCGTATGACCAAGCTATCTATGGCAATATTCTTCCTTCCAATAGAGGTTTCTCCAACTTTCTCCCATATCATTCA
Organism: Arachis duranensis; assembly: GCF_000817695.3. Taxonomy (NCBI): domain Eukaryota; kingdom Viridiplantae; phylum Streptophyta; class Magnoliopsida; order Fabales; family Fabaceae; genus Arachis; species Arachis duranensis. Next base: position 61,875,118 of record NC_029775.3, on the reverse strand, counting down.
TTCCAAAAGCTATTACATTTAGTGTTCCACTAACGCATAGCAACATTCTCATCTCTAGAGTATATTTAAGTTCTTCTCATGTCGATTTTCACCACCCACCATCCACTGTTGTTTTCCTTGAAAGTTGAAATTGAGAGGTAAATTTACTGCAGCTATTTTATGGAACAAATCAAAGGAGAAAACTATCCTTGTTTTATTGATAATTACTTGACAACAAGTTTATATTGGCAAATGATATAGGTACAAATTTGCCTCCAGAAAAAGGATTTCATGTAAGCATATTTCCTAAAGTTGTTTTCAGATGAAAGATTTTTATAGAAATTAGGAAGCAACGCATTTTCTAAATTTTTAAACACCAGCTTGTTAAGAAAAGGAGAAATCGTATTTTCCACACCCAGAGAGAACACTTTCCTTTGACTGTTATATGGCTTATATCAGGTGTAGGAAATTACATTTCAGAAAATGCTTTTTCCATTAAAAGAAAGAAACAAATTTTAAAATATTTCCAAGAAGATACACCAGAGAATACAGACAATATAACTCGGAAATATTTCCCATAAAACAAAGGAAATGAATTTGTTATGCCTCGAAGAATTGTATTATTAGAGCAGAACCTAAAGGATACATAATGAATTATAAATTTTTTTAATTGAATGAGATTCCCCCTTTTAATATATATGTCCATTTAGGAGCTTGTGACATGCAATTTAGGACACATAGCACTATCAAGCTTCCAAAATAATTTTAACAGGTCAAAGAAAATTCCTATTCAAAACATGTAATTAATGTTTTCTAAAGAATACAAAAAGGATTATTACTCTTACCATTCTGTAAAACCTCTTTCACTCCCTAGGAGGATGTATGCCCCTGATTGACCAACATATAGGTTATCAGACTTGAGACCAAGGAGTTGCCGCAACTGCCCCATTAGAACTTCAAAAAGCTTCTGGAGATTCTGTTCATAATATGCATGTTTCCATGTTTAGAAACTGAACTTATGATATCTATGTATACCAGCATAAACAAATAGCATAATATTCTCTATCTAAACCAGAACATAAATAAAAGTGCTTTAAAATAATTGCTGAATTGTAATGGCTCAGATATATCAATTATTTGTTAATGAGAACTTATTACACTGGGTTGAAAATAAACAGAATAAAATTTTCCAAAAATTGGGTTACTTTCGATGTATATAATTTAAGATTTTGATTAATGAGTGTTAACAAACTAAAAGGAAAACCTGGGGTGAAATCACACGTCTGTCTGGATCTTTACTCTCCAAATCCTTTACACAACTTTCGGGATTCCATACAACAACACCACCCCACATCTGCAATATTCCAAAATAGGCTCTTCATAACAATCACAAATTTGGAATTTTATAAGACATGTAATATTACAAAATGATAAAGTAAGGAAATTTTGAAGGTGAGATGAATAACAGGAGATATAAAGCCATTAGTCTTAGAGAGATCTCCATTTGGAAGCTCCAATTGCAGAGGACATTCCTTTGCAGATGGTATATACCTGCCATTATATACAAGGAAACATTTAATGTAAGCTCTGTCTAAACGCAGATCAGAATCAACAAACTAATCACAATAGAGAATTGTAATAGCAGTAGAGACAATGAGACAGAAGAAATTTCAATTTTTTCCATTTAATGCTAGCACTAGGAAGGCTATCAAAAGTAAAAGAAGAAACGAATTCTTAGATTATGAAAAGAAGTAAATAAATCTAGGATTGAGCTGAAGAGTATACACCACAAGTTGCAATACTTTAGATCTCCCTCCTGCTGCAACTGAAGTATCTAGATGCCACTCATTTGAATTAAGCTGTTCAACATCAAAATATTTACATCAAATACATCACCAAATTTATTATTGTTGTATCTCAGATAGATATTAAGTAAATACTACAAGAAAAATTGCAAGGTTCTGCATATACTTTCTAATGCATTAGCAGTGATAAAGAACTCACGTAAGTTGAACCATCTCTACAAAAGACATATGCATAACTCAATAGACAAACGAACTTCTAAATGATCAAAGCGCTGTGACTTTATCTGATAATCACTAATTATGCCAACAAATCAAATATTTTTGGGTAGAAAGGCACATCATCTATCCAATGATACAAAAGTAGAAAGGGTCTAAAAGTTAGAACTAAATAATGGTAAATTTGCTACAAACTATAAATAAGTCAAGACCAAAGAGAATGTATACAAAGAAAGGAAGATCCTTGGTACTGAATATGTGGCTTCCATGTATATCATCCCAGTACGAAAAGGAAGACTTTGGCGTGTAGTATAAAACCTGCCAATTAGGAACAATAAAATCATTCAAATCTAAACAATGCCACGACTTTTTAACCATCAAATGTATAAAAGGCTATACCTGGCTTTCAACCGTTATGTTTGCTATAGGTTGCAAAGCTTGGATCACAGGTTGCAACAGAGTCTTGTCAATTTCATGAAAACTCCTATATTAAGATCACCACAGAAACTTCAGGATGAAACTCTTTCAAAGAAAACTAAGCTAATAATATTCATGACAACACATATAAAAGCAAAAGAACAGTTCAACAACGATCTAGAATAACTGTTAAAGCCTCTATGTCACCACTTAAAACATGTGAATTCTGAGTGCCTAACTTATAAATAACATATCTAGATACAGCATAGCAAAATAAATACTTATCATCCATCTAAGATGAATTTCTATGCTCTGCAATGTAAAAAGTTTTACACTATCCAATCAATCAAATTGCAAGTGAGAAATCATGATGGGTACTATTGTAAAGGGTATACTAATCTGACACTTAATTGTATTTTCATTTGCTGACAGTGACTCTTTACACTGTCAGTAAATGGAACATTAATTCCTATTTATAAAAAACATCAATAGCTAGTTTTTGAAAGAAAAAAAAAAATTGAAATAAAACAACCTCATTAAAACAACACTGAAATGGAGTCTCAATTTCACAATCCATACCAATCATATATCCAATCTTGTGGCTCTGCATTGAGCAAACTGAAGGAAAGAACAATCCTGCCATCAGCACCAACCGGCATGAACTCACTGCGAATCGAATTCCCTTCATTCCCGCCATTCATAAACACCCTGGCAAAGATCTCAGCTGTCCTTGAAACCGCCTCATCCTCCGAAACGTGGCCGAGTACCCACGCATGCCGGTACTTACCCACCACAGCCCTCACTTCCCCTTCCTCCTTGTCCCCATTAAAAACCACAACACTATAGCCCTTCCCTCCACCGTCTACATTCCCCAAACAACGCTTCAGCATCTCATCAAAATCTTCGTCACTCAACTTCCCGCCAAAAACAACTTCACCACACTTCAACGGACACCGAGCTTCCGAACCCTCCGTCTGCGCGCAACTGGAGCCTGAATCGATGACCACAGAGACGTCGTAGTCACCGCCGCCGCAATTGCCGCATCGCAAGGAGTTAGGGTTCAGTTGGGACATCTTGTGGGTAATTGCTGCTGCGACGTCGTTTGGACCAAGGCCACGAGAAGCGGAGAAGTCAAAGCCGACGAATATGGCTTGGAATCGGCAGGGGAAGTGTAAGGGATCGGACTCCAATTGCGAGGAGAAGGACTCGATTCGGTCAAAGGGGAGTGGAGCGCGGTAGATTTCGATGGATTTCCAGAGGAACGGGAAACCTATAATGAATGAGAAGAGCACTGTGAGGCTGAGGATGAGGCGCTTGATGCCGGGTTTGGTTGTTCGCATGGATTTACGGTCGGGAGTAGATTCCTGCATCTGAGACTGCGGGGTTTCTTCTTCTGCGGGCTCTGGGTTTAATGGAAAATTGGATATCTCCTCCATTGTTGCACCAATCGAGGTTGTGAAGTCTATCTCTGGTCTCTGAGTTTTGCGAATTCAAACTCTGGCATGAGCTTGAATTGGCTGAGCTAAGCAGTCCATAGTATACAGTAAGAGGTGAAGTTTATGTTTTGCAATTTCATAGGTAAACCACGGCGTAAAATTTAGCAAACCGCAAATTTCAAAGACGCGAAATTAGAGTGCGTTCGATTCTAAAAATAAAAATAAAAATAAAAAATACTAAAAAATAAAAAACGTAAACCGAACGTATTTTTAATGAATCCCACTAGGAATTAATAGAATATTTATCAAGGTTGCGAAAACTGGACCCGTTATTGAATCGGTCAAGTGACTGATTTAATGGTTCAATAATTTAATTGTGATTGAACCGATTTAATTATATATAGAGTGAAATTATAAAAAATTGAAGACATAATTTAAAAAAGTTAAATTCAATAATTTTAAACTTATAAGATTCAAAATTTAACAATTTCATAAAATAAACAATACATAATTTATCATTAAAAGGCCATAAACAATTTCAAATGACAATATTCAAAACGCACATAAATGACAAATGACAAACACAATGTTTTGCAACCAAAAGAAACAATGTTCAACAAACAATACTTCAACTAAACAAAGACACTACTCATCAGAAGTCATAATCATCATTAAGTGTTCCGATATCTCCATCATAAACAGGTAATCCAAAGCCAGCATCTTCAGAGATACCATCAAAAGAAGTATTTGAGGATTCAATTACAACATCAGGCATATCCATTTCAACTTCCATGTCTCCACCATCTAATAAAATAGAAAGAAAACTCAATAAGAAATCAATGTTAACGACATGTATCTTTATGGAAGGAAATAAAGTTTGCTATGTCACTCACCATTAGGATACGAAGGCATAGCATTATCAGTGTATATTAAACTTTCAATGCCTTCAACATCTCCATTAGTAAATTCAGGATCATCCTCATCTGCCATTACCCAAAAATCTACTGTGTCAATGCTTTGAATGTCAATTGGGTCATAATTTCTCTTCTTTCGATGCAACCTAGATTGAAGGCGTAGGTTATAAGTGACATAAACAATGTCACTTAACCTTTGATGCTCTAATCGGTTCCTCCTCCTTGAATGGATTTGTTCAAAAAGGCTCCAGTTCCTCTCACATCCAGATGAAGAAGAGGTTTGATGAAGAAGACGAACTGCCATTTTTTACAAATTAGGAGCACTCCCACCGTGTAGCCTCCACCATTCACCTACGTAGGTATAAAAATCAAATACTTTTTACTGTTTACCAATTATCACCCAACATAATAAACTTTGAAACTAAACTGAACTTGGATATGAAATAAAATAAGTCAAATAACTTACCAGGTTCGAGTCTTGATGCCGCTCTCTTAGCACTTTCCCTCCCAAAACTTTCTTTACAATCTCGATACAGCTGTATCTCTTGCATTGCAGCAACTGAGTCATCACAAAGTGTTTCAACATCAAGCAAATCAAGTAAAGATCTCAAAACATTTGCCTTCTCAACAAAACCCTCACTGTAGAAAATGCCCGGATTTAAAAAGTACGCTGCCGCATGGAGATCACGCTTCAAATGTTTATCCCACCTCATTTTCAAGATACTTGTGTATGGCGTATAAGAAGCTTTCCGATTTCTGAACATGGTCTTGATAGCCTTTTTTGCTCTTTGCATGTCTTCATACACAATTCCCAAAGAGGGTTTTTCATCAGCATCAACAAGCCTCAACAACTTAATAAGAGGACCAACAATTTTCACAGTGGTAAGACAGTCTTGCCAAAACTTACTGTCCAAGACAATTGAGCTAACCATCTTTCCATTAGCACTTTTGGATAACTTATGAGAAGTAAAATATTGGTCTACCATCAATGTCTGCAAATCTACCTTGTGATCATATATACTTTTCAAAGTAATGAAAACAGTGGCAAAACGTGTGACTCCTGGTCGAACAATTTCTGTCCAACTTTTTCTTTTTCTAAGCCAAGACAATAATATCATATGATTGTAGACAAACACAGTCACTTTTGAAGCACGGGAAGCAAGGTCAGATATATGAGGAATACTTGCAATATCTTTCAATATAAGATTGATACAATGGGTAGCACAGGGAGACCAAAATATATTTGGGTATTTTTCATGAATAAGTTTTCCAGCAGATACATAATTAGCAGCATTATCAGTGACCACATGCACAATGTTACTAGGCCCAACCCACTCAATAACATCAGCAAACAAATTAAACAATGCATTAGCAGTTTTTATCACATCAGAAGCATCAACAGTCTTAACAAATGACATACCAGCAGGACAATAAACTAGAAAGTTAATTAAAGTTCGTTGCCTTTGATCAGTCCACCCATCTGCCATCAGTGTACAACCCGTGCTTTTTCATGAGCTCTTATACTTTTCAACCAGCAACTGACACTCTCTCTTAAGATCAGCCAGCAAATGAACTCTCATTTCATCATATGACGGTCCCTTAAAACCAGGTCCAATTGCAGCAACACCATCCAATGCAGGTTGAAAGTAAGGAGATTGAATTGCATTGAAAGGAATACGTGCATCAACAATCCATTTGGCAAGTCCCAACTTAGCCTTGTGCACAATTTCCTTGCTAGCCAAAACACTTCTCAAAGTCGGTTGAGATCCTGGAGTAGTTCTTTCTTTAAAGTAACTTCCAATTTGTGTAGCTACTACAGCTCTTCTCTTTCCTTTGTCTCTCGTTGTTGTAGGAACAACAACTCGTATAGGGTTAGGCGATTCAGCCTATTGTGCATGTGCTTCCCCACCATAAGCCTCCTCCTCAAATTTTCTTTTCTCCATCTCATTTTTCTTGTTTTCCATCAGAATCCTTTTGAATTGAAGTTCCACTTCTTCAGTTACTTTGCTACATACTTTGATTTGTCCAGGAATTTTCACAAGATGATATTTCATCCTATATATCCCCCCTCCATTATAAGTGTTCAAACAAAAAATACACGTATATTGTGCCTTGTTATTTTTATCATATTTAACAGTGAAATATTCCCAAGCCGGGTCAGATTTTCCTCGAGAGGAAGCTGTCTGAGATTCTTGTCCAGCAGCATTATGTTGTTGTTGTTGATCATTTTGTGACTGTTCCTCTAAATTCAGAACATACAAGTATACAACAAATTTTCAATTTCAATTTCAACATGCATCAATTTTATTCTCAAATAAAATTTTGAAGAACAGAGCATAACATAATTTTGAAGAACAGAGTAGAACATAGCAGAACATAATTTTATTCTCAAATATGTTGATCATTATACTGTTCCATTTTGAAGAACAGAGCAGAACATAATTTTCAATTTCAACATGCATCAATTTTATTATCAAATCCAACATACAAGTATACAACAAATTCATTCCACATTTGATTAATCATATAAAAATAAATAAAAGAACAGAAGCCAGAAAAAATTGAAACAGTATACAGACGCCAGAAACCCAATCTTAGCACTTTTCCTATACACTGAAGTTAGAGACGCCAGAAACTCGATCTTACCTCAAGAGAAGAACGAAGAAAAGCCAGAAAACAACACAGCACGAAGCCACGAACAGAAGCCACAAACGGACCCAAAAGCCCTAAACCCAGAAATCCAGAAACCCAGAAGCGGAGAAACCCAGAAGACAGAAACGGAGAAACCCAGAAACCCAGGTGCGCGAGCTTGGGCGACGGTGCGCGCCGGTGCACGGACGTCGGCGACGGTGCCCGAAGGTGGCCGAACGTCGGGTGTTCTTCACGACGTCCTCTGATCCGTTGTATGCAGAAGTTGCTTCAATGTTGGAGAGTGGAGAATAGATTGGGAGTGGAGCTGATGGTTGGGAGTGGCAGCTGGTTAGGGAGAAGATTTTGGAGACGGAGAAGGAGATTAGGGATTTTGGCTTTGGGTTTTCATTTTTCAATTTTGGGAGTGGCAGCAGGCAGCCTTAGGAGGAAGTCACGCGTTCTTCTTCCCCTTTTTCTTTTTTTTTGTTTTTAAAGAAACGACGCCGTTTGACTAGTAAGGGAAAAAACCGGCACCTTTAAAAACCGGCCCGGTTTGTCCGGTTCACCGGTTAACCACCGGTTTAGCCGGTTTTTTTGCCGGTTTTTCGCAGCGCAGTTTTGTGCATGGACTGGACCGGCTAAATGACCAGTTTTCGGTTAACCGGGTTGAACCTGCCGGTCCGGTCCGATTTTCAGAACATTGATATTTATACAATATGTATAATGGACTATTATTTATTAAATCTAATATAAATTAAAAAAATAAACATTTAAAATAAAATACTATTAATTTTTTAAACATAATACACTTATATTATTTAGAATAATCATCTGGATATTAGGAATAATAAACATCTGATATCCTACTTAATCGAATATTCCTAAATCTTTATTATATATTGTATAGATACTTCATTAACTCCTTATACTTCCTCATTTTTAATTTGTCTCATTTTTTAGTAATGTAACTGATTTTTCTTTAATTGCAAAAAGTCAAACTTATAAAATTTAAAATAAAAAAATCTGAGTCAAACTTATAAAATTAAAAAAATTGACTTTTCAATTTCATGTGACCACACTAAGAATGTGACCTCCGTAAGTAGGTAAAACATGGGAGTAGATCCTCTCTAATAGAAAAAAAATGGATGATGTCCAGTGGTTAATCTAATTTTTCATTGTTTTTTCTCTCTTATTTAATTTTGCTCCTATTTAAAAAATTAAAGATAAAATATCACACTTTATTCTCTCAAGTGTTTTTTTCACTGGAGAGAATCCATTTCCGGTAAAACACACTAACTTTAATAATAATACAACATACAACCATTTTTCTAATATTAAAATTAAAAAAGTATCACAAAAAAAACGTACACTTTGATTTAATATTTGATTGAATATAGAATATTATAATCAAATTTAAAATTAAAATTTAAAATACATATTTAATATTTTTATTAAAATTTTAACAAAAATTAAGTCTCAGATTCTAAAAATAACTAATACCAAAATAAACATAAAATTTATTAATACTATTACATTAGTATCTTAATTTGACATAATAAAAATAATAATTCATGGATTATATTTAAGGAGTAATTTCAAAATCTAAGTATCTTTCTTCATTTGACAAATATAGAACTACATCTTGATTGGTTTCATTCTGATTTGCATTTTCTACAAAATTATTATTAGCTCTATCATCATTTCGATCATCTTCTAAATTGAATTGATCTAGAATTTGAATAATTTTTCACAAATCATCATCAATAATAAGATAAAATATTTTATAAACATACCAAAATCATCCTTTAAAAAATATACCTAAATCATCTAAAGCTAATTGAAGAGACGTATTTGTAGGATCATTTCGTAAAGTATTAATTTCTTCGGGAGTTAAAAATGATGGTGAATCTTTCAATATCCATTTCGAATGATCCTCAAATACAAAAAAAAACAAATTGGATCAGCACTTTGTTTTCTCATTTGATTTCTATATTATCAATTTACTTTATTATTCTTATGATGACTAAAGAGTTAAAATGCCTTAAAGAAAGAATAATAAAAAAATATTTTTGTTGTAATTTTAAGTTGTAATGAACATAAATAAGATCATCAAGTTTTTTATTCTCTAACCAATTTCTATTTTTTGAGTGAATATATTAAAAAAATACTCCAGTTACGCTCACAACCAAAAGAATTACAAATTTGACTCAAAATACGAACCGCTAAAAAGATTTACAAATTTGGTGCTCCATATCCATAAGATTTTCACCATTGATCTTAGCATAAAAAGAAAATAATATATCACAATCATAAAAATCAAATTATAGATATATCACAATCATAAAATACTAATTTTAATAAGAAATTCACCAGTCATCAATGTGCTTCTTTCACGTATTGCAGACTGTCTTTCAAAGTTTTGTTTAGCATTTTTGAAGATTCTCATCTCACTTGTTAACTTAGAATTCAAATCAGCATCACCGCAAGCATATCTCTCAATGACATCTAGTAGGCCAAAAGTTGTTTGCTTGTGCTTTTCAAATTCTTCAGCATAAAAAAAATGGATTTAACCAATAACCAGTAGCATGAAGATTTTTTCGAAATTGTGAATCCCAATGTGTATCTAAAATCTTTAAATAAGGATCAACAACCTTCTTTCTTTTTGAAACCTCTTCACTGTCTCTTTCCTAGCCTTATAAATAGCTTGATAAAGAAAATTGATTACAGTTGTATCTTCACTATCCATAATAAGCAATACACGAACAAGTGGCTCAATAAGATTAACAATTATTAGTGCATTGATTTTAAAATTTAGAATCTAAGACTTGATCTGCAAACTTTTTAGCTTTGATTTCTTTAGAGTAAGCTGAGCTTGTCCATTCTCTAGATGTCACGATAAGTCTCAAAGTATCTTTTTGAGATAAAATACTTTGCAAAATAATAAAATTAGTGACAAACCGAGTTGGAGCTAGACAAAATATTTTCCGCCCGCGTGTAAATTTTCTCATCAAGTACAACGGATGACAATGAATATAGATATATCTTATAATCATTGAAGCTTGTGACACAGTTTCAATCACTTCATTCAAATTTTCAGTATCCTGAAACATCAAATTCACACAATGAGTTGCACAAGAAAACCAATACAGTTTAGAAAACTCAGATTCTAACAACCTTCCAGTAGCAAAATAATTTGTAGCATTATTTGTCGCTACATGCACAATATTCTCAGGACCAACAAATAATACAATATCCCTAAACAACTTAAACAAAGCATCAGTAGTTTTCGAGTAATGAGAAACATCAACTAACTTTAGAAAAATAGTTCCTTTAGGATAATAAACCAAGAAATTAATTAAAGTACACCTACAACAATTAGTCCATCCATCAGCCATAATAGCACATCCAGTTTGTTTCCAAATCTCACGATAATCTTCAATCATTTTCTTCACATCTTCAACCAAATTACTCAATAAATACCGATGAACTCTTCCATAATTTGGCTTTTTATACCCTGCATTCATGTTTACAATAGAATCAATTATTGGCTGATAATAAGCTGAATTAACCGCATTAAATGGCACAGAGGCATCCATTGTAATACCATACCACACAGAACTTTACATCTAGGACATAAATCAAAGATGGCGAGGTATTACGACCTTTAAAAAGAAAAGTACATATATAGATATATTTATGAAGAATAGTTTAACTAGGAGATTTGGAAGAAAGGATAATCAAAACCATATTGAAAATGTGTCACACTCGAAAGGCGATTGGATAGAAGGCTTATATAGAAAACCATAGAGACAAGTATATAAAAAAAGTTTTAGGCGATAGGTATATAAGCAAGCTCTAAACTCTAACTGCAAAGCAAATGCCGACTAGAATATATATATATATATATATATACAACTCAAAAATAAACCAAAAGATAAACTTAATTACTACTTCTCCAAGTCAACCCTAGGAGGGACAAAATATAAAATACAAGGTGGAGAATCTATTTACATATATAAACATAAACCAAATACAACCACCGAGTCCCAAGATAGTTCTTCGCTTTCAAGAGTCTCCGAAATGCTCAGTGCAGTGCTTCATGTCCTGCATCTGAAAACAGCAACACATGTGTGGAATGAGAATCTAAGATTCTCAGCTTGGTAATGGTGCCCACATAAATAAGATATAAGGTCCCAAAAAAGTCAGAAGCAATCCTAGAACTCTAACATTCAGAATCAAACTTAAAGAATAAGCTAAACTAGATTTTGGGTACATAATCTAAGGTTTTTAAGTTTATAACTCAGATCCTAGCTTAACCCTTCAAATACTACTTCAAAACAAACAATACAAACAAAGAAATCACAGATAGAATGCAATTACAGCAGATAGAGGATATAACAATTAAGAAGAGATAATCAAATAGGAAAACCTAAGTAAAGCACATTCAAACAAAACAAATAAATGCATATGATGTATGCCTGTCCTATGGCTAATGAGCTCATTTGTTAGTTATACAGCCAACCCGGCATGTCAGGTAGCTAACCCGGGCATTGTCTCTCTGTTGCGCACAAATATCTCAGCACATCGGCTGTCCATTAGAGGGAGAATTTCCTGTCACCATTAGAGGGAACATGTATCCTGTCACCATTAGAGGGAATATGTCCCCTCTCACCATTAGAGGGAATAGGTGCCTTGTCACCCTTACAACCAGAGAGAAAACACAAACATACTCATCATCAATCATCAATCTTCACAATCATCAATAATCATTCACCAACTCTCATAAACAACATTAATTACCATATTTTTATAGCAAACACAACAACTTGACAAATAGTACTAAGCCTTAACGATCCCGTCTAATTCAACTTAACCTACAGTCACCTAGCGTAAGTTTTCACATGACATTACATATTATCTATGAGAAAGTAAAACCATACCTTGGCTGATTCCTCCCTAATGCCGAAGCACCTCAAATTGCCTCTCCTCCACAAGCTTCAAGCTTCAAGCCTCTTCTCCTGCTTAATCATATCCATAGCCATTCTTTAAATTTGACAAAGTTGTTTTGAATTTAGCGTGCACTCCTCTAAATGAAATTCTGAAAACTTTCTTATTCAACAAAAATCTGTCTATCTGCAATACACCATTTATATCCTTTATTGACTATGAGAATTTACCTCAAATTTTTTTCTAAAGAGAGTTTGAATTTTTTTCTAACTTTACAGCACCTTTTCTACATATTCTATTTGAATATGAACTTTAAGAGTTTATGTCGTTTGAAACTTTGCCCCAGACTTTCCTCTTCCAACAAAATTTAATTTCTTTCCAACCTTACCGTGATTTTAATGTATAACTTTATTTGATTGAGTACCTAAATGTCTTTTGAGATTTTTGAGAAATTGTTTTGGCCTTAATGGTGCGCGAAAACTGGCTCCGCAGTGTTCAAATAGATAGACTGGCAAGTGCAACAGGTCGTCCAAGTGCAACGGAGATTGTTGGTTTAAGCAAGCAATTGTTACCTTGCAAATCTTAGTCAGGCAAATAGAAAATATAGTTGTCACAAGAAAATGCATAAAATAAATAAATAAATAAAATGTTACTAGATAGGTGTGAAATCAACGGTATGAGAACGATTGAGGTTTCGGAGATGCTTCTTCCCTTTGGATCAACTTTTCTCACCATCTACTCCAACTTCTGATTGATTCATTCCACGGCAGGATGTATATGATTAATGTCGGGTCAGCAGTTATTAATATCCTCTGCTTTAGATCAAATGCCATGTCAGCGGTCATCCGATTTGAACAGGGGTGAAGTTCCAGCAGTCCATTCCCTTGGTGATCCTACTCAAAATGCCACAGACAAAGTCGGATCTTCTGAATTAGAGAACACTGCTTCTTTGGTTCTAACCTATAGCACAAAGGCCCGAATCGCCCCGCACCTTGGCTGTACTGATGTCTCTGACGAGCGGATAATTTATACGCTTTTGGCATTGTTTTTAGGTAGTTTCTAGTAGAATCTAGCTACTTTTAGGGATGTTTTCATTAGTTTTTATGCAAAATTCATATTTTTGAACTTTACTATGAGTTTGTGTGTTCTTCTATGATTTCAGGTATTTTCTGAATGAAATTGAGGGACTTGAGCAAAAATCTGATTCAGGCTGACAAAGGACTGCTAATGCTGTTGGATTCTGACCTCCCTGAACTCGAAATAGATTTTCTGGAGCTGCAGAACTCCAAATGGCGCGCTCTCAACTGCGTTGGAAAGTAGACATCCAGGGCTTTCCAGAAATATATAATAGTCAATACTTTGTTCGAGCATAGACGATGCAAACTGGCGTTTAACGCCAGTTCCATGTTGCATTCTGAGTAAAACGCCAGAAACACATCACAAACCAGAGTTAAACGCCAACAACACGTTACAACTTGGTATTTAACTCCAAAAGAAGCCTCTGCACGTGTAAAGCTCAAGCTCAGCCCAAGCACACACCAAAGTGGGCCCCGGAAGTGGATTTCTACATTTAGACTTATTTCTGTAAACCCTAGTAACTAGTCTAGTATCAATAGGACATTTTACTATTGTATTAAACATCTCTGGATTATCTTTTGATCCTTTGATCACATTTTGGGGCTGGCTGGTGCACGAAATTGTGATCTCTACTTTTCACAACTCAAATAATCCCCGGTAATGAATCCAAAAACTTGGTGTTCAATACCATGGCATCAACACAACTTCGCACAACTACCCAGCAAGTGTACTGGGTCGTCCAAGAAATAAACCTTACGCGAGTAAGGGTCGATCCCACAGAGATTGTTGGTATGAAGAAAGCTATGGTCACCTTGTAAATCTTAGTCAGGCAAACTCAAATGGTTATGAATGATGAATAAAACATAAAGGTAAAGATAGAGATACTTATGTAATTCATTGGTGGGAATTTCAGATAATTTGAAGCTCGTCACAGTCATTCAATCATTGAATCTTACTCAGAATACCACAGACAAGGTTAGAGCTTCCGGATTCTCTTGAATGCCGCCATCAATTCTAGCTTATACCACGAAGATTCCGGTTAAAGAATCCAAGAGATATCCACCCAATCTAAGGTAGAACGGGGGTGGTTGTCAGGCACACGTTCATAGGTGAGAATGATGATGAGTGTCACGGATAATCACATTCATCAAGTTGAAGAACAAGTGATATCTTAGAACAAGAATAAGCCGGATTGAATAGAAGAACAATAGTAATTGCATTAATACTCGAGGTACAGCAGAGCTCCACACCTTAATCTATGGTGTGTAGAAACTCCACCGTTGAAAATACATAAGAACAAGGTCTAGGCATGGCCGTGAGGCCAGCCTCCCAATAATCTAAGATCTAAAGTGATCAAAAGATTCCAATACAATAGTAAAAGGTCCTACTTATAGAGTACTAGTAGCCTAGGGTTTACAGAGATGAGTAAATGACATAAAAATCCACTTCCGGGCCCACTTGGTGTGTGCTTGGGCTGAGCATTGAAGCATTTTCGTGTAGAGACTTCTCTTGGAGTTAAACGCCAGCTTTTGTGCCAGTTTGGGCGTTTAACTCCCATTCTTGTGCCAGTTTCGGCGTTTAACGCCGGGCAATCTTGAGCTGATTTGGAACGCCGGTTTGGGCCATCAAATCTCGGGCAAAGTATGAACTATTATACATTGCTGGAAAGCCCAA
>NC_029775.3:61858851-61859862 GCF_000817695.3 Arachis duranensis | reverse complement strand
GTCCTTTTTAGTCTCTGAATCAGATTTTTGCTCAGGTCCCTCAATTTCAGCCAGAAAATACCTGAAATCACAGAAAAACACACAAACTCATAGTAAAGTCCAGAAAAGTGAATTTTAACTAAAAACTAATAAAAATATACTAAAAACTAACTAGAACATACTAAAAACATACTAAAAACAATGCCAAAAAGCGTACAAATTATCCGCTCATCACAATACCAAACTTAAATTGTTGTTTGTCCTCAAGCAACTGAAAATCGAATAAGATAAAAAGAAGAGAATATACAATGAATTCCAAAAACATCTATGAAGATCAGTATTAATTAGATGAGTGGGGCTTTTAGCTTTTTGCCTCTGAACAGTTTTGGCATCTCATTCTATCCTTTGAAATTCAGAATGATTGGCTTCTTTAGGAACTCAGAATCCAGATAGTGTCATTGATTCTCCTAGTTAAGTATGATGATTCTTGAACACAGCTACTTATTGAGTCTTGGCCGTGGCTCAAAGCACTCTGTCTTCCAGTATTACCACCGGATACATACATGCCACAGACACATAATTGGGTGAACCTTTTCAGATTGTGACTCAGCTTTGTTCTTCCTCTTGAAGATCCAATGGAGTGCTTGAGCTCCTCAATGTCTCTTCCTTGCCTTTGTTGCTCCTCTCTCATGATTCTTTGATCTTCTCTAATTTCATGGAGGAGGATGGAGTGTTCTTGGTGCTCCACCCTTAGTTGTCCCATGTTGGAACTCAATTCTCCTAGGGAGTTGTTCAGTTGCTCCCAATAGTTTTGTGGAGGAAAGTGCATCCCTTGAGGCATCTCAGGGATTTGATGATGAGATAGGTCTCTTGTTTGCTCCATCCTCTTCTTAGTGATGGGTTTGTCCTCATCAATGGGGATGTCTCCCTCTATGTCAACTCCAACTGAATAACAGAGGTGACAAATGAGATGAGGAAAGGCTAACCTTGCCAAGGTAGAGGACTTGTCCGCCACCTTATAAAGTTCTTGAG
>NC_029775.3:61857475-61858041 GCF_000817695.3 Arachis duranensis | reverse complement strand
TGGGTGAAGAAGAGAGAGAGTGGTGGGGTAGGTGGGGATCCTGTGGGGTCCACAGATCCTGAGGTGTCAAGGAAAAGTCATCCCTGCACCAAGTGGCGAGCAAAATTGCTCTTCATGTCAATTCTGGCGTTAAACGCTGGGCTGGTGGCCATTTCTGGCATTTAACGCCAACTTCTTGCCCTTTTCTGGCGTTTAACGCCAGTCTGGTGCCCCTTTCTGGCGTTAAACGCCCAGAATGGTGCCAGACTGGGCGTTAAATGCCCATCTGCTAGCCTTACTGGCATTTAAACGCCAGCAAGATCTTCCTCCAAGGTGTGCTGTTTTTCTTTCTGTTTTTCATTTTGTTTTTGCTTTTCAATTGATTGTGTGACTTCCCATGATCATCAACCTATAAAAGACATAAAATAACAATGGAAAATAGATAAATATAACATTGGGTTGCCTCCCAACAAGCGCTTCTTTAATGTCAGTAGCTTGATAGTGGGCTCTCATGGAACCTCAGAGATGCTCAGAGCAATGTTGGAACCTCCCAACACCAAACTTAGAGTTTGAATGTGGGGGTTCAA
>NC_029775.3:61856252-61857426 GCF_000817695.3 Arachis duranensis | reverse complement strand
GAAGCTCTTCATGCTTCCTCTCCATGGTGATAGAGGGATATCCTTGAGCCTTAAACACGAAGGATTCTTTATTCACTTGAATGATCAATTCTCCTCTATCAACATCAATCACAGCCTTTGCTGTGGCTAGGAAGGGTCTGCCAAGGATGATGGATTCATCCATGCACTTCCCAGTCTCTAGGACTATGAAATTAGCAGGGATGTAATGGTCTTCAACTTTTACCAGAACATCTTCTACAAGTCCATAAGCTTGTTTTCTTGAATTGTCTGCCATTTCTAGTGAGATTTTTGCAGCTTGCACCTCAAAGATCCCTAGCCTCTCCATTACAAAGAGAGGCATGAGGTTTACACTTGACCCTAGGTCACACAAGGCCTTCTTGAAGGTCATGGTGCCTATGGCACAAGGTATTGAGAACTTCCCAGGATCTTGTCTCTTTTGAGGTAGTTTCTACCTAGACAAGTCATCCAGTTCTTTAGTGAGCAAAGGGGGTTCATCCTCCCAAGTCTCATTGCCAAATAACTTGTCATTTAGCTTCATGATTACTCCAAGGTATTTAGCAACTAGCTCTTCAGTGACATATTCATCCTCTTCAGAGGAAGAATACTCATCAGAGCTCGTGAATGACAGAAGTAAATCCAATGGGATCTCTATGGTCTCAGTGGGAGCCTCAGATTCCCATGGTTTCTCATTGGGGAACTCATTAGAGGCCAGTGGACGTTCATTGAGGTCTTCCTTAGTGGCACTCACTGCCTCTTTCTCCTCTCCAAGTTCGATCATGTTGATGGCCTTACACTCTCCTTTTGGATTCTCTTCTGTATTGCTTGGAAAAGTACTAAGAGGGAGTTCAGTAACTTTCTTACTTAGCTGACCCACTTGTGCCTCCAAGTTTCTAATGGAGGACCTTGTTTCAGTCATGAAACTTTGAGTGGTTTTGATTAGATCAGAGATCATGGTTGCTAAGTCAGAGTTGTTCTGCTTAGAACTCTCTATCTGTTGCTGAGAAGATGATGGAAAAGGCTTGCCATTGCTAAACCTGTTTCTTCCACCATTATTATTGTTGAAACCTTGTTGAGGTCTCTGTTGATCCTTCCATGAAAGATTTGGATGATTTCTCCATGAAGGATTATAGGTGTTTCCATAGGATTCTCCCATGTAATTCACCTCTTCCATTGA
>NC_029775.3:61854255-61855834 GCF_000817695.3 Arachis duranensis | reverse complement strand
TTAGTCTTGACAGTGTCACAGATTTGCAAGAACTCAGCTAAAAACTGATGAGGATCTTCCAATGGAAGTCCATGAAACTTGTAATTCTGTTGCATTAGAGAAACTAATTGTGGCTTAAGCTCAAAGTTGTTTGCTCCAATGGCAGGGATAGAGATGCTTCTCCCATAGAAGTCGGGAGTATGTGCAGTAAAGTCACCCAGCACCTTCCTTGCATTGTTGGCATTGTTGTTGTTTTCGGCTGCCATGGGTTCTTCTTCTTTGAAGATTTTTGTTAGGTCCTCTACAAAGAATTGTGCCTTAGATTCTCTTAGCTTTCGCTTCAAGGTCCTTTCAGGTTCAAGATCAGCCTCAACAAGAATGCTTTTGTCTTTGCTCCTGCTCATATGAAAGAGAAGAGAACAAGAAAATATGGAATCCTCTATGTCACAGTATAGAGATTCCTTGAGGTGTCAGAGGAAAAGAAAAATGGAAGGAAGAGGTAGAAAATTTGAACTTATCAAGAAAGATGGAGTTCAAATTGTGCATTACGGAATAGTGTTAGTCCATAAATAGAAGGATGTGAGAAGAGGGGAAGAAATTTTCGAAAATAATTTAAAAAGATTTTAAAAACATTTTGAAAAACTTCAATTGATTTTCGAAAACCAAGATTGAGAAGGAAGTAAAGTGATTTTTGAATAGGATTTTGAAATTAGGAATTAAAAAGATTTGATTGAAAACTATTTTGAAAAAGATGTGGTTAAGAAGATATGATTGGTTTTAAAAAGATGTGATTGAGAAGATATGATTTGAAAAACATTTTAAAAAGATTTGATTTTAAAAATTAATAACTTGGCTAACAAGAAAAGATATGATTCAAACATTAAACCTTTCTTAACAGAAAAGGCAACATACTGAAAATGTTGAATCGAATCATTAATTGATAGCAAGTATTTTTGAAAATGGAAAGAAATTAATTTTGAAAAAGATTTGATTTTGAAAAGATTTTGAAAACTAAAAAAAATTTGATTTGAAAACAAAATCTTCCTTCTTGTGCCATCCTGGCGTTAAACGCCCAGAATGGTGCACATTCTGGCGTTTAACGCCCAAACCACTACCCTTTTGGGCGTTAAACACCCAGCCAGGCACCCTGGCTGGCGTTTAAACACCAGTTTGTCTTCCTTACTGGGCATTTTGAATGCCCAGCTTTTTCTGTATAATTCCTCTGCTGTATGTTCTGAATCTTCAATTCTCTGTATTATTGACTTGAAAAGACAAAAATTAAAAATATTTTTGGATTTTTAATAATAAGGAATAATCAATATGCAACTAAAATCAAATAATAATGCATGCAAGACACCAAACTTAGCAGTTTGTATACTACTGACACTAACAAAATGAGAATGCATATGAGACACATAAACACTCAAGTCAAGAGAATTTAAAAATCAGAGCAATGAAACCATCAATAACTTGAAGATTAATGAAGACACATGCATGAATGCAAAAAGAACAGAAACATGCAATTGACACCAAACTTAACATGATACTCTAGACTCAAACAAGAAATATTTTTGAATTTTATGATTTTGTAAATTTTTTT
>NC_029775.3:61853695-61853996 GCF_000817695.3 Arachis duranensis | reverse complement strand
CTTAAGAACTCTGAAGAAAAATACCTAATCTAAGCAACAAGATGAATCGTCAGTTGTCCATACTCGAACAATCCCCGGCAATGGCGCCAAAAACTTGGTGCACGAAATTGTGATCTCTACTTTTCACAACTCAAATAATCCCCGATGATGAATCCAAAAACTTGGTGTTCAATACCATGGCATCAACACAACTTTACACAACAAACCAGCAAGTGTACTGGGTTGTCCAAGTAATAAACCTTACGCGAGTAAGGGTCGATCCCACAGAGATTGTTGGTATGAAGCAAGCTATGGTCACCTT
>NC_029775.3:61830120-61853138 GCF_000817695.3 Arachis duranensis | reverse complement strand
GAACCAAGATGAAAATACAATAGTAAAAGGTCCTACTTATAGAGAACTAGTAGCCTAGGGTTTACAAAGATGAGTAAATGACATAAAAATCCACTTCCGGGCCCACTTGGTTTGTGCTTGGGCTGAGCATTGAAGCATTTTCGTGTAGAGACTTCTCTTGGAGTTAAACGCCAGCTTTTGTGCCAGTTTGGGCGTTTAACTCCCATTCTTGTGCCAGTTCCGGCGTTTAACGCCGGGCAGTCTTGAGCTGATTTGAAATGCCGGTTTGGGCCATCAAATCTCGGGCAAAGTATGAACTATTATACATTGATGGAAAGCCCAAGATGTCTAATTTCCAATGCCATTGAGAGCGTGCCAATTGGGCTTCTGTAGCTCCAGAAAATCCACTTCGAGTGCAGGGAGGTCAGAATCCAACAGCATCTGCAGTCCTTTTTAGTCTCTGAATCAGATTTTTGCTCAGGTCCCTCAATTTCAGCCAGAAAATACCTGAAATCACAGAAAAACACACAAAATCATAGTAAAGTCCAGAAAAGTGAATTTTAACTAAAAACTAATAAAAATATACTAAAAACTAACTAGAACATACTAAAAACATACTAAAAACAATGCCAAAAAGCGTACAAATTATCCGCTCATCACTGGCCTCATGGCCATGCCTAGAACTTGTTCTTATGTATTTTCAATGGTGGAGTTTCGACACACCATAGATTAAGGTGTGGAGCTCTGCTGTACCTCGAGTTTTAATGCAAAGTACTATTGTTTTCTATTCAATTCATGCTTATTCTTATTCTAAGATATTCGTTGCACTTCAACCTGATGGATGTGATGATCCGTGACACTCATCATCATCCGTCCTTATGAACGTGTGCTTGACAACCACTTCCATTTTACCTTAGACCGAACGTGTATCTCTTGGATTCCTTGATCAGAATCTTTGTGGTATAAGCTAGAACCCTTTGGTGGCCACTCTTGAGAATCCGGAAAGTCTAAACCTTGTCTGTGGTATTCCGAGTAGGATTTAGGGATTGAATGACTGTGACGAGCTTTAAACCCACGATTGTTGGGTGTGGTATCAGATGCAAAAGAATCAATAGATTCTATTCCGACATGATCGAGAATCGACAGATGATTAGCCGTGCTGTGACAGAGCATTTGGACCATTTTCACTGAGAGGATGGGAAGTAGCCATTGACAATGGTGATGCCCTACATACAACTTGCCATGGAAAGGAGTATGAAGGATTGAAGGAAGGCAGTAGGAAAGCAGAGATTCAACAAAAACAAAGCATCTCAATACGCTTATTTGAAATTCCCACCAATGATTTACATAAGTATCTCTATCTTTATTTCATGTTTTATTTATTATTTTTTTTCGAAAACCATTATAATAATTTGAATCAGCCTAATTGTGATTTATAAGATGACCATAGCTTGCTTCATACCAACAATCTCCGTGGGATCGACCCTTACTCACGTAAGGTTTATTACTTGGACGACCCAGTGCACTTGCTGGTTAGCTGTGCGAAGTTGTGAAGAATGTGAGTGAGCCATAGTTGTGTGCACCAAGTTTTTAGAGCCATTGCTAAGAATTGTTCAAGTTATGAAAAGAGTAAATCACAATTTTGCCTATCAAGTTTTTGGTGCCGTTGCCAGGGATTGTTCGAGTTTGGACAACTGACGGTTCATCTTGTTGCTCAGATTAGGTAATTTTCTTTTCAAAAAGTTTTCAAAAATTTTTCAAAATTTTTCTTTTCTTCGTTTTTCTAAAAATAATTTTCGAAAAACCAAAAAATTTAATAAAAAAACAAAAATATTTTGTGTTTCTTGTTTGAGTCTAGAGTCAATTTTTAAGTTTGATGTGAATTGCATGTTTTAAAAACTCTTGCATTTTTCAAGTTGTTCTTGATAAGTCTTCTTGTTTGATCTTTCAATTTTCTCGTTTTATGTTTTTTGTTGTTTTTCATATGCATTTTTGCATTCATAGTGTCTAAGCATGTTTTGCCTTTTTTGAAAATTTTTCAAAAATAACTCTTGATGTTCATCTTGATCTTCAAATTGTTCTTGGTGTTCATCTTGACATTCATAGTGTTCTTGCATGCATCATGTGTTTTGATTCATAATTTTCATGTTGTGAGTCATTTTTGTGTTTTTCTCTCTCATCATTAAAAATTCAAAAATAAAAAATATCTTTTCCTTATTTTACTAATAATTTTCGAAATCTTCGGGTTGACTTAGTCAAAATTTTTTAAAATAAGTTGTTTCTTGTTAGTCAAGTCAAGATTTCAATTTTAAAAATCCTATCTTTCCAAAAATTTTTCAAAAATCAAATCTTTTTCATTTTTCTTTTATGATTTTCGAAAAAATTAAAAATATTTTTTCAAAATCTTTTTCTTAATTTCATTTCAAATTTTCGAAAACTTTACTAACAATTAATGTGATTGATTCAAAAATTTGAACTTTGTTACTTTTTTATTAAGAAAGGTTCAATCTTTAAATTCTAGAATCATATCTTTAATTTCTTGTTAGTCAAGTAACGAATTTTAATTTTAAAATTAAAATCTTTTTCAAAATAACTCTTCAATCATATCTTTTCAAAAATTTGATTTCAAAATATCTTTTCTAACTTCTTATCTTTTCAAAATTGATTTTCAAATCTTTTTCAACTAACTAATTGACTTTTTATTTGTTTCTTATCTTTTTCAAAACTACCTAACTACTTTTCTCTCTCTAATTTTCGAAAATCATCTCCCTCTCTTTTTCAAAATTCTTTTAATTAACTAATTATTTCAAATTTTAATTTTAATTCAATTTTTGAAAATCACTAATTTTTTTTTCAAAAATAATTTTCGAAAACTTCTCTCCCTCTCATCTTCTTCTATTTATTTATTTAATTACTAACACTCTTCTCTTCATCTTAAAAATTCGAACCCTCTCTTCTCCTTTGTGTTCGAATTTTCTCCTCCTTCTTCTATTCTTCTTTTCCTCTACTCACATAAAGGAATCTCTATACTATGACATAGAGGATTCCTCTTTTTTTGTTCTCTTCTTTTTCATATAAGCAGGAGCAAGGACAAGGACATTCTTGTTGAAGTAGATCCTGAACCTGAAAGGACTCTAAAGAAGAAGCTAAGAGAAGCTAAAGCACAACAATCCAGAGAAAACCTTACAGAGAATCTCGAAAAAGAGAGAGACATGGCCGAACCCAATAACAATGGTGGAGGCGTAAGGAGAATGCTTGGTGACTATACTACACCTACTTCCAAATTTGATGGAAGAAGCATCTCAATCCCTGCCATTGGAGCAAACAATTTTGAGCTGAAACCTCAACTAGTTGCTCTAATGCAACAGGACTGCAAGTTTCATGGACTTCCATAAGAAGATCCCTATCAGTTTTTAATTGAGTTCTTGCATATCTGTGAGACTGTTAAGACTAATGGAGTAGATCTTGAAGTCTACAAGCTCATACTTTTCTCTTTTGCTGTAAGAGACAGAGTTAGAACATGGTTGGACTCACAACCTAAAGATAGCCTGGACTCTTGGGATAAGCTGGTCACGGCCTTCTTGGCTAGGTTCTTTCCTCCTCAAAAGCTGAGCAAGCTTAGATGGATGTTCAGACCTTCAAACAAAAAGATGGAGAATCCCTCTATGAAGCTTGGGAAATATACAAGTAGATGACCAAAAGGTGTCCTTCTAACATGCTTTCAGAGTGGACCATTTTGGATATATTCTATTATGGTCTATCTGAGTTCTCTAAGATGTCACTGGACCATTCTGCAGGTGGATCTATTCACCTAAAGAAAACGCCTGCAGAAGCTCAAGAACTCATTGACATGGTTGCAAATAACCAATTCATGAACACCTCTGAGAGGAATCTTGTGAGTAATGGGACGCCTCAAAGGAAGGGAGTTCTTGAAATTGATGCTCTGAATGCCATATTGGCTCAGAACAAAATGTTGACTCAGCAAGTCAACATGATTTCTCAGAGTCTAAATGGATGGCAAAATGCATCCAACAGTACTAAAGAGGCATCTTCTGAAGAGGAAGCTTATGATCCTGAGAACCCTGCAATGGCAGAGGTGAATTACATGGGTGAACCCTATGGGAACATCTATAATTTCTTATGGAGAAATCATCTAAATTTCTCATGGAAAGATCAACAAAAGCCTCAACAAGGCTTTAACAATGGTGGAAGAAATAGACTCAGCAATAGCAAGCCTTTTCCATCATCTTCTCAGCAACAGACAGAGAATTCTGAGCAGAGTCCTTCTAGCTTAGCAAACATAGTTTCTGATCTATCTAAGGCCACTTTAAGTTTCATGAGTGAAACAAGGTCCTCCATCAGAAATTTGGAGGCACAAGTGGGCCAGCTGAGTAAGAAAATTACTGAAACTCTTCCTAGTACTCTCCCAAGCAATACAGAAGAGAATCCAAAAAGAGAATGCAAGGCCATTGATATTGTCAATATGGCCGAATGCACAAAGGAGGAGAAGGATGTGAATTCCAGTGAGGAAGATCTTCTGAGACGTCCTCTGAACAAAAAGAAGTTCCAAACTGAGGAACCTAAGGAATCTGAGGCTCACCTAGAGACCATAGAGATTCCATTGAACCTCCTTTTACCATTCATGAGCTCTGAGAACTATTATTCCTCTGAAGAGGATGAAGATGTAACTGAAGAGCAAGTTGCTCAATATCTAGGAGCCATCGTGAAGTTGAATGCCAAGTTGTTTGGTAATGAGACTTGGAAAGGTGAACCTCCCTTGCTCATTAGTGAACTAGATACATGGGTTCAGCAAACTCTACCTCAAAAGAAAATGATCCTGGTAAATTCTTAATATCCTATACCATAGGCACCATGACCTTTGAGAAGGCTCTATGTGACCTGGGGTCAGGTATAAATCTTATGCCACCTCTCTTTAATGGAAAAGCTGGGGATCTTTGATGTACATGCTGCCACATTCTCATTAGAGATGGCAGACAAGTCAATAAGACAAGCTTATGGAATGGTAGAGGACGTGTTGGTAAAGGTTAAAGGCATTTACAGCCCTGCTGATTTCATAATCTTAGACACTGGAAAGGATGAGAATGAATCCATTATTCTTGGAAGACCCTTCCTAGCCACAGCAGGAGCTATGATTGTTGTTGACAGAGGAGAATTAGTCCTTCAATTGAATAGGGACTACCTTGTGTTTAAAGCTCAAGGATCTTCCTCTGCAACCATGGAGAGGAAGCATGAAAAGCTTTTCTCAATATAGAGTCAAACAAAGCCCCCACAATCAAACTCTAAGTTTGGTGTTGGGAGGCCACAACCAAACTCTAAGTTTGGTGTTGAAACCCCACATTCAAACTCTAAGTTTGGTGTTGGGAGGTCCCAACAATGCTCTAATAATCTGTGAGCTCCATGAGAGCTCACTGTCAAGCTATTGACATTAAAGAAGCACTTATTGGGAGGTAACCCAATTTTTATTTATCTATATTTCTATTGTTCTTTTATGTTTTATTAGGTTTATGATCATGTGGAGTCACAAAATAATTGCTAAAATTTAAAACAGAATAAAAAATAGCAGAAGAAATAGCACACCCTAGAGGAAGAGCTTACTGGCATTTAAACGCCAGTAAGGAGCATCTGGCTGGCGTTCAACGCCAGAACAGAGCATGAATCTGGCGTTGAACGCTAGAAATAAGCAGCAGTCTAGCGTTTAAACGCCAGGATTACACCTTGAGGAAAGCTGGCGTTTAACACCAGCAACAAGCATCAGGCTGGCGTTAAACGCCAGAAACATGCTACATTTGGGCGTTTAACGCCAGAAACAAGCTTTAGTCTGGCGTTAAACGCCAGGATTGTAGGCAGAGGGCATTTTACATGCCTAATTGTTGTAGGGATGATTCATCCTTGACACCTCAGGATCTGTGGACCCCACAGGATCCCCACATACCTCAACTCACCTTCTCTCCTCTTCACACAATCCAATAACACTCTTCTCCAAACACCCTTCACCAATCACCTCAATCTCTCTTCCCCATCACTTCTTTACCACTAACATCCATCCACTCTTCCCCATAAACCCCACCTACCCTCAAATTCAAAATGTCTTTCCCACCCAAACCCACCCTAAATGACCGAACCCTAACCCCTCTCCCTCCACTATATAAACCCCTATATCCTTCTTCATTTTCACACATCACTACCCTCTCTTATCTCCCTTGGCCGAATACATATCTCTCTCCCTCTCCTCCATTCATTCTTCTTTTTCATCTATTCTTTCTTCTTTTGCTCGAGGACGAGCAACATTCTAAGTTTGGTGTGGTAAAAGCATAGCTTTTTTGTTTTTCCATAACCATTAATGGCACCTAAGGCCGGAGAAACCTCTAGAAAGAGGAAAGGGAAGACAAAAGCTTCCACCTCTGAGTCATGGGAGATGGAGAGATTCATCTCAAAAGCCCATCAAGACCACTTCTATGAAGTTGTGGCCAAGAAGAAGGTGATCCCTGAGGTCCCATTCATGCTCAAGAAAAATGAGTATTCGGAGATCCGACATGAGATCCAAAGAAGAGGTTGGGAAGTTCTTACCAACCCCATTCAACAAGTCAGAATCTTAATGGTTCAAGAGTTCTTTGCCAATGCATGGATCACTAGGAACCATGATCAAAGTATGAACCCAAATCCAAAGAATTATCTTACAATGGTTCGGGGGAAATGCTTAAATTTCAGTCCAGAGAATGTAAGGTTGGCATTCAACTTGCCAATGATGCAAGAAGATGCATGCCCCTGCACTAGAAGGGTCAACTTTGATCAAAGGTTGGACCAAGTCCTCATGGACATATGTGTGGAAGGAGCTCAATGGAAAAGAGACTCAAAAGGTAAGCCGGTTCAATTAAGAAAACTAGACCTTAAGCCTGTGGCTAGAGGATGGTTGGAGTTCATCCAACGCTCCATCATCCCCAATAGCAACCGATCCGAAGTTACTGTGGATTAGGCCATCATGATCCATAGCATCATGATTGGAGAGGAAGTAGAAGTTCATGAAGTCATCTCTCTAGAACTCTACAAAGTAACCAAAAAGCCTTCCACCTTGGCAAGGCTAGCTTTTCCTCATCTCATTTGCCATCTATGCTACTCAGCTGGAGTTGTCATAGAAGGAGACATCATTAAAGAGGACAAGCCCATCACTAAGAAGAGGATGGAGCAAACAAGAGAAGCCATCCATGGATCTCAAGAGATGCTTGAGGAAGCTCATCATCAAGAAATCCCTGAGATGCCTCAAGGGATGCATTTTCCTCCAAACAACAATTAGGAACAACTCAACACTTCTCTAGAAGGATTGATTCATGACATGAACCAATTAAGGGTGGAACACCAAGAGCACTCCATCATTCTCAATGAGATTAGAGAAGATCAAAGAGCTATGAGGGAGGAGCAACAAAGGCAAGGAAGAGACATAGAGGAGCTCAAGAACACCATTAGTCCTTCAAGGAGAAGGTGCCACCATCACTAAGGTGGACTCATTCCTTAACTTCCTTGCTCTTATCTCTCTGTTTTTCGGTTTTTGAGCTTCATGTTTGTCTATGTTTGAGTCTTTACTACATGATCATTAGTGTCTAGTGTCTATGTCTTAAAGCTATGAATAATTCCATGAATCATTCACCTCTCTTAAATGAAAAATGTTTCTAATACAAAAGAAAAAGAAGTACATGAGTTTTGAATTCATCCTTGAAATTAGTTTAATTATATTGATGTGGTGACAATACTTTTTGTTTTCTGAATGACTGCTTGAACAGTGCATATTTTTTATCTTGTTGTTTATGAATGTTAAAATTGTTGGCCGATTCCTCCCTTATGCCGAAGCACCTCAAATTGCCTCTCCTCCACAAGCTTCAAGCTTCAAGCCTCTTCTCCTGCTTAATCATATCCATAGCCATTCTTTAAATTTGACAAAGTTGTTTTGAATTTAGCGTGCACTCCTCTAAATGAAATTATGAAAATTTCCTTATTTAACAAAAATCTGTCTATCTGCAACACACCATTTATATCCTTTATTGACTATGAGAATTTACCTCAGATTTTTTTTCTAAATAGAGTTTGACTTTTTTCTAACTTTACAGCACCTTTTCTACACATTCTGTTTGAATATGAACTTTAAGAGTTTATGTCGTTTGAAACTTTGCCCCAGACTTTCCTCTTCCAACAAAATTTGATTTCTTTCCAACCTTGCCATGATTTTAATGTATAACTTTATTTGATTGAGTACCTAAATGTCTTTCGAGATTTTTGAGAAATTTTTTTGGCCTTAATGGTGCGCGAAAACTGGCTCCGCAGTGTTCAAATAGATAGACCAGCAAGTGCACCGGGTCGTCCAAGTAATACCAAAGGTAAGTGAGGGTCGATCCAACAGAGATTGTTGGTTTAAGCAAGCAATGGTTACCTTGCAGATCTTAGTCAGGTGAATAGAAAATATAGTTGTCATGAGAAAATGCATAAAACAAATAAATAAATAAAACGTTACTAGATAGGTGTGAAATCAATGGTATGAGAACTTTTCTCACCATCTACTCCAACTTCTAATTGATTCATTCTATGGCAAGATGTATATGATTAATGTCGGGTCAGCGGTTATTAATCTCTTCTGCTTCAGATCAGATGCCGTGTCAGCGGTCATCCGATCTGAACAGGGGTGAAGTTCTAGCAGCCCATTCCCTTGGTGATCTTACTCAAAACGTCACAGACAAGGTCGGATCTTCTGGATCAGAGAACACTGCTTCTTTGGTTCTAACCTATACCACAAAGGCCCGAATCACTACGCACCTCGGCTGTACTGATGTCTCTGATGAGCGGATAATTTATACGCTTTTTGGCATTGATTTTAGGTAGTTTCTAGTAGGATCTAGCTACTTTTAGGGATGTTTTCATTAGTTTTTATGCAAAATTCACATTTCTGGACTTTACTATGAGTTTGTGTGTTTTTCTGTGATTTCAGGTATTTTCTGGCTGAAATTGAGGGACCTGAGCAAAAATCTGATTCAGGCTGACAAAAGACTGCTAATGCTATTGGATTCTGACCTCCCTGCACTCGAAATGGATTTTCTAGAGCTACAGAACTTCAAATGGCGTGCTCTCAACTGCGTTGGAAAGTAGACATCCAGGGCTTTCCAGCAATATATAATGGTTCATACTTTGTTCGAGCTTAGACGATGCAAAAGGCATTCAACGCCAGTTCCATGCTGCATTCTGGAGTAAAACGCCAGAAACACATGACAAACCAGAGTTAAATGCCAAAAACACGTTACAACTTGGTGTTTAACTCCAAAAGAAGCCTCTGCACGTGTAAAGCTTAAGCTCTGCCCAAGCACACACCAAAGTGGGCCCTGGAAGTGGATTTCTGCATTTAGACTTATTTCTGTAAACCCTAGTAACTAGTCTAGTATAAATAGGACATTTTACTATTGTATTAGACATCTCTGGGTTATCTTTTGATCCTTTGATCACATTTTGGGGCTGGTCTCATGGCCATGCCTAGACCTTGTTCTTATGTATTTTCAACGGTGGAGTTTCTACACACCATAGATTAAGGTGTAGAGCTCTGCTGTACCTCGAGTTTTAATGCAAAGTACTACTGTTTTCTATTCAATTCATGCTTATTCTTATTCTAAGATATTCGCTGCACTTCAACCTGATGGATGTGATGATCCATGACACTCATCATCATCCGTCCTTATGAACGCGTGCTTGACAACCACTTCCGTTTTACCTTAGACCGAACGTGTATCTCTTGGATTCCTTGATCAGAATCTTCGTGGTATAAGCTAGAACCCTTTGGTGGCCACTCTTGAGAATCCGGAAAGTCTAAACCTTGTCTGTGGTATTCCGAGTAGGATTCAAGGATTGAATGACTGTGATGAGCTTCAAACTCGCGATTGTTGGGGTAGTGACAGACGCAAAAGAATCAATGGATTCTATTCCGACATGATTGAGAACCGACAGATGATTAGCCGTGCTGTGACAGAGCATTTGGACCATTTTCACTGAAAGGATGGGAAGTAGCCATTGACAACGGTGATGCCCTACATACAGCTTGCCATGGAAAGGAGTATGAAGGATTGAAGGAAGGCAGTAGGAAAGCAGAGATTCAACAGGAACAAAGCATCTCCATACGTTTATATGAAATTCCCACCAATGATTTACATAAGTATCTCTATCTTTATTTCATGCTTTATTTATTATTATTTTCGAAAACCATTATAATCATTTGAATTAGCCTAACTGAGATTTATAATATGACCATAGCTTGCTTCATACCAACAATCTCCGTGGGATCGACCCTTACTCACGTAAGGTTTATTACTTGGACAACCCAGTGCACTTGCTGGTTAGTTGTGCGAAGTTGTGAAGAATGTGAGTGAACCATAGTTGTGTGCACCAAGTTTTTGGAGCCATTGCTAAGAATTGTTCAAGTTATGAAAAGAGTAAATCACAATTTTGCCTATCAATCTCCAAGTACCCAACGAAGCCATGGATTAGCCATCTAATTTATGTATAATCAAGCTTGTGGTTCAATACTATCCCGTCAAGGACTCGCAAGAACCCATGTGAATAGGGATGACGGTCAAGTTACACTCCCAACTCATTAGGATGAAGAACGAAGATACATCTTAGAATATAATCAAGCATAGATTGAAATAGTATAGTAATATTATTAATCCATAAGAATCAGCAGAGCTCCTAACCTTAACCTAGGAGGTTAGTAACTCATAGTGTACAATGTGATGTTCAAAAATAAAATGAGGAAAGAAGAAGATCCTAAACAAGGGTGATCTCCTCCTATATATACTAATCTGCTAACTAAGAATTATAGAAATAAGATAAACTAGTCTTGTAGTGCAAAAATATACTTTTCGGGCCCACTTGGTGATTGTTTGGGATGAGCTTGAGTGAAGCCACGAGCTAATGCTCCATTTTGGGCGTCTAACGCCAGCTTTGGACTCCTGGATGGGCGTTGGACGCCAGCTGCCTCCTTTTGGGTGTTGGACGCCAGAAATTAGGTTGGTGGCTAGCATTGAACGCCAGGTTTGGGACTTCTGTAACTCCAGAAATTCTCGTTCAAGTGTCAGGAGGCCAGATCCTGACAGCATCTGCAGTCCTTTCTCTGTCTCTGAATCAGACTTTGCCAAAACTCCTCAATTTCAGCCAGAAAATACCTGAAATCATTATAAAACACACAAACTCAAAGTAGAATCCAAAAATATGAATTTTGTACGAAAACCTATGAAAATATAATAAAACTTAAACAAAACATAATGAAAACTATATGAAAATGATGCCAAAAAGCATATAAAATATCTGCTCATTACTTAACCCAATTGATTTTCATTTTTCAAACCTCACCTATTCTGTCTTCGACCATATTGCAGTTTTTGATACATGCTTTTGTCGTTCTTTTACAAAAAGTTTGTTGCATACCTTTCTTTTAAAACATGAGATAATTTTCCTTGAGTTTTTCATTCCTTATATTCAATGTATTAGAAGATATAAAATCACACTTTTAAATCTTGTGGGCGTCATCATTGGCTTTGGATTTTCTTTTTCTATAAACCTCATACTCTTTGACTCAACTTGAATTTGTTTCAAACCGCTGTATTGTTTTCCTCTTATTATTCCTAATCGAATTTCTTTGTTTCGGGAGTTACCCTCAAAGTTGTCAATCGATTTTTCTTCCAGCACCCTTCATTGCTTTTACATCCTCATCTGCTTGTAATTTTAATAATTCTCTCAAACTCTTGTGGTCGCGGTCCTTGTCACTTGTCCTTCTTTTCTAAGGTCTTGTACGTATTTGAAAAAACTTGAGATTTGCTTTGATGTCATGTGCGACCTTTAGGTATAGCAAGCGATACGTTAATTCTTTAAGACGTGGTTCATTTATTTATGAACTAATTTCAAATCATTTATTTATTTACAATTCTAACTTCAGAAATTATTTTATTAAGGATGATTCAAGCAAATTTTGATTAATTAGATTTAAAATAAATTAAGAATTTTATCAAAACTCTATAATTATTGAGTTTTTACCTATGTACAACCTAAAATCTTTGAAATTCGAAAATAATGAGGTTTAAATATTTAAATTAGAATATTTATCTAATTTTACAATTATTGAAAGTTAGTAGTTGTAAAATAATAAGAACTTTATATTATTTGATTTAAATAATTTATATTTTATAATTAAATACTTTAAATTTTAGGAATAAAGAAAATTTAATACATTGTCTTATATTTTTATTTAGACTAATTGATCGAAAACCAATTAGTGTTTTGATACAACAAATAATATTACAAAGTAATTTTAGGGATTTAATTAGATTTCAAATTAATACTCTATGTCCAAATTTTATTAAAATTACCCTAATCTATTAACCCAAAACTCCCTAAATTGAAACCCTAACCCTATTTTTGACCTAACCTTAAACCACTCACCTCCCTCACCCACCCACACCCCACACAACAAACACAACACACACAACACAGACACACGCAAAGAAAGAAATAAAGAAAAAAAAAAGAAGAAAGGGAAAGGGAGAAGGGGGCGTGTGATGCGTGAGCATCTTTTCTATCTTTTTCTAGTGAATTTGCATCTAATTTGTTCAGTTTAATTAAGAATTAATTATATTTTAGGCACTATGGATGCTATTTTGAATTTTGTACAATTTTATTTATTTTAGATAGCATTCGGCTGGATTTGATGGAGTTTCTGCAACATAAGAATCAAAGGAGATGGCTGCGAGGAGCGACGCGCACGCATGCCTGATGCGTGCGCGTGATCTGGAAGTATCCATGGTGACGCGTACGCGTGACTGATGCGTACACGTGATTTGAAGATTTGCTCAGCGACGCGTCCGGGTGACCGACGCGTCCGCGTGACTTGCGAAGAAGACCAGCGACGCATACGCGTGACTAACGCGTACGCGTGATGTGCGCGATCTGCAGAAATTACAGAAATCGCTGGCTTGAATTTTGGGCCGCATTTTGACTCAGTTTTCAGCCCAGAAAACACAGATTAGAAGCTGCAGAATGGACAAATCAAGTAGTCCCCATCCATCAGCGGAAGACTTGTTAATTAATTCGAATTTAAATTCAAATCTGATTTTTTGGAAAAGATATTATTTTTAGATAATTAGATTTTAAATTTATTAGGATTAGTTATAAATAGAAACTCTGTACATTCAGACAGGGGACACATTTTTTGAGAACCCTTATTTTTCTTCTCTGAACTATGAGCAACTAATCCTCCATTGTTAAGGTTAGGAGCTCTGTCTATTTTCATGGATTGATTCGTTTGATCTTTTTAATTTAATTCATGTCTTGATTTATATTTCAATAATTGTTTTCGTTCTTTATTTTATGAATATGAGTGGAACGGAAGCATGACCCATGTTCTAATTGAGTTCTTGTGAAACTTGGAAAAGCTCTTTACTTGAACAACAGCTTGAAAACATATTATACTAAATTTTTAATTATTTGTATTTAATGGGATACGTGACATATAATCCCCTTATTTGTGGATAATTAGGATTCTTTTGGCATATAAACTAGAAATTGATCATCACCCTCTAATTAAAATTAATTGATCAAGGAATTGGCAATTAATAAATTTTAGAGGAGACTAGGAAGGTCTAAGGAATTAGGGTCTAGTCACATATAATTTGCCATGAAATTAAATCCTGCATGATTAAATTAATTAGTAATAAAAGTTAATCCAGAAATTAGATAACTCTGAAACCTTAACTGCTTTCTCAAATATTTTATTTCCAACTTATCACTGCTTGCTTTCTGAAATTTTTAAAGTACTGTTTAATGCTTTTTGAATATCTCAAAACTATTTTCTGCTTGCCTAACTAATCCTATCAAATGCTATTGTTGCTTGATCCATCAATCCTCGTGGGATCGACCTTTACTCACGTAAGGTATTACTTGGTACGACCCGGTGCACTTACCGGTTAGTAGTGTGGGTTGTAAGATACCGCACCAAGTTTTTGGCGCCGTTGCCGGCGATTGACTGTGATTAACAACTATCAGTTGTTTGATTGCTTAGATTAGGCATTTTATTTTTATTTGATTAAAATTTATTTTTTTAAAAAAATATTTTTATAAATAAATAGCACCAATATTTTTCTTAATTTCAGAAATTAAGTTTGATGTTGACTATTTATTATTTTTCTTCTATTTATTTTATTCAATATTTTTTATCTCTTTACACAGGTTACCTCACTGGGAATTCTCTGTACTCTGACGTAGAGATTCCCATTCTTTCTTGTTTTCTGTTTATTTATGTGCAGGAACAGAGTCAAAGAATATCTCTTAGGCT
This sequence comes from Arachis duranensis, assembly GCF_000817695.3. Taxonomy (NCBI): domain Eukaryota; kingdom Viridiplantae; phylum Streptophyta; class Magnoliopsida; order Fabales; family Fabaceae; genus Arachis; species Arachis duranensis. Next base: position 61,838,788 of record NC_029775.3, on the reverse strand, counting down.
TTGATCCTGAACCTGAAAGGACTTTCAGGCGGCATTTACAACAAGCAAGACTTTATAAGGCTGCAGAATCCACTATGGATCCAACTAACACTGAGAATACCAATGCGGCAACCAGAATGGGAATGAACAAAGGAGAGTACTTGGCTCTTTCTTTGCTTCTACTGCAGATCTGTATGGAAAGAGCATTGTGGTGCCTCCTATTATTGCGAACAACTTTGAGTTGAAGCCTCAACTGGTCACTCTAGTGCAACAAAACTGCAAGTATCATGGTCTTCCCCACGAAGACCCAAATCAATTTATCTCTAGTTTTCTGTAAATTTGTGATACTGTAAAGACAAATGGAATAAACCCTGATGTGTACAAACTCATGCTCTTCCCATTTGTTCTGAGGGATGGAGCAAAGTTATGGCTAGATTCCCAACCCAAGGAGAGTTTGGACACTTGGAACAAGGTGGTTACTGAGTTTTTCACTAAATTTTTCCCACCAAAGAAGCTGGTTAAGCTTAGGATGGAGGTTCAGACCTTCAGGCAGAAGGATGGTGAGACTCTGTATGAAGCTTGGGAGAGATACAAGCTACTGATTAGGAAATGCCCTCCAAACATGTTCTCCAAATAGACTCAACTGGATATCTTTTATGAAGGCTTGGGTGAAAGTTCCAAGATATGCTTAGACAATTCTGCAGGAGGTTCATTGCACAAGAAGAAGACACCGGAGGAGACTATTGAGCTTATTGAATTGGTTGCTAGCAACCAATATTTATACTCATCTAACAGAAATCCAGTGAACTCTGAAACCCCTCAGAAGAGAGGCGTGTTGGAAGTAGAAGCTATTAATGCTCTTCTCACTCAGAACAAGCTGATGTCTCAGCAAATAAATCTACTTACTCACTAGATGGGTGGCATGCAAATATCAGCTATCAACATATAAAATCCACTACAGTAAATCTCATATGACATGGCAGGTAACTCTATGCAAAATGATAATTATGATTATGCTCAACCTTCTTTTGAACAGGTGAATTACATGGGGAGTGGTCCCAGGAATCCCAACAATGACCCATATTCTAAGACATACAACCAGGGATGGAGAAATCACCCAAATTTTGGATGGAGGGATCAACCTCAGAGACCTCAAAACTTCAACAATAATTCTAAGGGCCGTTTCTAATAGAACAATGATTTGGAAGCAATATTGACAGGTTTTAGACAGGAAACTAGAGCATCCATCAAGAACCTGGAGATTCAAATGGGTTAAATAGCCACCAGAGTTAACGAAATTGATCAGAGGACCACTAATAGCCTTCCTAGTAACACAATTCCAAATCCAAGAGAGGAATGCAAGGCTATCTCCGTGATAAGTGGACAAGTGACAAGTACGGAAGCACAAGCTATGCAGGAAACTAGAGCCTCCATTAGAAATTTAGAGGTGCTAGTGAGCCAACTGAGCAAGCAAATACTTGAGAGGTCTGCAAGTATATTTCAAGGTGATACAGTGGTAAATCCAGGAGAAGATTGCAAGGTTATTCAATTGAGAAGTGGTAAAATAGCTGGCTTTGAGACCAAGGCCAATGAAGAGTTAGTTGAAAAGGAAGCTCCAGAGGAGAAGAAGGGAGAATTGGAGCACGCCCCTCCAAAGCATGCAAACAATCCATTCCCAGACTCTCTTGACACTCATCCTACATTGCCAAAGGCTCCTGAGTACAAGCCTAAGATGCCATATCCTCAGAGACTTCAAAAGGAGACCAAGGACAAGCAGTTCTCAAAGTTCTTGGAAATCTTCAGAAAGTTACAAATCAATATTCATTTTGCTGAGGTTTTGGAGCAAATGCCTATCCATGTCAAGTTCATGAAGGAGCTATTGTCAAAGAAAAAATGTTTAAAGGGAGATGAGACAGTAGTCCTGACTAAGGAATGCAGTACCGTAATTTAGAATAACTTGCCAAGGAAGATGCCAGATCCAGGGAGCTTTCAAATTCCATGCACCATTGGGAGCACAACCTTTGAGAAAGCCCTATGTGATCTAGGGGCAAGCATAAATCTAATGCCCTTATATGTGATGAAGAAGCTACAAATCCAAGAGGCACAACCCACAAAGATAGCATTACAGATGGCAGATAAATCTATGAAGCCTGCATACGAATTAGTGGAAAATATCTTGGTCAAAGTGGGTAAATTTTTCCTCCCAGCAGACTTTGTGATTCTTGATACAGGGGAGGATGAGAATGCCTCTATAATTCTAGGAAGACCATTCCTAGCCACTGGAAGAGCTCTGATTGATGTAGAAGTAGGTGAATTAGTGCTTAAAGTTCATAATGAGCAACTGGTCTTTAATGTCTTCAAAGATATACATCCAACAGGTGAAGAAGAGAGGTGCATGCAAGCTGAGCTTATTGATCCAACCCTTCAAAAATCCCCTTGATGATACACAGCAGAATCTGCAGCTCAAACCTCCCTTGGTAACAATCAATAAAATTCCTCCTGACATCAAACCTAAGTTTGGTGTTGGAAATGCATCATCTACCAAGGAAGAGGTTCCCAAAAAGAAGAAAGTAACCAGAGGATGGAGAAACAAAAAGATCCCCACTGAAGGTTTCTCCCCAAGAATGAAGGTGGTATTGACCAGTAATCCAGCATGGGTTTATATAGTAATCAGAATCCTCTCTCTAGAGCATATTGAGCTACGTTATGGAGACATAGGAAAGAAGTTCAAAGTAAGGGGTGAAGAGCTTAGCCCCTATGATCCTCCTCCTTAGAGGAGCTGACCGTCAAGCTAGTGACGATAAAGAAGCGCTTGTCGGGAGGCAACCCGATAATTTCGTATCCTTAGCTAATTTTTTCGTAGTAGTAGTTTTCTTATTGAGTTCTTACTAATTTTCTGATCATGCAGCTATGTTATTCCAGGAACAGAACACCTCAAGCTAAAAAAAAAAACCGCATACGACGCACAAGCATCACTGACGCGAACGCGTCGATCATGCGTAAGTGAAAAATAAAATTTGACAGAGAGTTGAGCGGGAATGACGTCGGAACCAAGCCTTTAGCACAAACAACCCACGCGTCTGCGTACCTCACGCGTGCGCGTCGTTTGTGAGTTTCGCCATTCACGCGAGCGCGTCACTGACACGAACGCGTGACCTACAAATTCGACGTAAAAGAATGTTTGCGCAGAAAGTTGTGCTGGCTTGGGGCAGGAAGTTTGCTAAAAGCACAAGTCAGAGCACGCAGACGCGTGAGTGACGCATTCACGTCAATTTCACATAAGGCCATCCACGTGAGCGCGTGCATGATGTGAACACGTCGTATGAAAAATTGGCTCCCAAGCCATGTGAACAGAGAGTTGCACTGGTGCGCGGCTGGCTTCACGCGAATCGCACAAAATCTAGGGCACGCGGACGCGTGCCTGACGCTAACGCGTCATTATGAAAAATGCGCGACCCACGCGTACGCATCGCTTACGCCGCCCAGTTTTCTTTCTCTCTCTCCCAATCCTAACCCTTTCTTATTCTTTTATCCTTTTATTTTTCTCTCATAATATTCGTCTCTTCTATTTTCAGTTCTTCTTTGCTTGAGGACAAGCAAACCTTTAAGTTTGGTGTTGTTGGACGCTGCGCTTATTGGTTTTCTGGCACAAAAGGGAGGCGAATCATCTTCACTAAGGAATACAACCTGAAGAATAAAGTGACCGCTAGGATAACTAAGGTGGTTGAGTTCCTTTCATTTTTATTCCTCTCCTTTTTTTCTATGTTACATTCTGGCTTTCTGCTATTTTGCTTTGTTTGTTGCATGATCTTTTATTAGTTAGAATTCTAGGACTAGTTTTTTTTAAGAAAAAGAAGTGATGTATTACATGAGAAATTGAGTTAATTTTAAGAATAGTCTGATTTACTTAAATGTGGTGGTATTTTCTGTGATTTTTGAATGCATGATATGAACAGTACATATTTGAATTTGAATCAAGGGATGTTGATGTATAAGGAACTGGAATTTAGAGAATTATTATGACTTCTCTGAATTAAACAAAATAAAATTTAATCCTTGAAGCAAACAAAAAAATAGATAATAATTAATAAATATAAGTAAGGTCCAAGGCTCTGAGCATCAATGACTAGGGAGGTCAGACATGATTAAAAGCTCAAAGAGTTATTTTCCTAGTCATATGCTTGTGGTGTGATTGTGTTAAGTAATCATTGAGACAAAACACTTAGAGTCGAGACCAAGTGCGTTTAACAGAGTATGCCAAAGGCTTTGAGCACCACTGTCTGGGAGTAACTGAAAGAAAAATCAGAACGCAAAGAGAGTTCCCCAGTTAAGTGCTTGTGGTGTTTCTGTGTCAAGTAACTCTTAAGACAAAATATTTAAAGTCACGACTAGGCCCAAGGTGCAAAGCACCAAAGAAAAATAAATTAAACTAAATTTTGCTGCGTTCAAGGATTAAACTAAAATACAAAGATCAGAGAATTCATAATATTATCCAGATTCTAATTCCAAATGACAATGACATCCTCCTTATTCAAAGGAGAGTGAGATGCCAAACCTATCCAGGATTACAGTTATAAACCCCACTATAAAAATAGACATGAGCTTAATCGAACTCTCATTCTCATGCAAAATCACATCCTAAGCTTATATTAGTTTTGGTTGCTTGAGGACAAGCAACAGTTTAAGTTTGGTGTTGTGATGCGTGAGCATCTTTTCTATCTTTTCCTAGTGAATTTGCATCTAATTTGATGAGTTTAATTAAGAATTAATTATATTTTAGCCACTATGGATGCTATTTCGAGTTTTGTGCAATTTTATTTATTTTAGGTAGCATTCGGCTGGATTTGATGGAGTTTCTGCAACACAAGAATCAAAGGAGATGGCTGCGAGGAGCAACGTGCATGCGTGCCTGACGCGTGCGCGTGATCTGGAAGTATCCATGGCGACGCGTATGCGTGACTGACGCGTACGCGTGATTTGAAGATTTGTTCAGTGATGCGTCCGCATGACCGACATGTCCGCGTGACTTGCGAAGAAGACCAGCGATGCGTATGCGTGACCAGCGCGTATGCGTGACATGCGCGATCTGTAGAAATTACAGAAATCGCTGGCGTGGATTTTGGGCCACATTTTGACTCAGTTTTTAGCCCAGAAAACACAGATTAGAAGCTGTAGAATGGACAAATCAAGTGGTCCCCACCCATCAGCAGAAGACTTGTTAATTAATTCGAATTTAAATTCAAATCTGATTCTTTGGAAAAGATATTATTTTTAGATAATTAGATTTTAAATTTATTAGGATTAGTTATAAATAGAAACTCTGTACAATTAGACAAGGGACACATTTTTTGAGAACCCTTATTTTTCTTCTCTGAACTGTGAGCAACTAATCCTCCATTATTAAGGTTAGGAGCTCTGTCTATTTTCATGGATTGATTCATTTGATCTTTTTAATTTAATTCATGTCTTGATTTATATTTCAATAATTGTTTTCGTTCTTTATTTTATGAATATGGGTGAAACGAAAGTATGACCTATGTTCTAATTGAGTTCTTATGAAACTTGGAAAAGCTCTTTACTTGAACAACAGCTTGAAAATATATTATACTGAATTTTTAATTGTTTGTATTTAACGGGATATGTGACATATAATCCCCTTATTTGTAGATAATTAGGATTCTTTTGGCATATAAACTAGAAATTGATCATCACCCTCTAATTGGAATTAATTGATCAAGGAATTGGCAATTAATAAATTTTAGAGGAGACTAGGAAGGTCTAATGAATTAGGGTCTAGTCACATATAGTTTGCCATGAAATTAAATCTTGCATGATTAAATTAATTAGTAATAAAACTTAATCCAGAAATTAGATAACTCTGAAACCTTAACTGCTTTCTCAAATATTTTATTCCCAACTTATTGCTGCTTGCTTTCTGAAATTTTTAAAGTACTCTTTATTGCTCTTTGAATATCTCAAAACCATTTTCTGCTTGCCTAACTAATCCTATCAAACGCTATTCTTGCTTGATCCATCAATCCTCGTGGGATCGACCCTTACTCACGTAAGGTATTACTTGGTACGACCCGATGCACTTGCCGGTTAGTAGTGTGGGTTGTAAGATACCGCACCAGCATGCAGAAGAAGCAGAGGAAGAGAGAGGAAGCCACGTCGGTGCTGTTGAGTTCGCCGACACCGTCGCGTCGCCATTCGTGCCGTCGCGAAGGAGGCCGATTGAGAGAAAGTGAGACGCGAAGGAGAAAAGGCCGCGCTGCTGCCGTTGCCAGAACTCCGAGGAGAGGGAGTCACTTCGTGCAGTCATGTCGCCGCCCATGAAGCCATCGCTGTCAGCTGTGTCGTCACTGTTACCGCCGGCTTCCGCCACCGTCGACGTTGCTGTGGACAAGAAAGGGTGAAGCTGTCTCCATCGTCGCCGAGCCAAATGCGGGAGAGAAAAAGTTGCTGTAGTTTGCGCTCCGCTGCTGCCCCATTTTTGTCATTTTTATTTTTCATAGTAAGTTGCACTTGCTCTAAAGCTCTTACTGTAATCTTTCTAGTTATTTTTGGTTAAGGATTTTGAAGTATGGATGTTGTAGGGTTAATTCAATGGGTTTGCATGTCAAAATTGAGATTGTTGCTGAACCACCGGAACTTCTGGCCACTGTTGGAATAACTATCAGATAAGTTTGGAGTGGCTTCTACGTCGTTCTTTTATTCCAGTAAGTGTCTCTATCTGGGAATCCTCGTCATTAGCATTTTGTTATGTTTTTTAAGGTTTTGGTGACGTTAATGTTTTAGGATTAAGTTATTCAGGACGCATGTTGTGATTTAAAATTGTTCATGTTGTTGTGGAAGTAAGTGGAGCTGTGGATACTGTCACCGCTGATTTCAGGCTGAGAGGAAAAAGGTTTCTTAATGTGTTAGAATTTTGGTTTGTGGGTTTCGACTCTTCGAGGTAGGATTTTTCTAAAAACTTAATTTTATAATTTGGAATTGTTATAAATGGTTATTGATGTGAAAAATACACTTTTTAGTGATTGTATAAGTCTTATGTATTGTCTGGCTATTTTGGATGAATATGATTGTTTGTTTGATTGGATTATTGTTTGGTTTTGTTAAACGTACGTGATAAACCACTATTTTATGATAAATCATGTGCTTAAACTGAATGATTTTATCAACTCTTCACCTACTTATTCATATGAATTTGCATGGTTTTGCAATTCCTTCCTTATAATATGACATATTGAAAAACATGTTTCTTATGCTTTAAAATAATCAAATTTAATTATCTTTTATTACCATTCGATGCTGGTGCACGAAATTGTGATCATCAATGGCGCCATCAACATGGTACACTCAATTGCAATCTCAACTCTTTATCACAACTTCGCACAACTAACCAGCAAGTGCACTGGGTCATCCAAGTAATAAACCTTACGCGAGTAAGGGTCGATCCCACGGAGATTGTTGGTATGAAGCAAGCTATGGTCATCCTGTAAATCTCAGTCAGGCGGATTCAAATGGTTATGGAGGATTAATGATTAAAAGATGAATAAAACATAAAATAAAGATAGATATACTTATGTAATTCATTGGTGAGAATTTCAGATAAGCGTATGGAGATGCTTTGTCCCTTCCGCCTCTCTGCTTTCCTACTGTCTTCATCCAATCCTTCTTATTCCTTTCCATGGCAAGCTGTATGTTGGGCATCACCGTTGTCAATGGCTACAGTTCCATCCTCTCAGTGAAAATGTTCAACGCGCTCTGTCACAGCACGGCTATTCATCTGTCGGTTCTCGATCATGTCGGAATAGAATCCAGTGATTCTTTTGCGTTTGTCACTAACGCCCCACAATCGTGAGTTTGAAGCTCGTCACAGTCATTCAATCCTTGAATCCAACTCAGAATACCACAGACAAGGTTTAGACCTTTCAGATTCTCAAGAATGCCGCCATCAATTCTAGCTTATACCACGAAGATTCTGATTAAGGAATCCAAGAGATATCCACTCAATCTAAGGTAGAACGGAGGTGGTTGTCAGGCACACGTTCATAGGTGAGAATGATGATGAGTGTCACGGATCATCACATTCATCAAGTTGAGGAACAAGTGATATCTTAGAACAAGAATAAGCTGAATTGAATAGAAGAACAATAGTAATTACATTAATACTCGAGGTACAGCAGAGCTCCACACCTTAATCTATGGTGTGTAGAAACTCCACCGTTGAAAATACATAAGAACAAGGTCTAGGCATGGCCGTGAGGCCAGCCCCATGATCTAAGATAGCATAAGACTATTCAAAGATAGCTACCCAGATGAAGATACAATAGCAAAAGGTCCTATTTATAGAGAACTAGTAGCTTAGGGTTTACAAAAATGAGTAAATGACGTATAAATCCACTTCCGGGCCCACTTGGTGTGTGCTTGGGCTGAGCATTGAAGCATTTTCGTGTAGAGACTTTTCTTGGAATTAAACGCCAGCTTTTGTACCAAATTGGGCGTTTAACTCCCACTTCTGTGCCAGTTCCGGCGTTAAATGCCGGGCAGTCTTGAGCTGATTTAGAACGCCAGTTTGGGCCATCAAATCTCAAAAAAACTATAAACTATTATATATTGCTGGAAATCCCAAGATGTCTAATTTCCAACGCAATTGAGAGCGCGCCAATTGCACTTTTGTAGCTCT
>NC_029775.3:61824282-61829873 GCF_000817695.3 Arachis duranensis | reverse complement strand
TTTTAACTAAAAACTAATAAAAATATAATAAAAACTAACTAAAACATACTAAAAACATACTAAAAACAATGCCAAAAAGCGTATAAATTATCCGATCATCACAACACCAAACTTAAATTGTTGCTTGTTTCCAAGCAACTAAAAATCAAATAGGATAAAAAGAAGAGAATATACAATGAATTCCAAAAACATCTATGAAGATCAGTATTAATTAGATGAGCGGGCCTTTTAGCTATTTTTGCCTCTGAATAGTTTTGGCATCTCACTTTATCCTTTGAAGTTCAGAATGATTGGCTTCTATAGGAACTCAGAATCCGGATAGTGTTATTGATTCTCCGAGTTAAGTATGATGATTCTTGAACACAGCTACTTTATGAGTCTTGGCCGTGGCCCAAAGCATTCTGTTTTCCAGTGTTACCACCGGATACATCCATGCCACAGACACATAACTGGGTGAACCTTTTCAGATTGTGACTCAGCTTTGCTAGAGTCCCCAATTAGAGGTGTCCAGGGTTCTTAAGCACACTCTTTTTTGCTTTGGATCATGACTTTAACCGCTCAGTCTCAAGTTTTCACTTGACACCTTCACGCCACAAGCACATGGTTAGGGACAGCTTGGTTTAGCCGCTTAGGCCAGGATGTTATTCCTGTAGGCCCTCCTATCCACTGATGCTCAAAGCCTTGGATCCTTTTTATTACCCTTGCCTTTTGGTTTAAAGGGTTATTGACTTTTTCTTCTTGCTCTTTTTTTTTCTTGAATTCACTGCTTTTTCTTGCTTTAAGAATCATTTTTATGATTTTTCAGATCCTCAGTAACATGTCTCCTTTTTCATCATTCTTTCAAGAGCCAACAATTTTAACATTCATGAACAACAAATTCAAAAGACATATGCACTGTTCAAACATTCATGAACCACAAATTCAAAAGACATATGCACTGTTCAAGCATACATTCAGAAGTTAAAGTATTGCCACCACATCAAAATAATTAATCTGTTATAAAATTTGAAATTCATGCAATTCTTCTCTTTTTCAATTAAGAAAATTTTTCATTTAAGAAAGGTGATGGATTCATAGGACATTCATAACTTTAAGGCATAGACACTAAGACACTAATGATCATAAGACACAAACATAAATAAAACATAAAGCATAATTTTCGAAAAATAGGAAAATAAAGAACAAGGAAGTTAAAGAACGGGTCCACCTTAGTGATGGCGGCTTGTTCTTCCTCTTGAAGATCTTATAGAGTGCTTGAGCTCCTCAATGTCTCTTCCTTGCCTTTGTTGCTCCTCTCTCATGATTCTTTGATCGTCTCTAATTTCATGGAGAAGGATGGAATGTTCTTGGTGCTCCACCCTTAGTTGTCCCATGTTGGAACTCAATTCTCCTAGGGAGGTGTTGATTTGCTCCCAATAGTTTTGTGGAGAAAAGTGCATCCCTTGAGGTATCTCAGGGATTTCATGGTGAGGTGCTAGTGGGAATGATTGAGCATTGGATAAACTCCAACCATCCCCTAGCCACGGGCTTGAGGTCATGCCTTCTCAGTTGAACCGGCTTCTCTCTTGAATCTCTCTTCCATTGAGCGCCCTCTTCACAAATGTCTTTGAGGACTTGGTCCAACCTTTGATCAAAGTTGACCCTTCTAGTGGAGGGGTGTTCATCTCCTTGCATAATGGGCAAGTTGAATGCCAACCTTACATTTTCCGGACTAAAATCTAAGCATTTCCCTTGAACTATTGTAAGCCAATTCTTTGGGTCCGGGTCCACACTTTGATCATGGTTCTTGGTGATCCATGCATTGGCATAGAACTCTTGAACCATTAAGATTCCGACTTGTTAAATGGGGTTGGTAAGAACTTCCCAACCTCTTCTTTGGATCTCATGTTGGATCTCCGGATATTCACTCTTTTTGAGTTTGAAAGGGACCTCGGGGATCACCTTCTTCATGGCCATAACTTCATAGAAGTGGTCTTGATGCACCCTTGAGATGAATCTCCCAATTTCCCATGAATCGGAGGTGGAAGCTTTTGCCTTCCCTTTCCTCTTTCTAGAGGTTTCTCCGGCCTTAGGTGCCATAAATGGTGATGGAAAAACAAAAAGCAACGCTTTTACCACACCAAACTTAGAAGGTTTGCTCGTCCTCGAGCAAAAGAAGAAAGAAGGGAGTAGAAGAAGAAAAAAATGGAGGAGATGGATGGGGCTTTGTGGTTCGGCCAAGGGGGATAAGTAGTGTTTAGGTTGTGTGAAAATGAAGGAGTGAAGATGGGTTTGGGAGGGAAAGTGGTTTAAATTTGAATGGTGAGGTAGGTGGGGTTTTATGAAAGATGGATGTGAGTGGTGAAGAGAATGGTGGGATTTGATAGGTGAGGGGTTTTTGGGGAAGAGGTATTGAGGTGATTGGTGAATGGGTGAAGAAGAGAGAGTGGTGGGGTAGGTGGGGATACTGTGGGGTCCACAAATCCTGAGGTGTCAAGGATAGCTCATCCCTGCACCAAGTGGCGTGTAAAACGCCCTTTCTGCCAATCCGGCGTTAAACGCCGGGCTGCTACCCTTTTCTGGCGTTTAACGCCAGCTTCTTGCCCATTCCGGGCGTCAAACACCAGTCTGTGCCCCTTTCTGGCGTTAAACGCCCAGAATGGTGCCAGACTGGGCGTTAAACACCCATTTTGCTGTCTTCACTGGCGTTTAAACGCCAGCAAGTTCTCCTCCAAGGTGTGCTGTTTTTTTCTATTTTTTTCATTCTGTTTTTGCTTTTTCAATTGTTTTTGTGACTTCACATGATCATCAACCTACAGAAAACATAAAATAACAATGGAAAATAGATAAATATAACATTGGGTTGCCTTCCAACAAGAGCTTCTTTAATGTCAGTAGATTGACAGTGGGCTCTCATGGAGCCTCACAGATACTCAGAGCAATGTTAGAACCTCCCAACACCTAACTTAGAGTTTGACTGTGGGGGTTCAACACCAAACTTAGAATTTGGTTGTGGCCTCTCAACACCAAACTTAGAGTTTAACTGTGGGGGCTCTGTTTGACTCTGTTTTGAGAGAAGTTCTTCATGCTTCCTCTCCATGGTTACAGAGGGATATCCTTGAGCCTTAAACACAAGGGATTATTCATTCACTTGAATGATCAATTCTCCTCTATCAACATCAATCACAGCCTTTGCTGTGGCTAGGAAGGGTTTGCCAAGGATGATGGATTCATCCATGCACTTCCCAGTCTCTAGGATTATGAAATCAGCAGGGATGTAATGGTCTTTAATTTTTACCAGAACATCCTCTACAAGTCCATAAGCTTGTTTTCTTGAATTGTCTGCCATCTCTAGTGAGATTCTTACAGCTTGTAACTCAAAGATCCCTAGCTTCTCCATTATAGAGAGAGGCATGAGGTTTATGCTTGACCTTAGGTTATACAGAGCCTTCTCGAAGGTCATGGTGCCTAATGTACAAGGTATTGAGAACTTCCCAGGGTCCTGTCTCTTTTGAGGTAATCTCTGCCTAGTCAAGTCATCCAGTTCTTTGGTGAGCAAAGGGGGATCGTCCTCCCATGTCTCATTACCAAATAACTTGTCATTTAGCTTCATGATTGCTCCAAGGTACTTAGCAACTTGCTCTTCAGTGACATCTTTGTCCTCTTCAGAGGAAGAACACTCATCAGAGCTCATGAATGGCAGAAGTAAATCCAATGGAATCTCTATGGTCTTGGTGTGAGCCTCAGATTCCCATGGTTCCTCATTAGGGAACTCATTGGAGGCTAGTGGATGTCCATTCATCCTCAGTGGCGTTCACTGCCTCTTCCTCCTTTCCAAGTTCGGCCATGTTGATGGCTTTGCACTCTTCTTTTGGATTTTCTTCTGATTGCTTGGAAGAGTACTAGGAGGGAGTTCAGTAACTTTCTTACTCAGCTGACCCACTTGTGCCTCTAAGTTTCTAATGGAGGACCTTGTTTCAGTCATGAAACTTTGAGTGGATTTGATTAGATCAGAGAACATGGTTGCTAAGTCAGAGGTGTTCTGCTTAGAACTCTCTGCCTGTTGCTGAGAAGATGATGGAAAAGGCTTGCCATTGCTAAACCTGTTTCTTCCACCATTATTGTTGTTGAAACCTTGTTGAGGTCTCTGTTGATCCTTCCATGAGAGATTTGGATGATTTCTCCATGAAGGATTATAGGTGTTTCCATAGGGTTCTCCCATGTAATTCACCTCTTCCATTGATGGGTTCTCAGGATCATAAGCTTCTTCTTTAGATGAAGCGTCCTTAGTACTGCCTACTGCAGCTTGCATTCCAGACAGACTTTGAGAAATCATATTGACTTGCTAAGTCAATATTTTGTTCTGAGCCAATATGGCATTCAGAGTATCAATCTCAAGAACTCCTTTCTTCTGATTCATCCCATTGTTCACAGGATTCCTTTCAGAAGTATACATGAATTGGTTATTTGCAACCATTTCAATGAGTTTTTGAGCTTCTGCAGGCATCTTCTTCAGATGAAGAGATCCTCCAGCAGAGCTATCCAATGACATCTTGGACAGTTCAGACAGACCATCATAGAAGATACCTATGATGCTCCATTCAGAAAGCATGTCAGAAGGACACTTTATGATCAATTGTTTGTATCTTTCCCAAGCTTCATAGAGGGATTCACCTTCCTTTTATCTGAAGGTTTGGACTTCCACTCTAAGCTTACTCAATTTTTGAGGTGGAAAGAACTTTGCCAAGAAGGCATTGACTAGCTTTTCCTAAGAGTTCAGGCTTTTTTTAGGTTGTGAGTCCAACCATATCCTAGCTCTGTCTCTTACAGCAAAAGGGAATAGCATAAGTCTGTAGACCTCAGGGTCAACCCAATTGGTCTTGACAGTGTCACAAATCTGCAAGAATTCAGCTAAGAACTGATGAGGATCTTCCAATGGAAGTCCAAGAAACTTGCAGTTCTATTGCATTAGAGAAACTAATTGAGGCTTAAGCTCAAAGTTGTTTGCTCCAATGGCAGGGATAGAGATGCTTCTCCCATAGAAGTCGGGAGTAGGTGCAGTAAAGTCACCCAGCACCTTCCTTGCATTGTTGGCATTCTTGTTGTTTTTGGCTGCCATGTCTTCTTCTTGTTTGAAGATTCTTGTTAGGTCCTCTACATAGAGTAGTGCTTTAGCTTCTCTTAGCTTTTGCTTCAAGGTCCTTTCAGGTTCAGGGTCAGCCTCAACAAGAATGCTTTTGTCTTTGCTCCTACTCATATGAAAGAGAAGAGAACAAGAAAGTATGGAATCCTCTATGTCACAGTATAGAGATTCCTTGAGGTGTCAGAGGAAAAGAAGAATAGAAGGAGGAGGTAGAAGAATTTGAACTTATCGAGAGGGATAGAGTTCGAATTGTGTATTGAGGAGGAGTGTTAGTCCATAAATAGAAGGATGTGAGAAGAGGGGAAGAATTTTCGAAAATAAAGTAGAAGATTAAAAGAAATTTTGAAAATTTGATGAATGCTTTTCGAAAATTAAAGTTGGGAAAGAAATAAAGTGATTTTGAAAAAGATTTTGAAATTAGAAATCAAAAAGATATGATTGAAAACTATTTTAAAAAAGATGTGATTAA
>NC_029775.3:61823331-61824037 GCF_000817695.3 Arachis duranensis | reverse complement strand
TTGAAAAAAATTTGAATTAAAAACAAAATCTTCCCTCTTGTGCCATCCTGGCGTTAAACGCCCAGAATGGTATCCATTCTGGCGTTTAACGCCCAAAATGCTACCCTTTTGGGGTTAAACGCCCAGCCAGGTACCCTGGCTGGCGTTTAAACGCCAGTTTTCCTTCTTCACTGGGCGTTTTGAACACCCAGCTTTTTTCTGTGTAATTCCTCTGCTGTATGTTCTGAATCTTCAATTCTCTGTATTATTGACTTGAAAAGACACAAATTAAATTTTTTTTTGAATTTTTAATGATGAGGAATAATCAAAATAAAACTAAGATCAAATAAACAATGCATGCAAGACACCAAACTTAGAAGTTTGTATACTATTGACACTAACAAATTGAGAATGCATATGAGAAATAACAAAACACTCAAGACAAGAGAATTTAAAGATCAGAGCAAGGAAATCATCAAGAACAACATGAAGATCAATGAAGACACATGAATGAATTCGAAAAATGCAAGAAGAATAGAAACATGCAATTGACACTAAACTTAAAATGAGACACTAGACTCATACAAGGAATATTTCTGGTTTTTATGATTCTGTAATTTTTTGGATTTTTCGAAAATTATGTGGAAAAAGAAAATAAAGAGGATCAAAACTTTTAATAAGAATTCCAGGAATCATGCAATGTTAGTCTAAAGCTGCAGTCTAAAAT
>NC_029775.3:61822917-61823155 GCF_000817695.3 Arachis duranensis | reverse complement strand
AATACCTAATCTAAGCAACAAGATGAACCGTCAGTTGTCCAAACTCGAACAATCCCCGGCAACGGCACCAAAAACTTGGTGTTGTTGCCGGATCAAAACTTGGCACTGTTATTGCAGGGAACAAATGCGAAACTGTAGTTAAGACATTTAATTCCCCGGCAACGGCGCCAAAAACTTGGTGCACGAAATTGTGATCATCAATGGCGCCATCAACATGGTACGCTCAATTGCAATCTCA
>NC_029775.3:61798194-61822773 GCF_000817695.3 Arachis duranensis | reverse complement strand
GCAAGCTATGGTTATCTTGTAAATCTCAGTCAGGCGGATTCAAATGGTTATGGAGGATTAATGATTAAAAGATGAATAAAACATAAAATAAAGATAAAGATACTTATGTAATTCATTGGTGAGAATTTCAGATAAGCGTATGGAGATACTTTGTCCCTTCCGCCTCTCTGCTTTCCTACTGTCTTCATCCAATCCTTCTTACTCCTTTCCATGGAAAACTGTATGTTAGGCATCACCGTTGTCAATGGCTACAGTCCCGTCCTCTCAATGAAAATGTTCAACGCGCTCTGTCACAGCACGGCTATTCATCTGTCGGTTCTCGATCATGTCGGAATAAAATCCAGTGATTCTTTTGCGTCTGTCACTAACGCCCCACAATCGCGAGTTTGAAGCTCGTCATAGTCATTCAATCCTTGAATCCTACTCAGAATACCATAGACAAGGTTTAGACCTTCCGGGTTCTCAAGAATGCCGCCATCAATTCTAGCTTATACCACGAAGATTCTGATTAAGGAAGCCAAGAGATATCCACTCAATCTAAGGTAGAACAGAGGTGGTTGTCAGGCACACGTTCATAGGTGAGAATGATGATGAGTGTCACGGATCATCACATTCATCAAGTTGAGGAACAAGTGATATCTTAGAACAAGAATAAGCTGAATTGAATAGAAGAACAATAGTAATTGCATTAATACTCGAGGTACAGCAGAGCTCCACACCTTAATCTATGGTGTGTAGAAACTCCACCGTTGAAAATACATAAGAACAAGGTCTAGGCATGGCCGTGAGGCCAGCCCCATGGTCTAAGATAGCATAAGACTATTCGAAGATAGCTACCCAGATGAAAATACAATAGCAAAAGGTCCTATTTATAGAGAACTAGTAGCTTAGGGTTTACAAAAATGAGTAAATGACGTATAAATCCACTTCTGGGCCCACTTGGTGTGTGCTTGGGCTGAGCATTGAAGCATTTTCGTGTAGAGACTTTTCTTGGAGTTAAACGCCAGCTTTTGTGCTAGTTTGGGCGTTTAACTCCCACTTCTGTGCCAGTTCCGGCGTTAAACACCGGGCAGTCTTGAGCTGATTTGAAATGCCGGTTTGGGCCATCAAATCTCGAGTAAAGTATATACTATTATACATTGATGGAAAGCCCAGGATGTCTACTTTCTAACGCAACTGAGAGCGCGCCAATTAAACTTTTGTAGCGCCAGAAAATCCACTTCGAGTGCAGGGAGGTCAGAATCCAACAGCATCTGCGGTCCCTTTTCACCCTCTGAATTAGATTTTTGCTCAGGTCCCTCAATTTCAGCCAGAAAATACCTGAAATCCAAGAAAAACACACGAACTCATAGTAAAGTCCAGAAAAGTGAATTTTTTTAAAACTAATAAAAATATAATAAAAACTAACTAAAACATACTAAAAACATACTAAAAACAATGCCAAAAAGCGTATAAATTATCCGCTCATCAGATGCCGTGATTTGTGTGTTGATTACTTTCAGTTTTTATAGGGCAGGAATGACTTAAATGATGGAAGGAAAATATACAAAAAATGGAAGGAAAACACAAATTGGAGTTTTGGAGAAACTAGCAGTAGCGCGTCCGCATGGACGACGCGAACGCGTGCTTAGTGCAAAAGAGAGTCGACGCGAGCGCATGGATGACGCGAACGCGTGACTTGTAAAACACAATTGATGCAGACGCATGACTGACATGACTGCGTGGAAGAGCAAAACTCAAATGACGCGACCGCGTGCCCCACGCGGACGCGTGACGTGCGCGATCTGCAGAACTTGCAGAAGTCGGCCCCAGCGACTTCTGGCCCTTTTTGGCCCAAATCCAAGCTCAGAGAACACGGATTAAAGGGTTATAAATGGGGGAATCCATCCATTCAGGTGGATATACCAGATATATCATACATCATACATTCTTAGATAGTTTTAGATGTAGCTTTTAGAGAGAGAGGTTCTCTCCTCTCTCTTAGGATTATGATTTAGGACATAGAGTTTCTCTTAATCTTAGGATTATCTCATCTTCATATCAGGTTCAATATTCCTTTATTTTGACTTCTCTTATTTGTTAATTATATATGTTGCCAAATTGGCTTATGGACCATTCATGTTATGATTTTCTTAATTAATATAATTTAGGTATTTTAGACTCAAGATTGCTTTCCTTTATTTATATAAATAATTCAGATTTTCCCCTTTTGCCTTTGGTTGATTAATTGGTGACTCTTGAGTTGTCAAACTCATCGTGATTGACAATTATTATCTTTGCTGATTAATTTAGATTCCTATAACTCTAGTCTTTCCTTAAGGAGTTGACTAGGACTTTATGTGTTAAATTAATTTGTCCACTTAACTGATCTTCATAGTTAGAGGTTGACTTAGTGGGAGCAAAAGTATAATTCTCATCACCATTGATAAGGATAACTAGGATAGGACTTCGAGTTTTCATACCTTGCCAAGAGTTTTATTAGTTATTAATTTATTAATTCCTGCAATTTATTTCTCTTGTTCAAAACCTTTTCAAAACCCAAAAACACTATTTTGCATAACCAATAATAATTTATACTTTCCTGCAATTCCTTGAGAAAACGACCAGAGGTTTGAATACTTCGGTTAATAAATTTTATTAGGTTTGTTACTTGTGACAACCAAAACTTTTGTAAGAAAGGAATTCTTGTCGGTCTAGAAGATATACTTACAATGGGAATTTATTTGTGATAATTCTAGATCACGCGAGAGTTGCGTTCTTCAAAATGGCGCCGTTGCCGGGGAATTGTAAACGTGTGCCTTATTATTGGTTATTGTAAATATTTTTCAAAAAAAAATTTCAGATTTTTATTTTAAAATTTTTATCTTATCTTATCTTATTTTTCAAAATTCAAATCTTTTTCAAAAAAAAAAAATTCATATCTTTTTCAAAATCTTATCTTATTTTTTTCAAAAATCATATAATTTTCAAAATCTTATCTTATCTTTTTTCAAAAATCAAATCTTTTTCAAAATATTTTCTTTTTGTTAGTTTTTGTTTCTATTTTCTCCTACTACCATGAACTCTCACCCCTTTGGCTATGTGTCTGGTTACAATTATGTTGCAGAAAGAGGAGATTACAATGAGAACATGCATCAAGGTTGGAAAAATCAAAGATGGGAGGAGCCACAAGGATTTAATCAACCCTCATGGCAACAACCACCTCCAATGGACTATCAACAACCATTCTGTGATGCATATCAAGGCAATGGCTATGGTGAGCACTCTTTTGATTATCAACAATCACCACCATATGCCTATGAACCCTCTCTTCAACATGACTTTGGACCATCATATTCACAAGCCCCTTACTACCAAACAACCTCATATAATCTTAACCCTCAACCACTATACCAACCACCTTATGAGCCATATGTACCATATATAAAACCACCCCAATTCCAACCCAAGTACTCCCAAGAACCACTACCTCAATATTCACTATCTCCATATCCATAAATCCATGAGCACTATGATCCTACTTATGATAGCCGAGCGCAACAAGAATCAAGGGATCGTCTCAAGGAAACAGTGGAAAAACTTCATGCAACCCTTCGCTAACTAGATCAAGCGATAATTCGATTACCTTCCTGACGTTCGGATATTCAAGGAACCTCCATGGCTTCATGTGGAGAATCTACTGAAGAACGTGGCATGAAGGAGAAATTGGAAACTCCAGTGGACAGTGAACAACACGACTTTGTATTGGAACAATTGGAAGAAGCTACGCCTGCCATTGAAGAGGAAGAAGTGGTTGAAGACTTAGGAGATGCAGAACCTCCATGGGAAACTCAAGTCATAGAGCCTCCTTCTAAGACATTTGCAATTGATGTCGCGGAGGGTGTACAACCTCCAAATCATATCATGGTTGAAGACTTTGAAGGGGATAATCAAGAGATAGATTTAATCATTAATGAATTCTTATCTACATTTGAATCCTCTCCTATTGGACTTGACATGAAGATTAAAGAAGAAAAAGCACAACCTCCTATGTCCTTGGCAAACAATGAAGAAGAAATTGAATCGGAAGAAAGCTACCAAGAGGAGGAGGTTGAAATTGAAGAAGCTTACAAGAAGGTGGAAGTTGTCAAAGAAAAACACAAGGGAGTGGAGCTTGCAAGATCATTAGAAACACCTCTCCCAAGGCCATTACCGTCCAACACAACATTCAAGTGGGTAAAATTCTTATCCTTGACCTTTGCTTTCCCACTTGAATATGGGCTACTGAAGATGGATGGTCAACTTAGAGCTCTCTGTGGCATCAAGAGTAAGAGGAAGATGGTTAGTGGTAAGAGTTGTCCTGCAAAGTTCAACATGGTTGTGTGCTCAAAGTTTAAACGTAAAGGTTGGAGTAGAGCTCAGTTGAATGGGTCTAGGAAGTTATTTGGCAGCTCCCCTGAGGATTCTAGGAAGTTATTTGACAGCTCCCTTAAGGATTCAGATTGCTTGCTACTCGGTTGGAACACTAATGATCAACAAGAAGACGAGTACAAAAGCAAGGTTTGGGATCTCGGAATTCAATTTAGAAATCAATACTCTTGGGGCCTTGTCACTTGCTTTAACTTGCTTGAAGGCTTTCTGCGCCTAGTTTGGGATCCCGGAGGCTACTAGAATTTCAAACATTGGTAAAGATTTTTGGATGAATTCAAGCACAAGCCACTGTAACAGAGGACTCACCAAATGTCCAACTTAAGGACTTTAACTAAAAGTGCTAGGTGGGAGACAACCTACCATGGTATGATCGTTCCTTCTTCAGTTTTAATTCTAGTCTATTTTGTTTGTTTTTGAGTTTTGATTGAACCTAGAATTTTGCATAACATTCATATTAGCATTGCATTCTGCAAAAAAAAAAATTGCACGCGACGCGATCGGGTCGCCAATGCGTCCGCGTTATATGTGCGTTGGGAAGAAAATAACATGAATAGAGAGTCATGCAAAAGTGTGGCTGGCGGCGTGCCCCTGGCACCATTTGACCCACGCGACCGTGTGGCTGACGCAATCGCGTCATTAGTGAAATGGACGCGGACGTGTGGCCTTGTAATTCGACGTAACAGGGTGTATGGCAGTGAGTTACGCTGGAGCTGGGCTGAACCTGTGCTAACCGCACAAGCCCTGCCATGCGTACGCGTGCCCCACGCGTCTGTGCCGTTTTCAAATTTAGGCCATCCACGCGATCGCGTCAACCATGCAACCGCGTCACAAGCGGCGCACAGCTTATCCAAATCAGCCAAATATCTTATCTTTTTCTTCCCCATATGTAAATCTTTTCTTTCCCTCTTATTTCTTTCTTCCTCCTTTCTTACTTTCTTTTTATTTTCCATTGGTGTTAAAATTCTCTTCTTCAACTATTACATCTTTTCTTGAATTATTCTGGTGCTTCATGACTTGTTTTATTCTAATTGGGTATTATTATGCATAAGCCAATGCTAATTTTTATAATACTGATATTCCTTTTGCATTGATATGCACTTACACTATCTTGCATTGCCCACACTCTCTTTTTCGTTGTTGCAACTTTTGCACTATTGATATGCCATTTGCTTCCACTATTTTCTCACTTACACGTTGTAGCTACCATGTAATTGAGACCTTTATTATTTGGCAATAACACCCATATTTTATTTATATTCTTATCTTTATTTTTGGGTTACTTTCCTTCCTTTTTCTCTTCTTTCAAGATGGCCACCACGAAGAAAGAGAAAAAGCTTCTTAATGGGAGACAGGTAAGTCAATCTACACAATTTATAGAGAAAGACATCAGTTGGAGCAGCCCGTCCACTTGTACATCTTAGCATGCACCGAGGACGGTGCAATCTTTAAGTGTGGGGAGGTCGATACCGATCTCCACGGGTTCGTTATTCTCTTCTCAACACCAATATTCTATTTTCTTTGTTTGTTCATTGTTGCATTGCATAATAGATTGCATGTGTAGTTGATTGTTTGCATTTAAGTACTACTTGGTTGAAAAATAATAAGTTTCTTTTTAAGACCCTATTTTTGAAAAAAATTCACTAACTTAAATCAAAACTTTTGTATTAAATTTGTTTGGAAGTTGTATTTGGAACATAGTTAAAAGCTAGAACACACAACCTGTGAGATTTTGAGCTTATTTACATGGTTACATTATTTAACCATGAATTTTTATTCTTGTGTGTTTCCTTCTCTATAATTGTAATCTATATTTTATTCCATTCTATATGTCCATTATTTAGTGTATTTACATGCTTGCATTGATTGAGGCCATTACTTGTTTTTGCTCACTTATTCCAAATAAGCCTATCTTTTTATGTCACCCTTGTTAGCCACTTTGAGCTTTTTAACCCCCTTCTATTTTATAACCACATTACTAAGCCTTAAGCAGAAAAACAAAATAAAAATCCCAAGTTGAATCCTTGATTAGCTTAAGATAGATAGTATATAAAAATTTAACAATGGGAAATTTTATGGGAACATGAGATGACAGAAACAAAGTAGGAATTTATACTAAATAAGATGTTTAAAAAAAATTGGGAAGCATGCTCATGTGAAATCAAAACAATTAAGTTACCATGTGCATTTAAAAAAATCAATGCACATAGGACAAAAGTCAAAAATAAAATGCATGAGCATGTAACACAAAAAGTGGAAAGATTTGGGTAGCTAGGTGAAGGATTATGAAATTATATATGTATATGTTAGGTGAGATCTTAGACTAGTCAAGGATTCACTTTGTTAGCTCACTTAGCCTTATATATACATCCTTACCCTTACCTCAGCCTCATTACAACCGAGGAAAAGACCTCATGATTTTTGTATGTCTATATTCCATATTTGTTGATTGGTTAGATGAAGAACAAAGTTATAGAAAGTAAGGATAGAAAGAAGAATAGAGCGATTAACCCAAATAAACACTGAGTGACTAGAGAGTAAACATAAAATCCAGTGAGGGTTCAATGGCTCATCACTATATATCTCTGCTTAATTGTCAATTGTCTTGCATGTTTGTGAAATACTTTAATGTTATCTGGGATTTGGCTATGCATATATGATCCCTTAAGAATGTGAATTGATTTAACTACATGTAAGCTATATATAAACAAGTAAATAATAATTAGATTGCATAACTTATTTAGGTAGTTCCATTTAGAATAGATTGCATTGCACATGATTCCACCATTATACCTTTACTCTTTTCTCTTGGATTTAGCATGAGGACATGCTATTGTTTAAGTGTGGGGAGGTTGATAAACCACTATTTTATGATAAATCTTGTGCTTAAACTGAATGATTTTATCAACTCTTTACCTACTTATTCATATGAATTTGCATGGTTTTGCAATTCCTTCCTTATAATATGACATATGAGAAAACATGTTTCTTATGCTTTAAAATAATCAAATTTAATTATCTTTTATTACCATTCGATGCCGTGATTTGTGTGTTGAGTACTTTCAGGTTTTATAGGGCAGGAATGACTTAAAGGATGGAAAGGAAACATACAAAAAAATGGAAGGAAAACACACATTGGAGTTTTGGAGAAACTGGTAGTGACGCGTCCGCATGGACGACGCGAATGCGTGCTTAGCGCAAAAGAGAATCGACGCGAGCGCATAGATGACGCGAATGCGTGACTTGCGAAACACAATTGATGCAGACGCATGACTGACGCGATCGCGTGGAAGAGCAAAACTCCAGATGACACGACTGTGTGCCCCATGCGGACGCGTGACGTTCGCGACCTGCAGAACTTGCAGAAGTCAGCCCCAGCGACTTCTGGCTCTTTTTGGCCCAAATCCAAGCCCAGAGAATACAGATTAAAGGGTTATAAATGGGGGAATCCATCTATTCAGGTGGATATACCGGATATATCATACATCATACATTCTTAGATAGTTTTAGATGTAGCTTTTAGAGAGAGAGGTTCTATCCTCTCTCTTAGGATTAGGATTTAGGACATATAGTTTCTCTTAATCTTAGGATTATCTCATCTTCATATCAGGTTCAATATTCCTTTATTTTGACTTCTCTTATTTGTTAATTATATATGTTGCCAAATTGGCTTATGGACCATTCATGTTATGATTTTCTTAATTAATATAATTTGAGGTATTTCAGACTCATGATTGCTTTCCTTTATTTATATAAATAATTTAGATTTTTCCCTTTTGGCTTTGGTTGATTAATTGGTGACTCTTGAGTTGTCAAACTCATCGTGATTGACAATTATTATCTTTGCTGATTAATTTAGATTCTTATAACTCTAGTCTTTTCTTAAGGAGTTGACTAGGACTTTAGGTGTTAAATTAATTTGTCTACTTAACTGATCTTCATAGTTAGAGGTTGACTTAGTGGGAGCAAAAGTATAATTCTCATCACCATTGATAAGGATAACTAGGATAGGACTTCCAATTTTTATACCTTGCTAAGAGTTTTATTAGTTATTAATTTATTAATTCCTGCAATTTATTTCTCTTGTTCAAAACCTTTTCAAAACCCAAAAACACTGTTTTGCATAACCAATAATAATTCATACTTTCCTGCAATTCCTTGAGAAGACGACCTGAGGTTTGAATACTTCAGTTAATAAATTTTATTGGGTTTGTTACTTGTGACAACCAAAACTTTTGTAAGAAATGAATTCTTGTCGGCCTAGAAGCTATACTTACAACGGGATTTATTTGTGAAAATTCTAGATCATGTGAGAGTTTCGTTCTTCAGTACGTTTGTTGAACTATTTCTTTAAAGTTTTAGAAATAAGTTTGAAGCGTTGAAAATGATTTGAGTTTGAATCGGTTTCCTTGAGATATGAAAATGATATAAATTTTTGGAATCAGTTTGATTTTGAATTGATTTGGTTTTGAACCCGTTGGAAAGTGTTGCAGAATTGTTTGGTTAGGACCCAAAAAGGGTGGCAAAGTCCAAGTTTTAGGAGAGATGCTGTCGAAATTTTATTATGAAATTTAAGACTCTGTTTAAAATGTTATATAGAAAAAGATTGGATTTGAGAGATTCTATTATTTGATTCTTGATTTATTAAGAAATAGATATGTTTTGAATTTAATCTATTTAAGAAAAGTATATATTTTAAGGTCGACTTAAATATAAAAAGGGCTTATGATTTGGATTTTAACTTAAGAATTTCATTTGGAGGAGTTTTAGTGAATTTAAAAGAAATTGGACTTGATTGAATAACTCCGTTTGAGATGTTTTGGAAAATGTTAAAGGATTGGTTTTAAGAATGAAATTGAGATTGGTTTTGGTTTTGATTTGATTTAGGAACTTTATTTGGTGGATTCAATTTAGGAAGACAATAATTTTTAAGGATTTTTAATGAATTTAAGAAATTAAAATTTGGTAGATTCTCCCTTAAAATCTTGAGACTTTGCTGTGGTAGTTAATTAATAACTCCTAATTTAAAGTGGTTAAGCAAATGGTTTAAGAATGAAATGATTTTTGAGGTTGGTTTGGAAAAATTAAATTGTGTGAAAATGAATGTTATGAAAGACAGGATTTTGGTTTCAAAGTAAAGTGATTTGAGAAAAAGTGATATATGGCATGAATGATGATTTACTTGATGAGGCTTGTTGAAGAAGTGCGAAAACGAACATGGGATTATGATTAATGACAGAAATTGATAATGAATGATTATTAATGAATTATGACTTGGCTTATGCACTTCTTTTTATCTGAGATACGAGTTTTCCTGGGCAGATGCAGTGGCTTGCCACCACTTGCTCTAGGTTAAGACTTGATACTTTGTTAAACCTACGTCACAAGATGTGGTCTGGCAATTTAGCTCCTCAAAAATGCCCCCAATGAGCTGGATTTGATAAATGATTGAGAAAAAGCTATGCACATCTCGGGTTGGCTTTATAACCGATAGATGAAACTTATCAGCTATAGGACAAGCATTCATCATATTCATCTATGTGACATTGTTGGGTGTGTATATTGTAATTGCTTTGCCTATGTGAATTATTTTGTTTAATTGCTAATTGTTATACTTGACGTAACTGCTCTTGATTGTGTTTGAACCTCATTACTTGTGTTTGTGATTGTAATTGGTTGGATTGTGGTGAGTTGGATGTTGATTGAGTTGTTTGGGCCTGAGGTCATGTTTGATTATGTGATGGGCCGGAGGTCGTGATTGGTTTGTGGTTATGATTTAGTAAACTGGTTCAACATAGACTTAATAAACCTATGCTTGGAATAGTTTAGTCATTCATAATGTCTTGGAAAAATTTTAATATTTTATACGAAAAGAAAAGGATTATGGATTTTGAAGAATTAACGGATTTCTATTTTAAAGAGGATTTTTGAATTTTTGAATGTAAACTTTTGGATTTTGAAAAGATACATAAGACAAGCAACAATCACTGTACTTTGAAAACATTTTTATTTTACATATCTTCTTATAGCAATTCTCTAACCTTCTAGTGAGAACCAGTGAGGATGATGTTCTCACTCCCCTACAGGTTTTTCCTTTTCAAGATACGGACAAAGAAGTCTCGAAGAGTTTATTTCATTTCTGTTTATATGATATATTGTGTTGTTCTAGTTATTTTGTTACTCGCATCTATCTTCACTAATTTTGTAAGAGGAATAGGAATTATGATATGATTTTGTAAATTAATACTATGTATAATGTATATGATTTGTATGTATTGTATCTGGTCTGTATGTACGTATTCATGTTTTCAACCTAAAAAGTTTTTTTGAAAGATTATACAATTTAAAGTTTTAAACAAGCTCCTATCTTAGTATTAAATATGTTAAGAGTCATCGTAATACCCGAGCTATTAGAGTGGCACAGACGGAAGTGTTATATTTTGGTAGCAAGGGTGTTACTAGGGGTGGCAAGCGGGGAAGCCCGCCCCGTCCCGCCCCGTCCCGCCTAGTGAGGAGGTCCCAGAATTCTAGCCTGCTCCGCCTAACGGCGGGCTGGCGGGTTGGCGGGCTAAGCCCGCCAAATATCCTCTTTTTTTTTTACTTTTAACTATTAAATAATATATATAAAGGCATAAAAAAATCTCTCCTATTTTTTACTTTTAACTATTATAATTTCTAAAAGTATAAACAAATTATAATTTTTATATTCACAAACATTAAAGTCTTTGTAATTATAAATATCTAATAAATATAATTATAAACTAAGTTTTCATCCAAAACATAATTATAAATATTGTTCCCAAAACAAAATAAACATAATCCAAAACATAATTATAAATATTATCTCTAAAACAAAATAAATATAATCCAAAACACTCAATTTTCATCTTCATTCTCTTGTAAGTTGGGTTGGGGGAAGTTGGGTTTTGGCAAAAAAATTGTAAAAATACCCCTTGCTAAAAAAATATTAAGCTTGGCGGGGAAGCTCGCCCCGCCCCGCCAAAGCCCGCCGTTTAAGCGGTGCGGGTTAGGCGGGCTTTTACTATTTGGCGATCCCAATTTTCCAGCCCAACCCGCCTTTTTTGGCGGGTTATACGGGCCGACCCGGCGGGTTTAGGCCCGTTTGCCACCCCTAGGTGTTACATTGTGGTATCAAAGCAGTCTTTCCAGTAGAGCCTGAGGAATGGACTGACAGTGCTTCAATTTTATACTCTGAGTGTCTCCCATGTTTTAGGTCTTGTCCTGATTACAAGAGTTAGAACTTTATGCACATGACAATCTATTGATTAATGTTGTTAGTCTATCATTGCATACTTCCTGGTATTAAGTTTGGTCGGCTTAACACTAGTGGATTATGTATATGGAAGCATTAATAGGTTATCAGAGACGATATACGAGTTATAGGTAACGCTTAACACGGGTTTTGGAAACGTTAGAAACTATTTCTTGAGGTTACTCAGTTATATGTATTGAATTCTGCTGGAGTCATGTGACTTGTTCTTTCATAGTCTATCTTGAAGTTCTTGTTTGCTATTTCTTTTGGAAAGTAGATTGATTTTTCCAACCCTATTCCTCCGTTCATATGCATTCTCGTTTGATCCTAACTGCATATGTCTGCTTAAAATCCTTGGTGTATTTGACTTTCGCTGTTTAAACTCTTCTTCTTGATTCATGTGTTGGTTGATATAACTTGAAACTTGTTTTGATGTAGTATACCTTTTTAAAGTTCTTGTTCCGAGTACTTTTGAAGAAATTGTGATTCAATTCTTCTCTTATTTGAATATATCTACCGCCATTCTTTAAATTTTAATAAAATCGTTTTTGATTTGATATACACTCTTCTATAGGAACTTTGAAACTTCATTATTAGTTTATAACTGTTTGTTTCCAACACATTGCCTATTCTTTCATTGATCTATAGAAATATACTTATTTTAAATACAACTTGATTTTCTAACAACTTTATTACAGTTCTTATGCATATCTTTACTTGATTATGTACTTAGGAATTTTTCAAAATTCTTGAAAGAAAAGATTTTTACCTTTATTCCAGTTGATCTTCGTTTGGCAAACTTTACCTAATTTATTTTAATTTGAATTTGGTTTAGCATAACACATTATTTATACATTTGTTGTTCTTTTGAAAATATTGGGCTCATATATTTTCTTTTAAGGATGTACTAATTCCTTAAACTTTTGTTTCTATGGATGTCATACTTGATTCTGTTCTTACTTATTCTTTTACATCTTGTGAACATTACCATTAATCTCAATTTTTCTTCTCTTGTGAATCTCAAACATATTTTAGTCAGTTTGAATTTGTTCTAATCTAGTGAACTGTTTATCCTCTTATTGTTTTTACCAAAGTTCTTTAATCAAAGATTCTTTCTTGAGAATTTGCTATTGATTGAGTAGTTTTTCCTTATGAGTTTTGTATTTCTTTGGATCACCTGAAAGCTTGTTCGATATTGCATGCTTTGTGAATCCTGTCTGAATTCCCTTGATTTAAGCTCCTTTCTTGAAATGAGTTGATTTCCTTTTTAGCGCATTTTGTAATATTCTTGAATATTCATGTGAGGTTGTGATTTTAAGTATACTCTTGGAGTTTGATTTGAACTTTTTTAAAGAAGTTTGGGATTCTTTTTTTAAGAAACTTCAAATCAATTCTTCTCTTGCTTAATCGTATCCATAGCCATTCTTTAAATTTGACAATATTATTTTGAATTTAGCATGCACTCCTCTAAATGAAGTTTCGAAAACATCCTTATTTAACAAAAACCTGCCTGTCTGTAATGCACCACTTATTTCCTTTATTAACTATGATAATTTACCTCAGATTTTCTTTCTAAATAGAGTTTGAATTTCTCTTAACTTTACTGCACCTTTTCTACACGTTTTGTTTGAATCTGAACTTTGAGAGTTTATGTAGTTTAAAACTTTGTCCCAAACTTTTCTCTTCCAACAAAATTTGATTTCCTTCCAACCTTGCAGCGATTTCACTGTATAACTTTATTTGATTGAGTACTTAAATGTCTTTTGAGATTTTTGAGAAATTGTTTTGGCCTTAACCCAATTGATTTTCATTTTTCAAACCTCACCTATCCTGTCTTTAACTTGGAAACTGTTTTGACAAAATACATCGTAATTTTCTTTCAATTATATTGCAGTTTTTGATACATGCTTTTGTCATTCTTTTACAAAACGTTTATTGCATATCTTTCTTTTAGAACATGAGATAATTTTCCATGAGTTTTTCATTCCTTATATTCAATGTATTAGAAGATATTTTTAAAATCACACTTTTAAACCTTGTGGGCGTCATCATTGGCTTTGGATTTTCTTTTTCTATAAACCTCATACTCCTTGACTCAGCTTGAATTCGTTTCAAACCGCTGTTTTATTTTCTTCGTATTAATCCTAATTGAATTTCTTTGATTCGGGGGTTACCCTCAAAGTTGTCAATCGATTTTCCCTAGCACCCTTCATTGCTTTTACCTCTTCATCTGCTTGTAATTTTAACAATTCTCTTAAACTCTTGCGGACATTGTCCTTCTCACTTATCCTTCTTTTCTAAGGTATTGTACCCATATAAATAAACTCGAGATTTGCTTCAATGTCACATGAAACCTTTAGGTATAGCAAGAAATATGTTAGTTCTTTAAGACGTGGTTCGTGGATGTGCAAGGTGAAGCTTGTAAATGTGCGACGTTACAGGGAGTTATGGAAGTTTGGTTTTCACGAAAGAGTTTGTAGATGTTAGGCTTGCGCCTAGTTATAGGTTTGTGAAGTGACTAATGAGGTTAAGAATGGTGAAGATACGTCATCATAGAGTAGGAAAGTTACAATTCTGAAGTTGGTACGAGATCAGTGTGTGAATGTTATACCGTCGTTTTAATATCAGCCTGCTTTGTGAACTTTTGCCACTTTAACTAGAGAAAATAATTGAATGTGAATTGGTGATCTCCAAATTCTGTTTGTGGTTGATTAATATAGTTGTTGCTTTTATGTTGTTTTAGTATAAGTCTATCTTTGGTGGTTTGTAATCTTTTTGTGGGATGTAAATTTTGAATTTTATTATTATATGAATTGTTAAATTTAAATATTTGAACTTTTATATTGTATTTTTAATAATTTTATTTTATATTTAATTAAACAGATTCGACTACCATTAGACCATTAAACTATTAGACCAATCACTCAATTGGTTTATTGATCGGTTCAGTTCTCACAACCTTGATATTTTATCATAATTTCATTTTACCCCTGCACTTCACCAAAATTACAATTTTTTTTCTAACTTCATTTGATTTTTTTTGTCCCAAATCCATTATAAAATTATATTTTTATTCCTAAGTCTTATATATTTATATTTTCATTTCGGAACTTTCTCTAATTATATTTTTGCTCGCTTTTGTGCTCATCTTTTACTGTGTTGTCTATTTAGGCTCTACACTTTTTTTTATTTCTATTTCTTAGCTCTCTTTTTATTTTGAGTGCATTCTTTGTGTTTCTATATTTTATGATGACTCTTTTGTCCTAATTTACATTTTTGAATCTTTTAGCATTCTCTTTTAATATCTTTCAATCTTTTTCTCATCCTCATCAACATATTCTTAAGAATTTCTTTTGCAATATCTAGAATTTACCCTTTTGCATCAATCTTTCCTTGCTTGTAATTTAATCCTCAATAGTATAATCATAAACATATTACTTCCATAAGCATATGCATTTGGCCGATAGCACTTCAAGCATTCATAATCATTCTAAGCATTCAAGTATTCAAATTCAACAAGTTTTAATCAAAGCATCATTTAGATTTCTTGACATATATGAGGCCAATTGTACTAACCTAACCCTTACTTCAATTCCAAGTCTTAGACACCTATTGAAAACTCTCTAATACCACTTTTTCCTATATTATAATCAAGAACAATTTTTTAAAGCAATGAACCCTTCTTTGCGGAATTTTAATACAAAAAAAGGGATAGATTTTCTCATCCTTGAAGCTTAAAACTTATAGCTATGAACTCCTTGAAGCACTTAAAACATGATTTATAAATAGGATGAAGTCAAACATGATTCTTTCTTATGATGCACATATGGCTGAAACTTAAACGGTAAAAGAGAAGAAAATCTTCTTACCTTTTGAGTTTGAAAATGGTGTTTTCTTACTCCATGAAGTTCTTAAATGTGATTTTCCAAACAAGAGAAACAAAAGAATGAATTATCTTCCATGGAAACATATGGTCAAACCTTTATTATACACTACAAGAATTTGACAAATTAGCGACGAATTTTGGCGAGAAATATTTTCTGTCACAAATCCGTCACTAACTTGCAAGAAATTAGTGACGCACTAACAACAAAAATAACGAGCGGTCACAAAATATCCGAACTTGAGAAAAGCGACTGATTAGCGAGAAATTCACAATTAAGTTTGTTTCTTGTAAATTGACTTTTGTACCTAAGAAAAGAGTGGGAAAAATTTTCTCGCTAATTTGTCAAAAATTAATTAGCGAGTGACAATGCTCTAGCAAATCAGTCACTTAGTAATTCAATTAAATAAAAGTAAAGTAGTGAGGGATATTATTGTTACTGTTCTGTCACAAGTGTTTGATATACAATTAGCGAGAAACAATTCACACACTAGTTTGTCACTAAAGAAACTTTCTGCGAAAAAGCTAATTAGTGAGGAACAATGTTTCTAACTAATCCGTCACAAAAACTTGAAATGCATTTTACGATGGACAATTTCCTAGCTAATTTGTCAGCAAAGTTTTTATTTTTTAGCAAGCAATTAGTTTCTCGCTAATTTGTTGTATAATATCGTAAAATTCAAAATTAGGGTAGCGACAGAAAATAGTCGTCGCTAACTCGTCACAACAGAAAAATCATTTAGCTAGGAAAATGTTCCTTGCTAATTAGTCGCTAAAGTAAAAATACGGATATTGAGCGTCTAGGACCTAAGTAGTGATAAATTTGCGTCCGTTTAACAACTGACACACTTCGTTCACTGACTTCAAGTCGCTGATTAGCGGGCGAAATACATTTGTCAAGTTTAATTTAGAGAGCGACTTGGCCACTACAATCTTGTTGCAAAGCAAAAGCTATATCCTAGCTATGAAATAGCAAATTATTTGCTAATCTCGTTGGAAATCCATCGCAGAGTTATAACAAATTCAAAGCTGATTGAGAAAATTTTAGAAGTAACTGGTCACAATTGAGTCACTAATCAAAAGCTTATTTAGTGAGGAATTAGCGACTGTTTAACAACTGATAGAATTTTCTCGCTTATTTCATTTGCTACTAATTTGTTAGAAAAAACGTCAGTCTTATTCTACCCTTATTTCATGTTGCTACTAATCACTAACTTTTATATAACTCCATGGAAAATTCATGAAAAGTTTTACGTAAATTTGCCAAGCACGCTAATATAATTTGTCACAATTTTGTCAATAATCTAAAGCAATTTCAAAAGAGAGAATAATTAAAGTCCCAAAGTCATGACTAATAATTAGGTAGCTTATTTTTAATAACTAATAATTACAATATTCTAGTAAGATGTCAATTCTAAAAAATTTTACAAACAACTTGAATAAAAAGCTTTTCTTTAAAAAATATTTTTGCTGCAATTAGATCACAATTTTGTTGTTATTTTTAATGGGAAATTTACTATTAATTTGAATTGAAGTTTAAAATTAATATAATTTAAAGACAAATTTAAAAATTCATCATTTTTAAAAAATGAGAGCATAATATCAAAAATTAAAAATCCCAAGTAACTTCCTCATCTACACCCGCTAAACATGCCTAGCCCGCACTACTGCATTACCCTCTATCCCACTAAGACCTAACCCTAACACACACATCACACTCCAGCACAGCACTCTCCATAATCCACTTTGTAGGTTTCTCACACTCTTCACGCTCCCACCAGAGGCTCACCACTCTTTGTCGGCGGCGGATTCCATCACAGTAGCGTCCCCATCCCGTCCAAAATGCCCTCATGCATTTTGCTCTGTGTCGCTCCTTTCCTAGCGCTGTTGTGGTCTCCATCCAAGGTCTTCGTCATTTTTTTTTGTTTCAACCCCGTCGTCTCCGTCATCTCACCATTCAACATCTCTCCGTCTCTCTTTGATTTCTTCTACCATAAGCTCTATTCAGTGGCTACTACTGCTACTGGTTGCGTCGCTCGCAGTTCTGCTTGATGTTCTTGTCGCTGTCAGTTTGTATTTCGAGTCTTCTGAATCTCTGCACCTCTCATGGTTCTGTTATTATTGTTGATTCTAAACTGATTTTAATTTTTAATTTTTTGTTATGATTATTTGTTTTTGGTTTTGATTTTTGGTTTAGGGTTTTAATTATGTTCTTATTGTTTTTATTATTCATTCTATATTTTTGGTTTTGATGTTTTTTTTTCTAATTATCTGG
The DNA here is from genome assembly GCF_000817695.3 of Arachis duranensis. NCBI lineage: Eukaryota > Viridiplantae > Streptophyta > Magnoliopsida > Fabales > Fabaceae > Arachis > Arachis duranensis. The sequence goes on along the minus strand of NC_029775.3, from coordinate 61,804,935 downwards.
TTATGATTTTTAGTTCTAATTATTTATGCTAAAAACATAAATTTATTTACGAAGGTCACCTTTAACTATGAGTTTCTACTCACTACTTTTGGAGCATCAAATCACATATGCTTGCTTAACAAATTGAAACCTTATGAAAAATTTACTTTCACTTTTAAAATATTTCTTATTTTCTTTGTCAAAATCTAAAATGATTTTAGATCTAATTGAATGGTCAATTAGTTATTGTTACTTTGTTATTTGTTCAGTGCAAGTTATTTTTTTTCTATTGCCTCTTTTAAGAAATGGCCATCGGAGTGAACAAGATGCTGCAATTTTAGTACCAGGAGACATAATCAACATTAAATTAGGAGATATCATTCCGGACGATGCTTGTCTTCTCAAGGGCAATCCTCTAAGTTTTGATTAGTCTGCTTTAATAGGAGAATCTCTTCTAATGACCAAGAACCTAACTGATGAAGTATTTTCTGGATCAATAGTCAAGAAGGGTGAGATAGAAGCAGTTGTGATTGCCACTGGCGTGCACACCATCTTTGGTAAAGCGGCTCACTTGGGGGATAGTGCTAACCAAGTTGGATACTTCTAGAAAGTGCTCACAGCAATTGTCAACTTCTGCATGTACTCAATTGCTCGAAACGTATGATGACTATTGAGGAAATGGCTGGGATGGATGTCCTATGCAGTGATAAAACTTTAACATTGACAATGAATAAGCTCAGTGTTGATAGAAACTTGATTGAGCTATTTACTAAAGGTGTTGAGAAGGAGCATGTTATCCTTCTTACTGCAAGGGCCTCTAGGACCGAATATCAAGATGCTATAGATGCTGCAATTGTTGGGATGTTTGCTGATCCAAAGGAGGTAAATATAGCAAAACCACTCTCTTTAGGACAAGAAGGATACATATAAAATGTTTTAATTTAACTCATAATTTTAATATTTTGACTGACTAGGCTCAAGCCAGAATCAGGGGGGTCCATTTTCTTCCATTCAATCCTATAGACAAGAGGACTACTCTAACTTACATTGATTTTCATGGAAATTGGCACCGTGTGAGCAAAGGAGCTCCGGAGCAGGAAAAACTTGTTTCATTGGCAGCTTCTTATGATGGTTATAAGGATGATAAAGGCTTAATTTCTTTTCTCTTTATTTACATCAGAACCTTTTGCAACTGCAAAAAAGGATGTTAGGAAGAAGGTTCATGCAGTGATTAATAAGTTTGTCAAGCATGGACTTCAGTTTTTAGGTGTTGCAAGATACATATTGTAATTTAATTTCTAACTGTATAAAGGTTTTAATTTGTTGACCTTCCTTAGCGTTAAGGTGGGTAACATAGAGCACAATTCATTAGAGAATGCATCCTCAAACGTCATCAGTAATAGCATCAAAAACAACCAAATGGTACATGAAAATCAACCATATAGATCTTCGTACCATTTTCAGCCCCAACAAAATTGGATGAACGATAATTAACACACACACACACGATGCTGATAACTATTTCTTTTTGTAATTTTGAATTAATTTTCATGTGTGAAACCAAATTGTATGACGAAGAAATTCATTCATTTTTCTTACATCACCGGTTCTGTTTTATTGTACATAGTTATGTAGATTTTGAAAGTTGCCAAACATCTCCTTAAAGACTACAATGAACACATTGAAATTTTATGTCGAACATCATGGTAGATCTAATAATAAAATAGGATAACACCTTCACCATACTATGCTTCTACTTCCTTTCCTTCATGTCATGTAGATGTCTCCTTGTCAATGTTCAGTTTTATGCATTGATGTCATGCTTTTTATCTGCCGTTTCTAATTCATTTTATTTTGTCTTGTGATGACATGATTTGTTTTGTTTTGTTGACGAGAATCATTGAAAATGGCTGCTTCATTATGCATATCCAAATCGTAAGCACATGAACTTCTATATTGGTGAGTAGATCATTACATATTAGGCTAAAAAAACTCATTATGATATACTTCGTGTTGAACATGGAATATATTTACTTGTACTATTCCTTGAAAAATGATTCACCTAATGCATAGGCTTATCTTCTTTTCATTTTCTTGCTCATGCCTCCAGGTTTACTAAAATATTTCTACTTTGCCCAGTATCTCAGCAAATCAACCAACTATATTTGCAAACATAGATACTAATGTAGATACCTACAGTTTTGAAGAAGCAAGTATGCGATTTAATACATTTATCTCACTATATCAATTGCCAAGCTTTAAGTGTTGTTTATTTGTATTTTTCAGTTTTTTGGAATTTATAATATGTAATGAAGAACTTAGATGTATAATGTATAATGAATTTTATAGAAGCAGGATCACATTTGTGTAGCCAGATTAAAACATATCTAAATAAGTGAGTGAATACTTACTTTTACATGATATTGTAATTGAGCATTTTTTCTTTATTAGTTTACTAATTAAGTCATGTTTTTTAGAGCTATTGAATAACTAGAATAGGCATTTGATCAAGCCTAAGCCTTGGTTATTATTAGGTTAAACTTCAATACCTAATTTCTTTAAACATGGTTTGAACCTTTTAAACGTGTATAATTTTGATTAACTGATATATTTGTATGTGTTATAATCTTTTAGTTCAATGACTAAAATAAAAAAATAATGAGGTTTATTTTAGTACAGTGACAAAATTGGTTTTCTAACTAATATTCTGAGAAACATTAGCGACATACTCGTTGTTGATCATGGTGACAAATTAAAGATTCTATTGCGACTGAAACATTTATGAGATACCTATCGATTTGTCACTAGTTTAAAAGTAATTTGCGATAGTATTGATAGCAAATTAGTGATTACTTCGTAATTACTTTCTCATTTAGAATAGCTTTGGTTTAGCGACAAAATTCCTACAAATTTGATTAAGAATTTTCAAAGATTAGTTATAGATTTGCTACAAAATGTGACAGATTTGCGATTATATTAGCGTAGAACTTGTGACGAATTAGGTTCAAAAAAATCCTAGCTAATTAGCGTCAACTTAGCATTCTATTTTGTATATGAAGTTAGCTTGGATTTAGCGATGATTCTGTTGCAGTAGAATTTGTCGCTAATTTGCTACTACCTTTTAGTGTATTTCTTCTATGGAATTAGCTTTTACTTTAGTGATAGATTTGTGACTATCTATTCGGTAGCAAAAAAACTTTTCAATGAATTAGCGACTATTGTGTTTGCCTCACTGATCTGCGACTTGTAATTAGTGAGGAAAGCATTAATTGCTAGGCGGTAGCTAATCCGTCACAAATTATATTTTGTGTCAAATTAGTGATGATTTTACAACTATTTTTGTGGTAGTTAATCGGCCATATTCTTGTAGTGTTAAGGGAGAAAAGGAGTTATTCTTAATTTACCGTAGGAAAATTGGTATGAAGATAAAGAGGAGGAAGAAATTAACCAGAATAAAATTTTGATCTAAGTCTTGAAATTTAATGCACCAAGCTTCAAAGTTTCATGAACGTAGAGCTTTCTCTCTTTTTCTCTCTTTCTTTCTTTGGGAAATGATGAGAATGAAAGGTTGGTCAAAAAGTTAAATTTTAGGGATAATTATTAAAAATAGATATATTTGATCACATACATGACACTGGTATCGTACTTATTTCTTGCATTAAAATATCTGTAGATTATTCTGGAGTTGTAAAACTGATAAGAGAATATCGGTAATAACTCTTACCAGTTAAATATTTTATCAATTGATTGTATAACCTCAAAAGACTACATTGTACTTTTAAGCTGTTGATTGAATTTTAATATTAAAATATTCTTATTTTATAATTATATTATTTTGTTGTAGATTTAGGTCTAACTTGTTAGTATAAAACAAACCGTGCTTTGCAAATTTTGTGAGTTCTAATCACAGAAAATGCGAAAAGTTATTTTATGAAAAAAATGGGTTATTACATGCAAGGTTATGAAAACTGAACCGGCCATAAAACTGATCGAGTGACTGATTCAACAGTATAACCGGAGTCGAACTATAGTTGAAGAATAAATTAATAAATTTTTTAAAAATAAAACTGATGAAGCACTGAAGCAAGTAAGCAATGGCTAGAGAGGGAGGAGCCGAAGAGTGCTTACCACTGAGGTGAGCAACGACGAGGTGACCGAAGAGGTGAGCAACAAGATGAGCAACGTGTCACGATGAGGTGGGTGGCACAAGTGACGTGCAACAGTGAGGTGGGCAATGCGAGCAACGGCGATGGTGGAGGACTGGAGGACTGATGGTGGAGGACTAGAGGTGTAACACCCTACCACGCTGAGTTTTACGCTTAAGTCGTAAAACAGATGTGTTATGGTATTATGACCTTTAAAATAAAATGTGTATATGTAATAGCAGAAAGATTATAATATACTAGGAGCCTTGAAGAATAGAGGAAATAAAAATCGTGAAATAAAAGTGCAACGCTCAAGAAACGAGTTAACTTGCGTGCTAAGAAAGCTACAGCCATCAAACATAAGGTTATAAAAGTAGGAATAGAGTGCCGAAGATATAAAATAACAAGCTTTTAACTTAGCCTGCGAAGTCAACACACACACACATATATATATATATATATATATACATATCCAAAATCCAAATGTACATAAACAAAATTCTGTCTCTCCATAAACCTCTAAGAGTATAAAAAAGAATAAGTTATGCGGAGAGAAAGCTAAGTACATATATATACATCACTATACAACAAAATAACCCAGTAACTACTTCGCTTAAGGTGTCCAGACGCCTAATGAGATGCCTCTCGACCTGCATCTGTAAAACAACAACATAGTATGGAATGAGAACTGGAGGTTCTCAGTATGGTAAAGGTGCCACACACATAATATATAAGGTCCTGGGAATGCCAGAGGCAATCCTAGAACGCCGACACTCAGATTATATAGCTTAAGGTATTTAACAGAAGCCATAAAAGGTGGTTTTCTAATAGTATCTAAGACTAACTTAACTTAACCTTAAATCTAAGTCTAATACCGCCATTCCTCCATACCTCCATCTTCGTCAGCATTTCACAGACAAATAAACAGATAAAGGCAAGCACAAGAAGGTTACAAATAGTGCAGGTAACAAATATACATTTAGCATGGCAAGTACGCTTAGGCACACCCAGTTAATGCACAAACAAGTAATTCAAGTAGTATGCATGTGATGCATGCCTGTCCTATGGCTGATGAGGCTCATCTGTCGGTTATCCAGCCAACCCGACAAGTCTGAAAACCTTAGACTGTCCCTCGACGTGCATCCCCAAGAGTCTATGCATAGCTTTTTCTCAAATAATAAGTATTGCTCAATGGGAGCTAACATTCCTGGGAATTTATAAGTGCCCGGTCACCCTTACATCGTAGGGTTGACAAAGTATCGATTTTTCAACCTGGTACACGTAGTGGCAAACTACGGTACTTTACCCAGGGAATCTCGTATCTCAGATCATTTAATCATTCAAGCCAAGTATCATACATAATCATTCATAACATTTTATAATCAATTTATCATTTTTCAGCTTTACTTCACCTCCAAGTTATCCCCATTTTCTAACTTCATCTGATTATCAGGTGTAATACTACCATTTTTATAACTAAAGGAATGAAAATAGAGGTTTAGAAGTTTGAAACAGGGTTTTAAAACTCAAAAATCATGTTTGTTGGAATAGGGGGCCACGCGTACGCGTGGCTTACGTGTGCGCGTGGGAGTGTGAAACTGCAGCTTGTGAGCATGTCCCTTTATCATGCGTACGTGTGGGTGAAAACTTCATCTCACGCGTGTGCCCGGGTCATGCGTACGCGTGGACATGCTTGCTAACCCCTTACGGGTGCGCATGGGATCAGTCACGTACGCATCGCCAAAATTCCATGCCACGCATACGCGTGGATCACGCGTACGCATGCACATGCGTTCTTCAAAAAAAAAAAGGTCAACCAGAGAGCTGCACAATCAGGGAAACCACCTGCATATTTACATATTCCTTGATGAGCGGATAATTTATACGCTTTTTGGCATTGTTTTTAGTATGTTTTTAGTATGTTTTAGTTAGTTTTTATTATATTTTTATTAGTTTTATTTAAAATTCACTTTTCTAGACTTTACTATGAGTTTGTGTATTTTTCTGTGATTTCAGGTATTTTTTGGCTGAAATTGAGGGACCTGAGCAAAAATCTGATTCAGATGCTAAAAAGGACTGTAGATGCTATTGGATTCTAACCTCCCTGCACTCAAAGTGGATTTTCTGGAGCTACGGAAGCCCAATTGGCGCGCTCTCAATTGCGTTGGAACGTAGACATCCTGGGCTTTCCAGCAATGTATAATAGTCTATACTTTGCCCGAGATTTGATGGCCCAAATAGGTGTTCCAAGTCAGCTCAAGAATTTTGGCTTTAAACGCCGGAACTGGCACAAGAATGGGAGTTAAACGTCCAAACTGGCACAAAAGCTGGCGTTTAACTCCAAGAAAAGTCTCTACACATAGAAGCCTCAATTCTCAGCCCAAACACACACCAAGTGGGCCCGGAAGTGGATTTTTATGTCATTTACTCATTTTTGTAAACCCTAAGCTACTAGTTCTCTATAAACAGGACCTTTTTGCTACTATATTGAGAAATCTTTTGATCAATTTAGATCTTAGGATCATCTTTGGACGTCTAGTTCTTAGATCATGGGGGCTGGCCTCTCGGCCATGCCTAGACCTTGTTCTTATGTATTTTCAACGGTGGAGTTTCTACA
>NC_029775.3:61790429-61797762 GCF_000817695.3 Arachis duranensis | reverse complement strand
AGAACCGACAGATGAATAGCCGTGCTGTGACAGAGTGCGTTGAACATTTTCACTGAGAGGATGGGACTGTAGCCATTGACAACGGTGATGCCCAACATACAGCTTGCCATGGAAAGGAGTAAGAAGGATTGGATGAAGACAGTAGGAAAGCAGAGAGACAGAAGGGACAAAACATCTCCATACGCTTATCTAAAATTCTCACCAATGAATTACATAAGTATCTCTATCTTTACTTTATGTTTTATTTATCTTTTATTCATTAATCTTCCATAACCATTTGAATCCGCCTGACTGAGATTTACAAGATGACCATAGCTTGCTTCATACCAACAATCTCCGTGGGATCGACCCTTACTCGCGTAAGGTTTATTACTTGGACGACCCAGTGCACTTGCTGGTTAGTTGTGCGAAGTTGTGATAAAGAGTTGAGATTGCAATTGAGCGTACCATGTTGATGGCGCCATTGATGATCACAATTTCGTGCACCATTCCTCACCAAATTTTCCGATGGGCATAACTCAATCGTTTTAAATCGTTTTTCTTCTGTTCTTCAAACGGCATAAACTTCCGCCCAAAATAAAAATTTTGCAAACAATTTCAAACCTCATTTTCATTCAATAATTCTATTCCATTCATTTCCAAACCTATCAATACCAACTCAAAATGCCAACATCAATACTCAATAAACTCTACATCATTTCATCAACCACCATTCCATAACATTACATAATTTCTTATTTCAATAAATCCATCATGCTTTCCTTTATTATACTTGTAACCATATAATCAATAATTCAACTATGTATCCTTCTATCATTCATATAGTAACAATTTCCACCATATAACCCAATCACCAAACCAAAACAAACATATTCACCAATTAAATTACTAAACATTATATATACACCTGCATTCCAGCTTATTCTATTGCCATCTAGCCTAAGTTTTCACAAAACATTATATATTAAACGCAAGAAACCTAAACCATACCTTGACCGATTCCCATGTAACGATCAAGGCAATTTAATTAAATCAAGACAGCCCCTCAAAAGCTTAATAAACTCTAGGCTCAGCTTCCCCCAAGTTCCAATATTTACAATTTCAAGCTCCAACTATTTATTCACAACCTAATACACATTTATAACACATATATACCAATTTTAATACTCAAACCTCAAATTAAGTGAAATTAAAAAATAATTATGGTTTTCTCACCTTACCCAAGCTTCACATAAGCAAGAGTGAACATTTTCCTCAAGCTAATTGGATCCTAAAACATCAGAAATTAAAGAAATTCAACATCTCTTCCAATTTTTCAAAAATTGGGGGAAAATAGTGGCTGAGATTAATTAATCGCTTACCTAAGAAATTATTTGATAGAAACATAGAGTTCGATGCGGTGGACGCGTGGCTGCAAACGGTGTGCCGATCGGAGATCGGACGGAGAAGTTACGGGATTTTAAAATCACCGTAAGAGGGTTAGGAAATTTTCGTTTCTCTTCTCCCCTGGAAGCCTTCAGTTTTGTTTCTGTTGAAATGAGGGAAAGAAGGGCTTGGGTTCATTTAAAGGTTGGTCCGGTTGGACTGACGGGCCCGGTTTGGGCCCAGTTCAACTGGCTAGGCCCGTTCGGTCCAATTTTGGACCGTTTTCTTCGAAATTAGTGTCAAAATTCTAGTTTTGATGATCTCTATCCTAATTTAATACAATATTTGCATTTTTAATTTTCTTTATTAGAAAATAATTTATTGACTAATTATTTACTAATTTAACCCGGTTTACAAGAGGTGTGATTTTACTGATGGTAAGGTGAAAGAGCAAAACCGTCGGCTTAGAATTTCCACAAATTAGTTCCGTTGTAAGTATAGTTCCAAGCCAACAAGTAATGCTCAAATCAAAGTTTAATTTTCAAATTACAAAACATATAAATCAAGAGTAATTCAATCTCGGGTCATTATGACTCTAGTCAATGTCGACCATTATGACTCTAGTATCCTAGGAACTCAAACCCTAAGCCAATGTGAGAAAATATACTAAAAAACTAGAGTTAGCATTTTCACAAACACTTGGTGGGCACAAAACCAAAACATGAGAATTTGCAAAAGAAAATGGAAAACTAAAACCAACTATTCACAAAATCAACAATAAACATCCAAACAAACATAAAGAAAGCATAAAACACTAAATTCATTAATCAAAACTTCAAGAAACTCAAAATTGCAAATATAAACAAAGTAACCTGAACCAAGAGAACATGAAAATAAAAGACAGTGTAATTAAAGAGAAATTGAGAGTACTTACAATTAAAGAAGCAAAATCTGAAAATCAAAGCTTGCTATAAAGTGTTACAATGGAAATGGAAATGAAATAAGACCCTAAGAGAGCATTCTACTCTACACTACTGCTACTCCTAAAATTTTGTTCTAAAACTAATAATAACTCCCTATTCACTAAGGCCTTCATATGGCTTCAATTTCCCTTTGATATAGCACTTCAATTCAGCCTCTAGCCTTCAAAATTTGGGCCAAAAGCCCTCAGAAATTACTCATCATGTGTTTCATTAATGAATCCACGTGCAGGATCCTGTGCATACGCACAGATGCTTGTGCGCACGCACACATGCTAATTTCTTCTTGTGCGCATGCACACATGGCTGTGTGTGCTTTTCCTTGTTTTCTTCATATTTTCTCCCTTGTACATGCTTTCTTCCACTTTTGACTAGCCAATCTTGCCTCAATGACCTGAAATCACTCACAAAACATATCACGGCACCGAATGGCATGAAAGTGGAATTAAAATCACTAATTTAAGCAAAAGTATGCTATTATAGTGAATAAGTGTGAGTTTATGTGACGAAATCTATCCAAATCAAGCCAAAATATATCGAAAAATATGGACTCATCAATTTCCCCACACTTAAACAATAGCATATCCTCATGCTAAACCAAACAAGGATAATGATCAAAGGGGTAACCAACTTATTAAATGCAACTATCTATATGCATGCAAAGTATGTATATGCTATCTATATATATCTATCTATCTATAGTATCCTATGATTGGTGAAAACAAGCAATCAAATTTCCAAGCAAGAGTATAGACAATTAGGGCTAAGCAAGGAAATAATCCAATGCAAGAAAGATCTAAGGAATTGATTCAACTCATCAGGATGAAGTAACTTGCAAGAATTAATGATAAGAGAGGTGGAAACATAGAATTGAGTAATTGAACCCTCACTAGGTGTGTATACACTCTAATCACTCGGTATTTTGGGTTTAATCACTCAAGTCTCCTCCTAATCATGCTTTCAAGGATTTGCTTTTTATCTAACAATCAACAAATGAGTGATGCATGAATACAATTATCATGAGGACTTTATATGGTTGTAATGGGGCTAGGGTTAAGGTGGGATAGATATGGCTAAGTGGACTAAATTGAATTGAATCCTTGATTAGTTTAAGTATCCAACTTAACCTATATCAATCCAATAACAAAAATATGCAATCCTAACTTCCCATCATTTCTTTTTCACAAACATTCATGTATGCGTTTTTCATTTACATCATATATGTATTTCTTATTCATTTCTTTTCTCTTTGGGGTAACCTTTTTTTTTTTGAAAATGCATATGATTTAATAGTTCATACATGAATGCTCCCATTTTCCAAAATTTTCAATGAAGTACCCAAAACAAACATTTTCATCCACTACCAATGTTTTCCAAAATTTTCCCACACTTAAATGAAACACACTTCTCAACCTAAGCTAATCAAGGATACAATTCATGGTGGATCATGGTTTTCTGCTTAAGGTTGTAATGTGCTAATATCAAAGACAATGGGACAAATCAAGCTCAAAGGGTTAACAATGGTAGATGCAAAGGGTAGGCCATATGGGTTAAGTAAGCTTTAATAAAAAAATGGCCTCAATCATGCTCAATGCAATCAAAACATCAATCATTGGAAATAAAGATTAAAGCAAAACTAAGATTACAATCATAAAAGAGATATAACACACTATGAACAAAATTAGCAGTTAAAATATGTAACCACTCATCAAAGCTCAAAAAAACTCACAAGGTATTTGTTCTTTCCTCTTCTATGTTCCATAAAAATCATTCAATCAAGTGTAAAAACCAATTTTCCAAATCAATTCAATAGAATGCCCTTAAAACAAAATTCTTGGAAGTTTTGTTGTTTTTCACCAAAATTATTTCCTATATGTATGTATGTATATTGTGATGGATGCAAAGTTTCCAAAATTTCCTAGTTCTTTTCCTAATTTTCAACAATCAAAAGTTAACATGAACAATTAGGATCAAAATTGACCTAGGCATATACTATTCACATCATCCATTCACAACCAATATCTATAATATATACCAAGCAAAACAAAGCTCAAAACCCATACATATAAAACATAATTAAAAATGCAATGCTAAGGATAAACTAGAAGCAACTAATATATACAAATAACCAAAATAAAAGTATGTACTGCATAAGTCAAAGTACTAAAAACATCCACAACAGTATAATAAAGTTAAAAATAAACTAAATAAAGAGTGTTCGGGAGAGAATGTTTACACCCAAAATCGTAGATCCTCTCCTACACTTAAATCATGCACGGTCTTCCGTGCCAAAAATCGAACCGGGGGTGGTCAACTCTGAGAGGCTCCACCGTCTGGTGGTGGTGGGTGTAGATGTTGCTGATACACTATGATGGCACGGGAAGGCTCTGGGATGGTCTCAGCTGCCGGTTCCTGGATGGCCTGGTCAGCTGGCTCAACTATCGCTGTCTGTGCTCCCTCCTCAGCTCTCTCAGTTGCTGGCTCCTCCGCTGCTGCCTCCTCGGTCTTAACCTTTGGCTCTGGTGTATCCAGAGGAGGTGGCCCAGGGTCTCTACCCTCAAACTTTGCCACAATCCACTGAAAGCGGTGAGCATTGCGGCGCTGGTAATGGTGGAGGGTCTGAGGAATCTCCCAACGCAGCTCATGTGGTGTCTGAAGTCGGGGTGTGGGCGCAGAAGGTACAAGAGGTGCTGAAGGCTCTGCTGATGATGGTGGCTCAGTGGTCTTTCTCTTCTTCTGTGGTGGCGGTCCATCATACTCGCCGTATGGCAGGAATAGTTGGTTGCTCATGAAAACAGACGTCCGATCTGTCAGGCGTCTCTGCACTCCAGATAAGGCAGCCAATCTTGTGATCATCGAAGGGAAGAGAATGTTGTACTTTTGTTGTTGATTTCCCTTCCACATCGAGTCTCTGATAAGGGGAAGAATAAAGATTCTCTTCCCCTCCAGAATAGCCAAGAGAAGAACTGCCACACAGACCCTAATGTGCGTGGCATGCGTGCTCGACAGGATGTAATCAGCGATGATTTGCTGCTAGATCCTTTCCTCAGGATGTAAGTCGGAGCACGTGATGCTCTGTGGGACCGCATTCTCTCCTCTGCTGTATTCCCATTTGGCTTTTTGTAGACCAAACTTCCTCAGAACAATGTCCAATGAAATCTTGCCTGATGTCAAGTCCTTCACTATCTGAGGGTAAGCATCGCGGGCCGGAGGAATATGCAAAATCTGTAGGAGGGCTTCTAAAGCATGGTCGGAGGTGTCCAATGTGACACCTCTCAGAAAAACAGTGGTGGCTTCCCTCTTTAGCAGATTTTCGTAGAATTCTTTGACCTGGTGTTCATTGATTTCCACCGGGAGGAATTCTATGAATTTCCAATGGTAGAAATTGAGTTTGTTATGAATTAGTTCTGCATATTTCTTATGTACGTTGAGCTTCCTCTCGTAGTGAAATGCTTTCTTTTCCAATTTTCTATACTATTCTTGGGCATCCTCATTGATGAAAGTATTCGGCTGATTGCTCAGACGTGCAGGAGGAGGAGCCAAGGGGTTGGCTTTCTCCATGCCTTTACGACACATCCTGAAAAACACAAAACAAAATACAAATCAGGAGGAACAAGTAAAAATCACAAAAGCAAAGAAGAAATAGTTACACAATGCAAATTAGAGCTAATTAGGTAAATAGAGACTTAATTGAGGAAAACATAATCAAAAGCAGTGAAATGCGCAAAAGGAAATGTAGTTTTCCACAATCAAGCAACCCAAGCGAATAACAAAGGAATAAATGATAATCAAAGAAAGAACCACTTAGGTTTAATCAATGGAAGTGAATTGAGTAAGAAAATTGGTTATTTCCATTGTGCCTTTTAATTGGAAGAATTAGGAAAAATTGGCATAAAGGCAATAATCAATTTAACATTTGAAGCACCTGCTTATTCATGGTAAAAAAATGGAAAAATGACCACATAACCAAACCTTTGTTCCAAAAGCAATACTCAATCAAACTCAACTTTGAATTGCTAAAAAAGAATTGTAAAGAACAAGTTATTGTACATGATCATTTATGTTCAAGAACACATGAGTAAGTACTTAGTCAATTCACTCAACAAAACATGGTATGCACTGTTGCAAAATTCACCAAACAGATGACAAAAGTGGCAGAATTCAAGTCTATTTGGTGTTCAAGAAGAATTAAGATGGAGTGCATATTTAAATCTCAAGTTCAATCATCATCAAAATTAATGGAAAACTGCAGAAGTACTAATATAATGCCTAAGTAAAATGAAGTTCAAAACAAATATTGGCCAAACATAGGAATTGAACAAAAAATTGTCACTCAGGCAATCTATCAAGCATGTGGTGTGCATGAACAGCATTCTCATCTCAGTTTCAGCATTGATGAGCGGATAATTTATACGCTTTTTGGCATTGTTTTTAGGTAGTTTTTAGTATGATCTAGTTACTTTTAGGGATGTTTTCATTAGTTTTTATGCTAAATTCACATTTCTGGACTTTACTATGAGTTTGTGTATTTTTTTATGATTTTAGGTATTTTCTGGCTGAAATTGAGGGACCTGAGCAAAACTCTAATAGGAGGCTGACAAAGGACTGCTGATGCTGTTGGAATCTGACCTCCCTGCACTCGAAATGGATTTTCTGGAGCTACAAAACTTCAAATGGCGCGCTCTCAACGGCGTTGGAAAGTAGACATCCAGAGATTTCCAGCAATATATAATAGTCTATACTTTATTCGTGATTAGACAACGTAAACTGGCGCTCAACGCCAGTTCCATGCTGCATTCTGGAGTCAAACGCCAGAAACACGTCACGAACCAGAGTTGAACGCCCAAAACACGTTACAACTTGGCGTTAAACTCCAAGAGAAACCTCAACTCGTGGATAGATCAAGCTCAGCCCAAACAAACACCAAGTGGGCCCTGGAAGTGGATTTATGCATCAATTACTTACTCCTGTAAACCCTAGTAGCTAGT
>NC_029775.3:61774083-61790362 GCF_000817695.3 Arachis duranensis | reverse complement strand
GGTGTGGAGCTCTGCTGTACCTCAAGTTTCAATGCAATTACTACTATTTTCTATTCAATTCGATTTATTCCTGTTCTAAGATATTCATTGCACTTCAACTTGATGAATGTGATGATCCGTGACACTCATCATTATTCTCACCTATGAACGCGCGTGACTGACAGCCACTTCCGTTATACCTTAGACCGGGCGCATATCTCTTGGATTCCTTGATCAGAATCTTCATGGTATAAGCTAGAATTGATGGCGGCATTCATGGGAATCCGGAAAGTCTAACCTTGTCTGTGGTATTCCGAGTCGGATTCCGGGATTGAATGACTGTGACGAGCTTCAAACTCCTGAAGGCTGGGCGTTAGTGACAGACGCAAAAGAATCACGGGATTCTATTCCAACGTAATTGAGAACCGACAGATGATTAGCCGTGCTGTGACAGAGCATTTGGACCATTTTCACTGAGAGGATGGGATGTAGCCATTGACAACGGTGATGCCCTACATACAGCTTGCCATGGAAAGGGGTAAGAAGGATTGGATGAAAGCAGTAGGAAAGCAGAGATTCAACAGGGACAAGCATCTCCATACGCTTATCTGAAATTCCCACTATTAATTTACATAAGTATTTCTATCCTATTTTATTTATCTTTTAGTTATCTAATCCAATCACATTTGAATCAGCCTGACTGTGATCTACAAGATGACCATAGATTGCTTCATACCAACAATCTTCGTGGGATCGACCCTTACTCACGTAAGGTATTACTTGGACGACCCAGTGCACTTGCTGGTTAGTTGTACAGAGTTGTGACTAAGTGTAATCCACGTGTGAGAGCTACCAAATTATTGGAGCCATTGTTGATGATCACAAATCCGTGCACCAAGTTTTTGGCGCCGTTGCCAGGGATTGTTCGAGTATGGACAACTGACGGTTCATCTTGTTGCTCAGATTAGGTAATTTTCTTTCAAAAAACTTTTCAAAAATCTTTCAAAAAAAATTTTTATTCCTATTTTTGAAATTTTTTTAAAATAAATCATTCTATGGCTTCAAAACATTTAAGAATGGATTCCAGAGTTTCATGAAGCATGTTGAATCCTGGCTGGCTGAAAAGCCATATTCAAACTCCTTTGGAATTGGTCTTCAACTAATCACCACAATGCATGTAATTCCATCTTAAAGCTAACTGGCTATTAAGCCATGTCAAACCCTTTTGATTGGAGCTTTGGGCTAATATTGAAAGATTCCTAGAATTCTTCTTAAAGATTTTTGAATTTCTTATTTTCTTTTTCCATATGTTTTTCGAAAAAAAAATAATAAAAGTACAAAAAAAAATCATAAAATCATAAAAATAAAAATATTTTGTGTTTCTTGTTTGAATCTTGAGTCAACTTTTAAGTTTGGTGTCAATTGCATGCTTTAAAAATTTTTCTTGCATTTTTCAAAAATTCATGCATTCATAGTGTTCTTGTTTGATCTTGATGTTTTCTTGTTTTGTATCTTTTGTTGTTTTTCATATGCGTTTTTTGTTTGTTAGAGTCCAAGCATTAAAGAATTCTAAGTTTGGTGTCTTGCATGTTTTCTTTGCATAAAAAATTTTTCAAAAATATGTTCTTGGTGTTCATCATGATTTTCAAAGTGTTCTTGGTGTTCATCTTGACATTCATAGTGTTCTTGCATGCATCTTGTGTTTTGATCCAAAATTTTTATGTTTTGGGTCATATTTGTGTTTTTCTCTCTCATAATTAAAAATTCAAAAATAAAAAAAATCTTTTCCTTATTTCCCTCCAAATTTTCGAAATTTTGGGTTGTCTTGGTCAAAAATTTTTAAAAATTAGTTGTTTCTTACAAGTCAAGTCAAATTTTCAATTTCAAAAATGCTATCTTTTCAAAACTTTTTCAAAAACCAAATCTTTTTCATTTTTCTCTTATTTCGAAAATTTTAAAATTATTTTCAATCTTTAAATTCTAGAATCTTATCTTTTAGTTTCTTGTTAGTTAAGTAATTAATTTTAATTTTAAAATTAAATCTTTTTCAATCCATCTTTTTCTTAAAAATCTTATCTTTTTATCATATCTTTTTTATCTTATCTTTTTATCATATCTTTATATCATATCTTTTTCAAAATTTTATCTTTTTTCAAAAATTTGATTTCAAAATATCTTATCTAACCTCTTATCTTCTTATCTTTTCAAATTTGACTTTAATATCTTTTTCAACTAACTATTTGACTTTTTGTTTGTTTCTTATCTTTTTCAAAATCACCTAACTACTTTTTCCTCTCTAATTTTCGAAAATATCTCATCTCTTTTTCAAAAAATTCCTTTTAATTAACTAATTGTTTTAAATTTTAATTTTAATTATATCTTATCTTTAATTTTCGAAAATCATTAACTACTTTTTCAAAATTATTTTCGAATTCTCCCTCTCTTCTCTTCTTCTATTTATTTATTTACTGACACTTCTCTTCACCTCTCTTCATCTTCAATCACTGCCTCTATCCTCACCCTTGTGATTGGATTCTCCACTTTTATTCCTTTCTTCTTCTACTAATAATAAGGATCCTCTTTGTCCAGATATAGAGTATTCTTCTTCCTTTTCTTTTTCTCTTCTCTTTCATATGAGCAGGAACAAAGAAAAAGACACTCTTGTTGAAGCTGATCCTGAACCTGAAAGGACTCTGAAGAGGAAACTAAGAGAAGCTAAATTACAACAATCCAGAGACAACCTTTCTGAAATTTTCGAACACGAGAAGGAGATGGCAGCCGAACCCAATAACAATAATGCAAGGAGGATGCTGGGTGATTTTACTAAACCAACATCCAAGTTTGATGGAAGAAACATCTCAATTCCTGCCATTGGAGCAAACAATTTTGAGCTGAAACCTCAATTAGTTGCTCTAATGCAACAGAACTGCAAGTTTCATGGACTTTCATTTGAAGATCCGTACCAGTTTTAACTGAGTTCTTGCAGATTTGTGAGACTGTAAAGACGAATGCAGTAGATCCTGAAGTCTACAGGCTCATGCTTTTCCCTTTTGCTGTAAGAGACAGAGCTTGAACATGGTTAGACTCACAACCTAAAGATAGCCTGGACTCCTGGGATAAGCTGGTCACGACCTTCTTGGATAAATTCTTTCCTCCTCAAAAGCTGAGCAAGCTTAATTAGAGTGGATGTTCAGACCTTCAAGCAAAAAGATGGTGAATCCCTCTATGAAGCTTGGGAAAGATACAAGCAGATGACAAAAAAGTGTCCTTCTGACATGTTTTCAGAATGGACCATATTAGATATATTCTATTATGGTCTTTCTGAGTTTTCCAAAATGTCATTGGACCATATGGCAGGTGGATCCATTCACTTAAAGAAAACGCCTGGAGAAGCTCAAGAACTTATTGACATGGTTGCAAATTACCAATTCATGTACACTTCTGAGAGGAATTCCGTGAATAATAGGACGCCTCAGAGGAAGGGAGTTCTTGAAATTGATGCTCTGAATGCCATATTGGCTCAGAACAAAGTTTTGACTCAGCAAGTCAACATGATTTCTCAAAGTCTGAATGGATGGCAAAATGCATCCAACAGTACTAAAGAAGCTTATGATCCTGAGAACCCTACAATAGCAGAGGTAAATTATATGAGTGAACCTTATGGAAACACCTATAATTCATCATGGAGAAATCATCCAAATTTCTCATAGAAGGATCAACAAAAAGGCTTTAATAATGGTGGAAGAAACAGGCTAAGCAATAACAAGCCTTTTCCATCATCTTCTCAGCAACAGACAGAGAATTCTGAGCAGAGCCCCTCTAATTTAGCAAATTTAGTCTCTGATCTGTCTAAGGCCACTTTAAGTTTCATGAGTGAAACAAGGTCCTCCATCAGAAATTTGGAGGCACAAGTGGGCCAGCTGAGTAAGAAAGTCATTGAAACTCCTCCCAGTATTCTCCCAAGCAATACAGAAGAGAATCCAAAAGGAGAGTGCAAGGCCAAATGTACAAGGGAGGAGAAGGACAAAAATCCTAGTGAGGAAGACCTCCTGGGACGTCTCTCAAGCAAGAAGGAGTTCCCTATTGAGGACCTAAAGGAACCTGAGGCTCATATAGAGACCATAGAGATTCCATTAAATATCCTTCTGTCATTGATGAGCTCTGAAGATTATTCTTCCTCTGAAGAGGATGAAGATGTAACTGGAGAGCAAGTTGCTCAATATCTAGGAGCCATCATGAAGTTGAATGCCAAGTTATTTGGTAATGAGACATGGGAAGGTGAACCTTCCTTGCTCATTAGTGAACTAGATACATGGATTCAGAAAACTTTACCTCCAAAGAGACAAGATCCTGGCAAATTCTCAATACCCTGTACCATAGGCACCATGACCTTTAACAAGGCTCTGTGTGACCTGGGGTCAGGCATAAATCTTATGCCACTCTCTGTAATGGAGAAACTAGGGATCATTGAGGTACAACCTACCTTATTCTCATTACAATTGGCAGACAAGTCAGTAAGACGGGCTTATGGATTAGTAGAGGATGTGTTAGTAAAGGTTGAAGGCCTTTACATCCCTGCTGATTTCATAATCTTAGACACTAGGAAGGAAGAGGATGAATGCATCATCCTTGGAAGACCTATCCTAGCCACAGCAAGTGCTGTGATAGATGTTAACAGAGGAGAATTAGTCCTTCAATTGAATGGGGACTACCTTGTGTTTAAGGCACACGGCTATCCTTCTGTAACAAGGGAGAGTAAGCATGCAGAGCTTCTCTCAATACAGAGTCAAACAAAGCCTCCACAATCAAACTCTAAGTTTGGTGTTGAGAGGCCACAGCCAAACTCTAAGTTTGGTGTTGAACCCCCATATCTAAACTCTAAGTTTGGTGTTGGGAGTCCACAACATTGACCTGACCACCTTTGTGGCTCCATGAGAGCCCACTGTTAAGCTATTGACATTAAAGAAGTGCTTGTTGGGAGGCAACCCAATTTTTATTTATCTAATTTTATTTTTATTTAATTGTTATTTTGTGTTTTACTAGGTTCATGATCATGTGGAGTCACGAAAAAATTATTAAAATTAAAAACAGAATCAAAAACAGCAGAAGAAAAATCACACCCTAGAGGAAGGACTTACTGGCGTTTAAACGCCAGTAAGGTGCATCTGGCTGGCGTTCAACGCCAGAACAGAGCATGGATCTGGCGCTGAACGCCAGAAACAAGCAACATCCTGGCGTTTGAACGCCAAGAATATGCCCTGAGGAAAGCTGGCGCTGAACGCCAGTAACAAGCATGAAACTGGCGTTCAACGCCAGAAACATGCTACACATGGGCGTTGAATGCCCAGAACGTGCACCACTTCGGTGTTTAAACGCCAGAATGGTATGCTAAGGCATTTTACATGCCTAATTAGTGCAGGGATGTAAATCCTTGACACCTCAGGATCTGTGGACCCCACAAGATCATCTCAGGATCTGTGGACCCCACAGGATGCCCACCTAACATATTCCCACCTTACCTCCTAATTAATCATATAACACACTTTCCCAAAAACCCTTCACCAATCACCTTAACCTCTCTTCCCAATTACCCCCTTCACCACTCACATCCATCCACTCTTCCCCAAAAACCCCACCTACCTTCAAAATTCAAAAATCTTTCCCACCCAAACCCACCCTACATAGCCGAACCTACCCTCTCCCCCCTCCCTATATATACCCCTCCATTCTATTTCATTTTCACACAACATAACCCCCTCTTCTATACTTTGGCCGAAAGCTACACCTCCCCTTCTCCTCCATATTTTCTTCTTCTTCTTCTTCTCTTCTTTCTTCTCTTGCTCGAGGGCGAGCAATATTTTAATTTTGGTGTGGTAAAAACATAAGCTTTTTATTTTTCCATAACCATTGATGGCACCCAAAGCCGGAGAATCCTCTAGAAAAGGAAAAGGGAAGACAAAAGCCTCCACCTCCGAGTCATGGGAGATGGAAAGATTCATCTCCAAAGCCCATCAAGACCATTTCTATGATGTTGTGGCCAAGAAGAAGGTGATCCTTGAGGTCCCTTTCAAGCTCAAGAAAAATGAGTATCCGGAGATCCGGCATGAGATCGAAAGAAGAGGTTGGAAAGTTCTAACCAACCCCATTCAACAAGTCGGAATCTTAATAGTTCAAGAGTTCTATGCCAATGCATGGATCACTAGGAACCATGATCAAAGTGTGAACCCGAATCCAAAGAATTATCTTGCAATGGTTCGGGGGAAATACTTAGATTTTAGTCCGGAAAACGTAAGGTTGGCATTCAACTTACCCATGATGCAAGGATATGCACGCCCCTACACTAGAAGGGTCAACTTTAATCAAAGGATGGACCAAGTCCTTATGGACATATGTGTGGAAGGAGCTCATTGGAAAAGAGACTCCAAAGGCAAGCCGGTTCAACTAAGAAGACTGGACCTCAAGCCTGTGGCTAGAGGATGGTTGGAGTTCATTCAACGCTCCATCATCCCCACTAGCAACCGATCTGAAGTTACTTTGGATCGGGCCATCATGATTCATAACATCATGATTGGAGAGGAAGTAGAAGTTCATGAAGTCATCTCCCATGAATTCTATAAAATAGCCGATAAGTTCTCTACTTTGGCAAGGTTAGCTTTTCCTCATCTTATTTGCCATCTATGTTACTCAGCTGGAGTTATCATAGAAGGAGACATCCTCATTGAGGTGGACAAGCCCATCACTAAGAAAAGGATGGAGCAAACAAGAGAACCCACTCATGGAACCCAAGAGACGCATGAGGAAGCTCATCACCAAGAAATCCCGGAGATGCCTCAAGGGATGCACTTTCCTCCCAACAACTATTGGGAACAACTCAACACTTCCTTAGAAGCTTTGAGTTACAATGTGGAACAATTAAGGGTGGAACATCAAGAGCACTCCATCATTCTCCATGAAATTAGAGAAGATCAAAGAGCAATGAGGGAGGAGCAACAAAGGCAAGGAAGGGACATAGAAGAGCTTAAGGACATCATTGGTCCTTCAAGAAGAAGAGACCACTAAGGTGGACTCGTTCCTTGTTCTTATTTCTCTGTTTTTCGATTTTTATGCTTCATGTCTATTTATGTTTTGTGTCTCTACTTCATGATCATTAGTAGTAGTAACTATGTCTTAAAGCTATGACTAAATTCCATAAATCCTTCACCTCTCTTAAATGAAAAATATTTTTAACTCAAAAGAACAAGAAGTACATGAATTTCGAAAATTGTCCTTGAAATTAGTTTAATTATATTGATGTGGTGACAATACTTTTTGTTTTCTGAATGAATGCTTAAATAGTGCATAATTTTGATCTTGTTGTTTATGAATGTTAAAGTTTTTGGCTCTTGAAAGAATGATGAACAAAGAGAAATGTTATTGATAATCTGAAAAATCATGAAATTGATTCTTGAAGCAAGAAAAAGCAGTGAATAGCAAAAGCTTGTGAAAAAAAAATATTTTAGAAAGAAAAAGAAAAAGCAAGCAGAAAAAGCCAATAGCCCTTAAAACCAAAAGGCAAGGGTAAAAAAAGGATCCAAGGAAATAAATCCAGGCCTAAGCGGCTAAATCAAGCCGTCCCTAACCATGTGCTTGTGGCATGCAGATCCAAGTGAAAAGCTTGAGACTGAGTGGTTAAAGTCATAAAAAGAAAAAAAAGAAAAAGAAAGAAATAAAGTTGTGATCCAAGGCAACAAGAGTGTGCTTAAGAACCCTGGACACCTCTAATTGGGGACTTTTAGCAAAGCTGAGTCACAATCTGAAAAGGTTCACCCAGTTATGTGTTTGTGGCATTTATGTATCCGGTGGTAATACTGGAAAACAAAATGCTTAGGGCCACGGCCAAGACTCATAAAAGTAGCTGTGTTTAAGTATCAACATACTTAACTAGGAAAATTAATAACACTATCCGAAGTTCTAAGTTCCTAGAGAAGCCAATCATTCTAAACTTCAAAGGAAAAAGTGAGATGCCAAAACTGTTTAGAAGCAAAAAGCTACAAGTCCCGCTCATCTAATTAGAATTAATATTCATTGATATTTTAAGATTTATAGTATATTTTCTTCTTTTTATCCTAATTGATTTTCAGTTGCTTGGGGACAAGCAACAATTTAAGTTTGGTGTTGTGATGAGTGGATAATTTATACGCTTTTTGGCATTGTTTTTAGGTAGTTTTTAGTATGATCTAGTTACTTTAGGGATGATTTCATTAGTTTTTATGCTAAATTCACATTTCTGGACTTTACTATGAGTTTGTGTAGTTTTTTGTGATTTCAGGTATTTTCTGGCTGAAATTGAGGGACCTGAGCAAAACTATGATAGGAGGCTGACAAAGGACTGCTGATGCTGTTGGAATCTAACCTCCCTACACTCGAAATGAATTTTCTGGAGCTATAGAACTCCAAATGGCACGCTCTTAATGGCGTTGAAAAGTAGACATCCAGAGCTTTCCAGAAATATATAATAGTTCATACTTTATTCGTGATTAGATGACGTAAACTAGCACTCAACGCCAGTTCCATGATGCATTCTGGAGTCAAACACCAGAAACACGTCACGAACCAGAGTTGAACGCCCAAAACACGTTACAACTTGGCGTTAAACTCCAAGAGAAGCCTCAGCTCATGGATAGATCAAGCTCAGCCCAAGCACACACCAAGTGGGCCCCGGAAGTAGATTTATGCATCAATTACTTACTCCTGTAAACCCTAGTAGCTAGTTTAGTATAAATAAGACTTTTTACTAGTGTATTAGTCGTCCTTTTGACCACGTTACATCTTTGGTCTCAGTTTTATTTTATTATTCATCTTAGGAGACTATTGATCACATTTTGGGGGCTGGCCATTTGGCCATGCCTGAACCTTTTACTTATGTATTTTCAACGGTAGAGTTTCTACACACCATAGATTAAGGGTGTGGAGCCCTGCTGTACCTCAAGTTTCAATGCAATTACTACTATTTTCTATTCAATTCGATTTATTCCTGTTCTAAGATATTCTTTGCACTTCAACTTGATGAATGTGATGATCTGTGACACTCATCATCATTCTCACCTATGAACGCGTGTGACTGACAACCACTTCCGTTATACCTTAGACCGGGTGCATATCTCTTGGATTCCTTGATCAGAATCTTCGTGGTATAAGCTAGAATTGATGGCGGCATTCATGGGAATCCGGAAAGTCTAACCTTGTCTGTGGTATTCCGAGTCAGATTCCGGGATTGAATGACTGTGACGAGCTTCAAACTCCTGAAGGCTGGGCGTTAGTGACAGACGCAAAAGAATCACGGGATTCTATTCCAACCTGATTGAGAACCGACAGATGATTAGACGTGCTGTGACAGAGCATTTGGACCATTTTCACTTAGAGGATGGGATGTAGCCATTGACAACGGTGATGCCCTACATACAGTTTGCCATGGAAAGGAGTAAGAAGGATTGGATGAAAGCAGTAGGAAAGCAGAGATTCAACAAGGACAAGCATCTCCATACGCTTATCTGAAATTCCCACCATTAATTTACATAAGTATTTCTATCCTATTTTATTTATCTTTTAGTTATCTAATCCAATCACATTTGAATCAGCCTGACTGAGATCTACAAGATGACCATAGATTGCTTCATACCAACAATCTCCGTGGGATGGACCCTTAAATTATCTTTTAGTTATCTACAGGTATTACTTGGACGACCCAGTGCACTTGCTGGTTAGTTGTGCGGAGTTGTGACTAAGTGTAATCCACGTGTGAGAGCTACCAAATTATTGGAGCCATTGTTGATGATCACAAATTCGTGCACCAAGCATCAATCAACCCAGAAATATAAACAGCAACAATTCAGTCCAGAAACATAGAAAATCATCTATCCTAACACCTCCTAATACTAAAAAGCAGAATTAAAAAGCATTAAAAAATAAAGGAAAAACAGAAACATGGTAGGGGAAAGGGATAGAACCTGCGCTACGGCGAAGGAAGAAGAATATAGGGCTAGAGGGGGGGCTATATTTCTGGGAGCAAACTCCAGGCAAATATGAAGCGCATGGATACAAGTTATGCCGTGGAATGAAAGAGAATTCCGAATCAGCTTTGTCTACGAGCAAGGAAGCTATAGACGGGTGGTGGTCGCACGGTCGCGGTGACACAGAGGTTCGCCGCCGCTGGTGGTTGCTCGCTGGACTTAGGGTTGTGAATGGAGACTTAACGCGGAGACATGGGTGTAGCGTAGAAAGAAGAGAAATGGGGAAATGGAGAAGAAATAGAAGAAGAAGGAGAAAGGGGGGGTTAGGCGATGGTGGTGTGGTCGCCGGTGGTGGCGTAGGGTTGAAGTGATGGTGGGTGTTCTTCAGAGAAAGAGTGAAGAGAAAAGAAGAAGAAAAGAAAA
This sequence comes from Arachis duranensis, assembly GCF_000817695.3. Lineage (NCBI taxonomy): Eukaryota > Viridiplantae > Streptophyta > Magnoliopsida > Fabales > Fabaceae > Arachis > Arachis duranensis. The sequence goes on along the minus strand of NC_029775.3, from coordinate 61,779,971 downwards.
TGGATTGGGGGGAACTGATAGGGCGCGAGGGTATACCCTTTTGAATTAACATTCGAAAAGGGTCTTGTGCGTCCGCACACTAAGAAAAGAGAGTTGTATGCGTGCGCACACAGACATGCAGGCACTGCGAACAGAATGGGTGTTATGGTCCATGCGGGTGCACAGAAAAGGAAGATAGGAGGGGTGTTCTCACGCACACAGCGTGCGTGTGCTGTGAGTAAAGGGGTTGCTAAATGGTGTGCGTGCAGAGAGTGCTGTGAGTAGAGGGGTTGCTAAATGGTGTTCTCACGCACACAGTGTTATACGCACGCACAGAGTGCTGTGCAGACACACAGAAGGAAAAGATGGTAGGGTGCACGCACACAACTGGTGCGAGTGCTCTGAACAGAAGGGGTGTTTAGGAGTGTGTGTATGCACGGGTGATGAAAAACAGGGGATGTGTGCGCATGCACGAGGTTGTGTGTACGCATAGGACTCTGTTTCTGCAACAAAAATTATGCCTCTAAGGCACCAATCATGACATCTAAAATAGGTTTTTCAAGTTCCAAAATATCATAAAACTTGAAAAACATATTATTCCACTAAAATTACCTAACAAACATCAAAATGCATCTAACTAAACTAGCAACATACTCATTTATTCAAACAATAAAAGCTAAAAGGGAGAAAGTTAGAAGGATATTACCATGGTGTGATGTCTCCCACCTAGTACTTTGGTTTAAAGTCCTTAAGTTGGACTTTTTGAGGAGATTCTTGTTAGGGCGGCTTATGTTTCCTCTCCTCCTTGAATCTCCAACCAAGTTTGCTCTTCCAAAATCCTCCGGGATTCCAAACGAAGTACATTAAGCTCTCAAGCAACCTCAAGCAAGAAATTGGGATCCAAAATCATTGGTTGTGGAGTCGTATGCCCAGATCCCACACTTTGGTTTTTCTATCATCCTTTTGTTGACAATTATTTGTGCCCTTGAATGAACAACCTCTTGAATCACCTTTGAAGCACCCAATTAAACCTTGGAATCCTCCTAATTGTGCCTTGCATCATTTATACCTTGAATTCCTTTAACAACCAACTTCCAATCTTTCACTACTTAAAGCTCCAAGAAGCACCCTAAGTTAATAATCCGTTTTCAAGAGTGAAAATTGATGTGGGCCTATGAAGCTCATCGAGGAAATTGTTACCCACTCAATTTGTCCTTGGGGTGGAATTATCCTATTAAGCTCTTGAACAATTACTTCCACTACTTGGGTGATCACTTCTTCTTCACCATCCTTTTCAAGTTCTTCCCTATCTCTCTCAAACTCAAGAGGGGAAGGTTCCTCAAGATCATTGAGGGAATTGACCAAGGTGGACAAAAAATCATTGATGATGCAATCCACTTCCTGATCAAACTCTGTCAACTCTCTATTTACCTCTTTCGGTTCAATTGTGTTACCTTTCTCCTCTTGTTACAGTTCTTGTCCTAGCTCTTCTTCTTTTCCTTGAGACTCCGTGTTCTCCTCCTTACTACACTCCTTTGTTGCTCCTCCACATTCCTCAAGGGGAATGCCTTGATTGCTCGAGTGTAGTAAGGTTAAACAATTTACCGCTTCGGCTATGGTGACCATGAACTCCCCTTGCTTCCTTCGGAACCCTTCTTGCTCTTGGAAGAATGCTTGAAGGTCTTGTTGTTCTTGGGGCAAGGGTTGGAAAATTTCACAATTTGGTAGAAGAGAGGGTTCAAAGGTTGGGAGAAAGGTTGTGTAGGTGAAAATTGTGTCATGTGGGTGGGGATATTGAGGTGGTGTAAAGGGGGTGATGGTTTATATGATTGGTAACAAAGTGTATATACATATTGATTCTATAGAGGTGTATGGTGTGGTGCTTGAAGGTTTGGTGGTTGGGGGTCATGTATGGGGTATCTTTCATATCCTTGGATTTGGTATGCACATAGGGGAGGGTTTGGGGGAGGATTTGGCTCGTTGTAGTATGGGGAAGATTGCTCCTCCCTCTATCGATTCTCCCACTCCTTGATGCAATCCCAATTTGAATTCATCATACCCTACAAGACAATTCACAACCAAACTCCAACCAACAAGGGTGATAACTCATAAAGAAAGTAAGAAATAAAAGCAAAAGACATAAATAAACAAGAAAAACAAACACATAAATATTAGCAAAAACAACCAAATAACCAAAAAGTAAGATATTTACACTATCAAAATATTTACAAACACTTGGTGGGCACAAAACCAAAACATGAGAATTTGCAAAAGAAAATGGAAAACTATAACCAACTATTCACAAAATCAACAATAAACATACAAACAAACATAAAGAAAGCATAAAACACTAAATTCATTAATCAAAACTTCAAGAAACTCAAAATTGCAAATGTAAACAAAGTAACTTGAACCAAGAGAACATGAAAATAAAAGACAATGTAATTAAAGAGAAATTGAGAGTACTTACAATTAAAGTGAAATCCAAAAATCAAAGCTTGCTATAAAAAGCTACAATGAAAATGGAAATGAAATAAAACCCTAAGAAAGCATTCTACTCTATACTACTCCTACTCCTAAAATTATGTTCTAAAACTAATAATAACTCCCTATTCACTAATGCTTTCATATGGCTTCAATTCCCCTTTGATATAGCACTTCAATTCAGCCTTTAGCCTTCAAAAATTGGGCCAAAAGCCCTCAAAAATAGCTCATCACGTGTTTTATTAATGAAACTATGTGCAGGGTCCTATGCATATGCACACATGCTAATTTCTTCTTATGTGCATGATAGGCAAAATTGTGACTCAAACTTTTCACAACTCGAACAATTCCTAGCAATGGCTCCAAAAACTTGGTGCACAATACTATGGTTCACACACATTCTTCATAACTTCGCACAACTAACCAGCAAGTGCACTGGGTCGTCCAAGTAATAAACCTTACGTGAGTAAGGGTCGATCCCACGGAGATTGTTGGCATGAAGCAAGCTATGGTCATATTGTAAATCTCAGTCAGGCGGATTCTAATGGTTATAATGGTTTTTGAATATAAAGAAAAATAAAGCATAAAATAGAGATAGAGATACTTATGTAATTCATTGGTAGGAATTTTAGATAAGCGCATGAAGATACTATGTTCCTTCTGAATCTCTGCTTTCCTACTGTTTTCATCCAATCATTCTTAATCCTTTCCATGGCAAGCTGTATGTTGGGTGATTGCCGTTGTCAATGGCTACCATCCATCCTCTCAGTGAAAATGGTCCAGGTGCGGTGTCACCCCACGGTTAATCATTTATCGGTTCTCGATCATGTAAGAATAGGATTTACTACCCTTTTGCGTTGTCACCACGCCTTACAGTCACGAGTTTGAAGCTCGTCACAGTCATTCAATCCCTGAATCCTACTCGAAATACCATAGACAAGGTTTAGACTTTCTGGATTCTCAAGAATGCTGCCAATGGACTCTAGCTTATACCACGAAGATTCTTATTAAGGAATCCAAGATATATTCATTCAAGCTTATTTGCATATAGAACGAAAGTGGTTGTTAGGCACATGTTCATAAGCGAGAATGGTGATGAGCGTCACATAATCATCACATTCATCAGGTTCTTGGGTGCGATGGATATCTTAGAATAAGAATAAGTGTGAATTGAATAGAAAACAGTAGTAATTGCATTAATACTCGAGGAACAGTAAAGCTCCACACCCTTAATCTATGGTGTGTAGAAACTCCTCCGTTGAAAATACATAAGTGATGAAGGTCCAAGCATGGCCATGAGGCCGCCTCCAAAACGTGATCAAAGGATCAAAAGGTAATCCAAAGATGAAAATACAATAGTAAAAAGTCCTACTTATACTAAACTAGTTACTATGGTTTACAGAAATAAGTCTAAGTGCAGAAATCCACTTCCGGGGCCCACTTTGGTGTGTGCTTGGGCTGAGCTTGAGCTTTACACGTGCAGAGGCTTCTCTTGGGGTTAAACACCAAGTTGTAACGTGTTTTTGGCGTTTAACTCTAATTTGTGACGTCTTTCTGGCGTTTTACTCCAGAATGCAGCATGGAACTGGTGTTGAACGCCAATTTGCGTCGTCTAAACTCGAATAAAGTATAAACTATTATATATTTCTGGAAATCCCTGGATGTTTACTTCCAACGCAATTGAGAGCGCACCATTTGGAGTTCTGCAGCGCCAGAAAATCTATTTCGAGTGCAGGGAGGTCAGAATCCAACAACATCTGTAGTCCTTTTTTAGCCTCCTATCAGATTTTTGCTCAGGTCCCTCAATTTCAGCCAGAAAATACCTAAAATCACAGTAAAACACACAAACTTATAGAAAAGTCTAGAAATGTGAATTTTGCATAAAAACTAATAAAAACATCCCTAAAAGTAGCTAGATCCTACTAAAAACTACCTAAAAACAATGCTAAAAAGTGTATAAATTATCCGCTCATCACAACACCAAACTTAAATTGTTGCTTGTCCCCAAGCAACTGAAAGTCAAATAGGATAAAAAGAAGAGAATATACTATAAATCCCAAAATATCAATGAATATTAGTTCTAATTAGATGAGCGGGACTTGTAACTTTTTGCTTCTAAACAGTTTTGGCATCTCACTTTATCCTTAGAGGTTTAGAATGATTGGCATCCATAGGAACTTAGAGTTCAGATAGTGTTATTGATTCTCCTAGTTAAGTATGTTGATTCTTGAACATAGCTACTTTTATGAGTCTTGGCCGTTGCCCTAAGCACTTTGTTTTCCAGTATTACCACCGGATACATAAATGCCACAGACACATGACTAGGTGAACCTTTTCAGATTATGACTCAGCTTTGCAAAAGTCTCCAGTTAGAGGTGTCCAGAGCTCTTAAGCACACTCTTTTTGCTTTAGATCATGACTTTAACCACTCAGTCTCAAGCTTTTCACTTGGACCTTCATGATACAAGCACATGGTTAGGGACAGCTTGATTTAGCCGCTTAGGCCTGTATTTTATTTCCTTGGGCCCTCCTATCCATTGATGCTCAAAGCCTTGGATCCTTTTTACCCTTGCCTTTTGGTTTTAAGGGCTATTGGCTTTTTCTGCTTGCTTTTTCTTTTTCTTTCTTTAAGTTTTTTTTTTCGCCCCTTCCCCCCCTTTTTTCGCAAGCTTTGTTCTTCACTGCTTTTTCTTGCATCAAGAATCAATTTTATGATTTTTCAGATCATCAATAACATTTCTCTTTTTCATCATTCTTTCAAGAGCCAACAATTTTAACATTCATAAACAACAAGATCAAAAATATGCACTATTCAAGCATTCATTCAGAAAACAAAAAGTATTGTCACCACATCAATATAATTAAACTAATTTCAAGGATGAATTTAAACTCATGTACTTCTTGTTCTTTTGTATTAAAAACATTTTTCATTTAAGAAAGGTGAAGGATTCATGGAATTATTCATAGCCTTAAGACATAGTTACTAAATACTAATGATCATGTAGTAAAGACTCAAAACATAGACAAACATATAGCATAAAATTGAAAAACAGAGAGATAAGAACAAGGAAGTTAAGGAATGAGTCCACCTTAGTGAGGGTGGCGCCTTCTTCTTGAAGGACCAATGGTGTTTTTGAGCACCTCTATGTCTATTCCTTGCCTTTGTTGCTCCTCTCTCATAGCTCTTTGATCTTCTCTAATCTCATTGAGAATGATGGAGTGCTCTTGGTGTTCCACCCTTAATTGGTTCATGTTATGACTCAGTCCTTCTAGAGAAGTGTTAAGTTGTTCCCAATAGTTGTTTGGAGGAAAATGTATCCCTTGAGGCATCTCAGGGATTTCTTGATGATGAGCTTCCTCATGCGTCTCTTGAGATCCATGGTAGGCTCTCTTGTTTGCTCCATCCTCTTCTTAGTGATGGGCTT
>NC_029775.3:61773067-61773933 GCF_000817695.3 Arachis duranensis | reverse complement strand
TTTTTCTGTGATTTCAGGTAAATTCTGGCTGAAATTGAGGGACTTGAGCAAAACTCTGAAGAAGGCTGACAAAAGGACTGCTAATGCTGTTGGAATCTGACCTCCCTGCACTCGAAATGGATTTTCTGGAGCTACAGAACTCCAATTGGCGCGCTCTCGACGGCGTTGGAAAGTAGACATCTAGAGCTTTCCAGAAATATATAATAGTCCATACTTTATTTGGAGATTGACGACGTAACTTGGCGTTGAACGCCAAGTTCATGCTGCTGTCTGGAGTTAAACGCCAGAAAAACGTCATGATCCGGAGTTGAACGCCCAAAACACGTCATAACTCGGAGTTCAACTCCAAGAGAAGCCTCAGCTCGTGGATTGATCAAGCTCAGCCCAAATATACACCAAGTGGGCCCCGGAAGTGAATTTATGCATCAATTACTTACTCATGTAAACCCTAGGAGCTAGTTCATTATAAATAGAACATTTAACTATTGTATTAGATGTCTTTTGACCACGTTTCATCTTTGGTCTCAGTTTTGTATTATTCTTCATCTTAGGAGGCCATTGAGCACGTTTTAGGGGGCTGGCCATTCGGCCATGCCTGAACCCTTTGCTTATGTATTTTCAACGGTGGAGTTTCTGCACACCATAAATTAAGGGTGTGGAGCTCTGCTGTAACTCAAGTATTAATGCAATTCTATTTCCTTTCATTCAAATCTCTCTTATTCTTATTCCAAGATATTCATTCGTACCCAAGAACATGATGAATGTGATGATTAAGTAACCCTCATTATCATTCTCACTTATGAACGCGCGTGATTGACAACCACTTCCGTTCTACATGAGGCCGGGCGCATATCTCTTAGATTCCC
>NC_029775.3:61772438-61773058 GCF_000817695.3 Arachis duranensis | reverse complement strand
AAAACCCATAAACCAATTTAATCTGCCTAACTGAGATTTACAAGGTGACCATAGCTTGCTTCATACCAACAATCTCTGTGGGATCGACCCTTACTCACGTAAGGTTTATTACTTGGACGACCCAGTACACTTGCTGGTTAGTTGAATGGAGTTGTGAATTCAACCAGTGCCATAATAATGATTTCATACAAAATAGTTAGAACATTGATCACAATTTCGTCCACCAAATTTTTGGCGCCGTTGCCGGGGATTGTTCGAGTATGGACAACTGACGGTTCGTCTTGTTGCTCAGATTAGGTAATTTTCTTTTCAAAAATCTTTTCCAAAATTTTTCTTTTATTTTTCGTTTTTCCAAAAATGCTTTTCGGAAAAAAAATTTTAAATAAAAATACAAAAAAAAAATTAGAAAATCATAAAAATAAAAAAATATTTTGTGTTTCTTGTTTGAGTCTTGTGTTAATTTTTAAGTTTTGTGTCAATTACATGCTTTTAAAATTTTTCTTGCATTTTTTCGAAAATTTCATGCATTCATAGTGTTCTTCATGATCTTCAAGTTGTTCTTGACAAGTCTTCTTGTTTGATCTTGATGATTTCTTGTTTTGTGTCTTTTGTTGTTTTTC
>NC_029775.3:61767829-61769158 GCF_000817695.3 Arachis duranensis | reverse complement strand
TATTGTTATTTTGTGTTTTATTAGGTACATGATCATGAGAGGTCACGAAAAAATCAAAAAAATTAAAAACAGAGTCAAAAACAGAAGAAAAAAATTTTTCACCCTGGAGGACGCACGGGCTGGCGTTCAACGCTAGTAAGGTGCATCTGGCCGGCGTTCAACGCCAGAACAGAGCACCATTCTGGCGCTGAACGCCAGAAACAAGCAACATCTTGGCGCTGAACGCCAGGAATGTGCCCAGAGAGGAAAAACTGGCGCTGAACCCCAGTAACAAGCATGAAACTGGCGTTCAAGGCCAGAAACATGCTTTACATGGGCGTTGAACGCCCAGAACGTGCACCAATGGGCATTTAAACGCCAGAATGGTGTGCCAAGGCAATTTACATGCCTATTTGGTGCAGGGATGGAATTCCTTGACACCTCAGGATCTGTGGACCTCATAGGATCCCCACCTACCTCGCCCTCTCTCTTTCCATTCATGGTCATTCCTTCTATTTTTCATTCACCACCTACATCTATCCACTCTTCCCCATACACCCCACCTACCTTAACAATTCAACTTCTCTTTCCCACCCAATCCCACCCATATAGCCGAATCCATCTCCCCTCACTCACCTCCATTTTCTTCTTCTTCTTCTTCCTCTCTTCTTTCTTCTCTTGCTCGAGGGCGAGCAATATTTTAAGTTTGGTGTGGTAAAAGCATAGCTTTTTTGCTTTTCCATTACCATTAATGGCACCTAAGGCCAGAGAAACCTCAAAGGAAAGACAAAAGCTTCCACCTCTGAGTCTTGGGAGATGGAAAGATTATAAGCCGTCATAGCTCAGTGGTAGAACATGTGGCTGCAAATCAAGAGATCCCTGAGATACCTCAGGGAATAAGTTATCCTCCACACAAATATTGGAAGCAAATAAGGGTAGAAACACCAAAATTACTAGGAATCATTCAACAAAGGCAAGGAAGAGACATAGAAGAGCTTAAGGACATTGTTGGTCCTTCAAGAAGAAGATGCCACTAAAGGTGGATTCATTCCTTGTTCTTTATTTCTTTCTGTTTTCGGTTGTTAGTATTATGTTTATTTATGTTTTGTGTCTTTATTTCATGATCATTAGTATGTAACCATGCCTTAAAGCTATGAATAAAATCCATTAATCCTTCACCTCTCTTAAATGAAAAATGTTTTAATTCAAAAGAACAAGAAGTACATGAATTTCGAATTTATCCTTGAATTTAATTTAATTATATTGATGTGGTGGCAATACTTTTCGTTTTCTGAATGAATGCTTGAACAGTGCATATTTTTGATCTTGTTGTTTATGAGTGTTAAAATT
>NC_029775.3:61767353-61767539 GCF_000817695.3 Arachis duranensis | reverse complement strand
AATCCAGGCCTAAGCGGCTAAATCAAGCTGTCCCTAGCCATGTGCTTGTGTCATGAAGGTCCAAGTGAAAAGCTTGAGACTAAGTGGTTAAAGTCGTGATCCAAGGCAAAAGAGTGTGCTTAAGAGCTCTGGACACCACTAACTGGGGACTCTAGCAAAGCTGAGTCACAATCTGAAAAGGTTCAT
>NC_029775.3:61762083-61766039 GCF_000817695.3 Arachis duranensis | reverse complement strand
GCGTGAGCGTAGTTTTCACTGCGAGGATGGGATGTAGCCTTCGGCCAGTGTGATGCCTCCAGACGATTAGCCATGCGAGTGACAGCCGCAGAGGACCATTTTCACTGAGAGGATGGGATGTAGCCATTGACAACGGTGATGCCCTACATACAGCTTGCCATGGAAAGGAGTAAGAAGGATTGAGTTGAAGCAGTGGGAGAGCAGGCGTCCTTGAGCCATACAGTATCTCCATTCGCTTATTTGAAATTCCCACCAATGAATCTGCATGAGTATTCTATCCCTTTTATTATTTATTTTCTTATTTCTATTTTCAAAAACCCATAAACCAATTTAATCTGCCTAACTGAGATTTACAAGGTGACCATAGCTTGCTTCATACCAACAATCTCTGTGGGATCGACCCTTACTCACGTAAGGTTTATTACTTGGACGACCCAGTACACTTGCTGGTTAGTTGAACGGAGTTGTGAATTCAACCAGTGCCATAATAATGATTTCATACAAAATAGTTAGAACATTGATCACAATTTCGTCCACCACTTCCTCATGCGTCTCTTGAGATCCATGAATGGGCTCTTTTGTTTGCTCCATCCTCTTCTTAGTGATGGGCTTGTCCTTTTCAATGAGGATGTCTCGTTCTTTGACAACTCCAGCTAGGTTACATAGATGGCAAATGAGATGAGGAAATGCTAGCCTTGCCAAGGTAGAGGGCTTTTCGGCTACTTTGTAGAGTTCTAGAGAGATGACTTCATGAACTTCTACTTCCTCTCTAATCATGATGCTATGGATCATGATGGCCCAATCCACAGTTACATCGGATCGGCTGCTAGTGGGGATGATGGAGCGTTGGATGAACTCCAACCATCCTCTAGCCACAGGCTTAAGGTCCAGTCTTCTCAATTGAACTGGCTTGCCTTTTGAGTCTCTTTTCCATTGAGCTCTTTCCACACATATGTCCATGAGGACTTGGTCCAACCTTTGATCAAAGTTGACCCTTCTAGTGTAGGGACGTGCGTCTTCTTGCATCATAGGCAAGTTAAACGCCTACCTTATGTTCTCCGAACTGAAATCTAAGCATTTCTCCCTAACCATTGTAAGCCAATTCCTTGGGTTTGGGTTCATGCTTTGATCATGGTTCCTAGTGATCCATGCGTTGGAATAGAACTCTTGAACCGTTAAGATTCTGACTTGTTGAATGGGATTGGAGAGAACTTCCCATCATCTTCTTCTAATCTCTCTTATCGGATCTCCGGATATTCACCCTTTTTGAGCTTAAAAGGGACCTCAAGGATCACCTTTTTCTTGGACACAACTTCATAGAAATGGTCTTGATGGGCTTTTGAGATGAATCTCTCCATCTTCCATGACTCAAAGGTGCCATCAATGGTTATGGAAAAATAAAAAAGCTATGCTTTTACCACACCAAACTTAGAATGTTGCTCTCCTTCGAGAAAAAGAAGAAAGAATAGAAGAAGAAGATATGGATGAGAGGGAGAGAGGTGTGGGTTTTGGCCAAGGGGGAGAAGAGAGGGTAGTGCTGTGTGAAAATGAAGAATGATGGAGGGGTTTATATAGGTGAGGGAGAGGGGTTGGGTTTGGGTGGGAAAGAGATTTTGAATTTGAAGGTAGGTGGGGTTTATGGGTAAGAGTGGATGGATGTGATTGGTGAAGGGGTAATGGGGAAGAGAGATTGAGGTAATTGGTGAAGTGTATAGTGTTATTAAATTGTGTGAAGAAGAGAGAAGTGGGGTAGGTGGGGATCCTGTGGGGTCCACAAATCCTGATGTGATCCTATGGGGTCCACAGATCTTGAGGTGTCAAGGATTTCTCATCCCTGCAACTTTTAGGCGTGTAAAACGCCCTCTGTATGTAATCCTAGCGTTTAACACCAGATTACAGCTTATTTCTGGCATTAAACGCCCAAATGTAGCCTGTTTCTGGCGTTTAACGCCAGCCTGATGCTTGTTTCTGGCGTTAAACGCTAGACTGATGCTTGTTTCTGGCGTTTAAATGCCAGACAGCTCTTCCTCCAGGGTGTGCTTTTTCTTCTGCTATTTTTTATTCTGTTTTTAATTTTTGCAATTGTTTTGTGACTCCACATGATTATAAACCTAATAAAACATAAAAGAACAATAGAAATATAGATAAATAAAAATTGGGTTGCCTCCCAATAAGCGCTTCTTTAATGTCAATAGCTTGAGAGTGAGCTCTCATGGAGCTTCACAGATATTCAGAGCATTGTTGGGACCTCCCAACACCAAACTTAGAGTTTGAATGTGGGGGTTCAACACTAAACTTAAAGTTTGATTGTGGGGGCTTTGTTTGACTATGTATTGAGAGAAGCTTTTCATGCTTCCTCTCCATGGTTGCAGAGGAAGATTCTTGAGCTTTAAACACAAGGTAGTCCCCATTCAAATGAAGGACTAGCTCTCCTTTGTCAACATCAATCACAGCTCCTGCTGTGGCTAGGAAGGGTCTTCCAAGGATGATGCATTCATCCTCATCCTTCCCAGTGTCTAGGATTATGAAATCAGCAAGGATGTAAAGGCCTTTAACCTTCACTAACACGTCCTCTACCAATCCATAAGCATGTTTTATTGACTTGTCTGCCATCTCTAATGAGATTCTTACAGCTTGTACCTCAAAGATCCCCAGTTTCTCCATTACAGAGAGTGACATAAGATTTATACCTGATCCCAGGTCACACAAAGCCTTCTCAAAGGTCACGGTGCCAATGGTACAGGATATTAAGAATTTACCAGGATCTTGTTTCTTTTGAGGTGAAGTTTGCTGAACCCATGTATTTAGTTCACTAATGAGCAAGGGAGGTAAAATTCCCCAAGTCTCGTTACCAAACAACTTGGCATTCAGCTTCATGATGGCTCCTAGATATTGAGCAACTTGCTCTTCAGTTACATCTTTATCCTCTTCAGAGGAAGAATAGTTCTCAGAGCTCATGAATGGTAGAAGGAAGTTTAATGGAATCTCTATGGTCTCTATATGAGCCTCAGATTCCTTTAGGTCCTCAATAGGGAACTCCTTTCTGTCTGGAGGACGTTCCATGAGGTCTTCCTCATTGGGATTCACGTCCTCCCCTTTCTCTTTGGATTCGGCCATTTTGATTATATCAATGGCCTTGCACTCTCTTTTTGGATTCTCTTCTGTATTGCTTGGGAGAGTACTAGGAGGAGTTTCAGTGATTTTCTTACTCAGCTGACCCACTTGTGCCTCTAAGTTTCTAATGGAAGACCTTGCTTCATTCATGAAACTTAAAGTGGCCTTAGATAGATCAGAGACTATGTTTGCTAAGCTAGATGGGCTCTGCTCATAATTCTCTGTCTGTTGCTGAGAAGATGATGGAAAAGGCTTGCTATTGCTAAGCCTGTTTCTTCCACCATTATTAAAGCCTTGTTGGGGCTTTTATTGATCCTTCCATGAGAAATTTGGATGATTTCTCCATGAGGGATTATAGGTGTTTCCACAGGGTTCACCCATGTAATTCACCTCTACCATTGCAAGATTCTCAGGATCATAAGCTTCTTTTTCAGAAGATGCTTCTTTAGTACTGTTGGATGCATTTTGCAATCCATTCAGACTCTGAAAAATCATGTTGACTTGCTGAGTCAACATTTTGTTCTGAGCCAATATGGCATTCAAAGCATCAATTTCAAGAACTCCCTTCCTCTGAGGCGTCCTATTACTCATAGGATTTCTCTCAGAGGTGTACATGAATTGGTTATTTGCAACCATGTTAATGAGTTCTTGAGCTTCTACAGGCGTTTTCTTTAGGTGAATGGATCCACCTGCAGAATGGTCCAGTGACATCTTGGAGAACTCAGATAGATCATCATAGAATATATCCAAAATGGTCCACTCTGAAAGCATGTCAGAAGGACACTTTTTGGTCAACTGCTTGTATCTTTCCCAAGCTTCATAGAGGAATTCACCATCTTTTT
>NC_029775.3:61760948-61762017 GCF_000817695.3 Arachis duranensis | reverse complement strand
AAGGCCGTGACCAGCTTATCCCAAGAGTCCAGGCTATCTTTAGGTTGTGAGTCCAACCATGTTCTAGCTCTGTCTCTTACAGCAAAAGGGAAAAGCATGAGCCTGTAGACTTCAGGATCTACTCCATTAGTCTTAACAGTATCACAGATCTGCAAGAACTCAGTTAAAAATTGATAGAGATCTTCTGATGGAAGTCCATGAAACTTGCAGTTCTGTTGCATTAGAGCAACTAGTTGAGGCTTCAGCTCAAAATTGTTTGCTCCAATGGCAGGTATTGAGATGCTTCTTCCATAAAAATTGGTAGTAGGTGTAGTATAATCACCAAGCATCCTCCTTGCATTATTGTTGTTGTCATTATTTTCGGCTGCCATCTCCTCTGCTTTTTCGAAAATTTTTGTAAGGTTTTCTCTGGATTGTTGTATTTTAGCCTCTGGTGGACGAAATTGTGATCTTTAATTAGTGGCCCTTTGGCATGAGCCAAAGAGAACTAATTTAACTAACTGATTACTTTCTTTTCACAACTTCGTTCAACTAACCAGCAAGTGCACTGGGTCGTCCAAGTAATACCTTACGTGAGTAAGGGTCGATCCCACGGAGATTATTGGTTTGAAGCAATCAATATTTATTTTATTAGTCTTAGTTAGGATGTCAACAAGGTTATTTGGATTAAAAGTGAAATTACTAGATTTGATTATAAAAATAAAAGAGGGAACAATGTTACTTTGTTTTGCAGTACTGGGGAATATGTTGGAGTTTTGGAGATGCTTTGTCCTCTGACTTCAACTCTTCCTTGAAATCCTCTTCTCACACGCAGGTTCCTTCCATGGCAAGCTCTATGTAGGGTGTCACCGTTGTCAGTGGCTACTTCCCATCCTCTCAGTGAAAACGTTCCTATGCTCTGTCACAGCACGGCTAATCATCTGTCGGTTCTCAATCAGGTTGGAATAGAATCCATTGATTCTTTTGCGTCTGTCACTAACGCCCAGCCCTCAGGAGTTTGAAGCACGTCACAGTCATTCAATCCCGGAATCCTACTCGGAATACCACAGACAAGGTTTAGACTTTCCGG
>NC_029775.3:61756629-61757065 GCF_000817695.3 Arachis duranensis | reverse complement strand
GACAATTTCTTATCATGCCATCTTTTTGCTTTCTCTTTGTAAATTTTTGCATTTTCGAAAGCATTGAGTCTAAATTCCTCTTGCTCATTTAACTGGAGTAATCGTTTTTCTCCAGCTAACTTGGCATCAAGGTTCAGAAATCTGGTTGCCCAATAGGCCTTGTGTTCCAGTTCCACTGGCAAGTGACATGCCTTTCCATACACCAGCTGGTACGGAGAGTAATTTTCGAAAAATAAGAAAGATATAAGATAGAAGATATGATTTTAAAAGATATGATCAGAAAAAGATATAATTTTAGAAAAGAAAAGATATGAATCATAATTTAAAAGATAAATTTGAAATTTAATTTTGAAAGGGATTTTTAAAAGGAATTATTGATGTGTTGGAAACAAATTTGAAAAGATGATGGCTTGAATTGGAAAGCCATTTGGCTTTA
>NC_029775.3:61752877-61753255 GCF_000817695.3 Arachis duranensis | reverse complement strand
TTAAGATCTCTTTCATGAACTTAGCATAAGAGAGTATTTGCTCAAGTGCCTCTGCAAACGGAATCTTTATTTCAAGAGTCCTGAGATAGTCTGCAAAGCGGGCAAATTGCTTATCCTGTTCTGCTTGGCGAAGTTTTTGAGGATAAGGCATTTTGGCTTTGTATTCCTCAACCTTAGTTGCTGCAGGTTTATTACCTACAGAAGTGGGTTGGGAGGCCTTTTTAGAAGGATTGTTATCAGCACTTGTATGTGACTGATCACCCACTGGCGTTTGAATACCAGGGGTGGAAGCTGGGTTGGCGTTAAACGCCACCTTCTTGCTTGTTACTGGCGTTTGAACGCCAGAACCATGTTCCTTTTGGGCGTTCAACGCCAGAT
>NC_029775.3:61751947-61752777 GCF_000817695.3 Arachis duranensis | reverse complement strand
GAAGACCAGAGTACTGGCAGTTTTGCTGCACCATGATAATGAGCTGAGGATTCAGCTCAAAGCTACTAACTCCAATGGAGGTTATACAGATACTACTCCCATATGAAGCAGTAGTGGGGTTAGCATATGACCCCAGAGTCCTCTTGGACTGTTCATTCATACTTACTTCCATAATGGAATACAAGTTGAGAATTTATATGTTGAGAATTATTTATTTTATAGTAATGGAATAAAAAAAATGGAATAAATAAAAAGGAGTTAAAAATATTTTTTTTTTCAGAAATATTTTTTTCGAAAAAAATGAAATTAAAATCTAAAATTTTAAGAAAAATTTCGAAAAAGTAGTTAGAAAAAATAAAATTTTTTTGAATTTTGAATTTTATGATGAAAGAGAAAAGCACACAAAAGACACAAGACTTAAAATTTTTAGATCTAGTGCTCCTTATTTTCGAAAATTTTTGGAGGAAAAACACCAAGGAACACCAAACTTAAAAATTTTAAGATCAAGACACAAGAAAAACTCAAGAACACCTTGAAGATTCACAAGAACACCAAGAACAAAAGAAAGAACACCAAACTTAAAATTTTTAGAAAACTTTAAGAAAATTTTCGAAAATTATAAAAAAGATTAACAAGAAAACACCAAACTTAAAGTTTGGCACAAGATTCAATCCAAGAAAAATTATTTTTGAAAAAGGTTCCAAAGGGTATAACCAATTATCAAGAACAACTTAAAGATCAAGGAAGAACCAAGAACACTAACACGAAATTTTCAAAGAACATATAAAACATGCAATTAACACCAAACTTAGAATAAGACACTAAACTCA
>NC_029775.3:61751160-61751520 GCF_000817695.3 Arachis duranensis | reverse complement strand
AGCACGGCTAATCATCTGTCGGTTCTCAATCAGGTTGGAATAGAATCCATTGATTCTTTTACGTCTGTCACTAACGCCCAGTCCTCAGGAGTTTGAAGCACGTCACAGTCATTCAATCCCGGAATCCTACTCGGAATACCACAGACAAGGTTTAGACTTTCCGGATTCTCATGAATGCCGCCATCAATCCGGTTTATACCACAAAGATTCTGATTAAGGAATCTAAGAGATATGCGCCCGGTCTAAGGTAGAAAGGAAGTGGTTATCAGTCACGCGTTCATATGTGAGAATGATGATGAGTGTCACGGATCATCACATTCATCATGGTGAAGTGCAACGAATATCTTAGAACAGGAATAA
>NC_029775.3:61697781-61750606 GCF_000817695.3 Arachis duranensis | reverse complement strand
TTACTAAAAACTAACTGAAACATGCTAAAATCTACATGAAATTACCCCCAAAAAGCGTATAAAATATCCGCTCATCAGCCTCTCTTAGTTTCTTCTTTAGAGTCCTTTCAGGTTTAGGATCTGCTTCAACAAGAATGTTCTTGTCCTTGCTCCTGCTCATATCAAAAAGAAGGGAACAAAAAATAATAATAGGGATCCTCTTTACCATAGTAGAGAGATTCCTTTATGTGAGTAGAAGAAAATAAGAAGAAAATCCGAACACAGGTAGAGGGGAGAAGAGGGTTCGAATTTTGAGTAGAAGAGAAGTGTTAGTAGATAAATAAATAAATAGAAGAAGATGAGAGAGAGAGGAGTTTTCGAAAATTAACTAAAATAAAAGAAAAATATTTTTGTTTTTGTTTTAAATTAAAGTTAAAATTCAAATTTATAAAAAGAAATAAAATTAAAATTTAAAACAATTAGTTAAATAAAAAGATTTTTGGAAAAGAGGGAGGTGATTTTCGAAAATTAGAGAGAGGAAAGTAGTTAGGTGGTTTTGAAAAAGATATAAAATAGTAAAACAAACAAAAAGTCAATTAGTTAGTTGAAAAAGATTTGAAAATCAATTTTGAAAATATAAGGAGTTAGAAAAGATTTTTGAAATTGATTTTGAAAAAAGATATGACTGAAAAGATATGATTGAGATTTGTTTTGAAAAAGATAAAAAGATTTGATTTTTAAAATTAAAATTGATTACTTGACTAACAAGAAACTAAAAGATATGATTCTAGAATTTAAAGATTGAACCTTTCTTAACAAGAAAGTAACAAACTTCAAATTTTTGAATCAATCACATTAACTGTTAGTAAAGTTTTTGAAAATTATGAAATAAAATTACGGAAAAGATTTTGAAAATCAATTTTTAAAAAATTTTTGAAAATACAAAAGAAAAATGAAAAAGATTTGATTTTTGAAAAAGTTTTGAAAAAATAAGATTTTTAAAATTGAAATCTTGACTTGACTAACAAGAAACAACTTATTTTAAAAATTTTTGACTAAGTCAACCCACAGATTTCAAAATTTATGAGTAAAATAAGGGAAAGATATTTTTTTATTTTTGAATTTTTAATGAGGAGAGATAAAAACATAAATATGACCCAAAACATGAAAATTTTGGATCAAAACCAATGATGCATGCAAGAACACTATGAATGTTAAGATGAACACCAAGAACATTATGAAGATCATAATGAACATCAAGAACTTATTTTGGAAAAATTTTCAAGAAAAGAAAAACATGCAAGACACCAAACTTAGAAATTTTTCATGTTTACACACTATGAATTCAAAAATGCATATGAAGAATAACAAAAGACAGAAAACAAGAAAATATGAAGATTAAACAAGAAGACTTACCAAGAACAACTTGAAGATCATGAAGAATGCAATGCATGAATTTTTCGAAAAAATGCGTAAATTTTAAAAACATGCAATTGACACCAAACTTAAAAATTGACTCAAGACTCAAACAAGAAACACAAAAAAATTTTTTGTTTTATGATTTTATAATTTTTTTGTATTTTTTGAAAATTATTTTTGGAAAAACGAAAAAGAGAAAAAAAATTTGAAAGATTTTTGAAAACTTTTTGAAAAGAAAATTACCTAATCTGAGCAACAAGATGAACCGTCAGTTGTTCAAACTCAAACAATCCCCGACAACGGCGCCAAAAACTTGATAGGCAAAATTGTGACTTATACTTTTCACAACTCGAACAATTCCTAGCAATGGCTCCAAAAACTTATTGCACAATACTATAGTTCACACACATTCTTCACAACTGCGCACAACTAACCAGCAAGTGCACTGGGTCGTCCAAGTAATAAACCTTACGTGAGTAAGGGGTCGATCCCACGGAGATTGTTGGCATGAAGCAAGCTATGGTCATCTTGTAAATCTCAGTCAGGCAGATTCTAATAGTTATAATGGTTTTCGAATATAAAGATAAATAAAGCATAAAATAGAGATAGAGATACTTATGTAATTCATTGGTAGGAATTTCAGATAAGCGCATTAAGATACTATGTTCCTTCTGAATCTCTGCTTTCCTACTGCTTTCATCCAATCATTCTTACTCCTTTTCATGGCAAGCTGTATGTTGGGGGATCACCGTTGTCAATGGCTACCGTCCGTCCTCTCAGTGAAAATGGTCCAGGTGCGCTGTCACCGCACAGGTAATCATCTGTCGGTTCTCGATCATGTAAGAATAGGATTTACTATCCTTTTGCGTTGTCACCACGCCTTACAGTCGTGAGTTTGAAGCTCGTCACAGTCATTCAATCCCTGAATCCTACTCGGAATACCACAGACAAGGTTTAGACTTTTCGGATTCTCAAGAATGCTTCCAATGGATTCTAGCTTATACCACGAAGATTCTGATTAAGGAATCCAAGAGATATTCATTCAAGCTTATTTGCATGTAGAACGAAAGTGGTTATCAGGCACACGTTCATAAGTGAGAATGGTGATGAGCATTACATAATCATCACATTCATTAGGTTCTTGGGTGCGAATGGATATCTTAGAATAAGAATAAGCGTGAATTGAATAGAAAATAGTAGTAATTGCATTAATTCTCGAGGAATAGCAGAGCTCCACACCCTTAATCTATGGTGTGTAGAAACTCCACCGTTGAAAATACATAAGTGATGAAGGTCCAGGCATGGCCGTGAGGCCAGCCTCCAAAACGTGATCAAAGGATCAAAAGGTAATCCAAAGATGAAAATACAATAGTAAAAATTCCTACTTATACTAAACTAGTTACCACTTCCGGAAATAAGTCTAAGTGCAGAAATCCACTTCCGGAGCCCACTTTGGTGTATGCTTGGGCTGAGCTTGAGCTTTACACGTGCAAAGGCTTCTCTTGGGGTTAAACGCCAAGTTGTAACGTGTTTTTGGCGTTTAACTCTGGTTTGTGACGTGTTTCTGGCGTTTTACTCCAGAATGCAGCATGGAACTGGCGTTGAACGCCAATTTGCGTCGTCTAAGCTCGAATAAAGCATGAACTATTATATATTTCTCGAAAGCCATGGATGTATACTTCCAACGCAGTTGAGAGCGTACCATTTGGAGTTCTGTAGCTCTAAAAAATCCATTTCGAGTGCAGGGAGGTCAGAATCCAACAACATTTGTAGTCCTTTTTCAGCCTCCTATTAGATTTTTGCTCAGGTCCCTTAATTTCAGCTAGAAAATATCTGAAATTACAGAAAAACACACAAACTCATAGTAAAGTCCAGAAATGTAAATTTTGCATAAAAACTAATAAAAACATCCCTAAAAGTAGCTAGATCCTTCTAAAAACTACCTAAAAACAATACCAAAAAGCGTATAAATTATCTGCTCATCAGCGCATGCACAGGTGCTTGTGCGCATGCACACATGGCTGTGTGTGCTTTTCCTTGTTTTCTTCATATTTTCTCCCTTGTACATGCTTTCTTCCACTTTTGCCTAGCCAATCTTGCCTCAATGACCTGAAATCACGCACAAAACATGTCACGGCACCGAATGGCATGAAAGTGGAATTAAAATCACTAATTTAAGCACAAAAACACATGTTTTCACATTTAAGATCAAATTAGGGATCAAACATAAAAGTATGCTATTTTAGTGAATAAGTGTGAGTTTATGTGATAAAATCTATCCAAAAAATAACCAAATTATATAGAAAAATATAGACTCATCATCAGGGTTAGTAAGTTACACAAATAAGGGTTGTGATTTGGGGATAGAGTCGGGAGAAGGAGGTTCTGCATGCCTTTTGCCTGTTTTATTTTTCTTTATTTTGTTCGGAATCAAAACGACGCCATTTTTTATTATGGATAACAAACCGGGACTTTGAAAAACCGAACTGGTATAGTCAATTCATTGGTTTAACTGCCAGTTTGGCCGATTTTTTTGCAGAACGATTGTGAGAGTTAATTGAATTGTTCAGATGACTAACTTTCGGTTAACTCGATTAAACTGATTAATCTGATCCAATTTTTAGAACCTTGATTACAAGATTGGTGGTATTGTTAGAGATAAGTTTTTCTTAAGAGTCTTTGTTTTTTTCTAAGTTATTGGTGAGGAAAAAAATAAATTGGGGATACAAAATAGTGGAATTATTGTCAAAAGTTTTCCTCTAAATTTTTAGATTCTAAATGATTTAGAGAATCTTTTATACATTTTCTTTGTTAAACTTTTAAAGTAACTCTTAAAAATTCTAGTATTTTTAATCAAAAAAAGATTGTCCAAAATATTTGATATTACAACGTTTGATAAATAAGTATATTTTTAAATATTAAAGACAAGTATTTTTATGGGTTAAAAAATATAATTGTCTTTGTCTTATTTAAATACAACTTGCTAAAAATGTAGTTGCCTTTTTTTAAGATAAATTTTTTAAAAAGTTATCTTAGACTAAAAATATTATAGTAGATGAAAAAAAGTCATTCGACTCCTACAAGCAAATATGGGTGCATGAAAAGAGTTATGTGTTATGATGAGAATAGTTTTTCATTTTATATTTTTATATTTTTCGAAACATTTCATACTATTTATTGATAAAAATATGCATATAAGTAGACATGGTGTATAATAATTGCATAAAGATAATAATTTTTTGATTTTTTAAAATTAAATCAAATCTTTCGTTATATAATTACTAACAACTTGAGCTTATCGTACTTTGATGAAGATAGAGGTGGAAAAATCAAGAAAATAATTTTGCAAGTATGGAAAAGTTCTGAAAGAAAACAAGGGATACGTTGTATGACAGTTAGTACAAACCAACAAGGATGCTTGAGCAAAATCTTGAGGACCACCTAGCAGGAATTGATAAAGAGCGTTGGAAATGGTTCCTTGATTATCGCAATGACCCTTACCCAAAGGTAACCTATTTTGAATTCCTTAAGAAATTTTACTATTTATGGTACACTACAATGGACAAGTTTCTTCATTAATCAATCTTACTTTTGATGGCATAATAGGAGAAGTACAGGAAAATGCTTTGAATCGATTGAAGCAACTTTACACTCACATTGACGGTTCTAAAATCTTGGCGAGGCGAAAGGAAGAAAAGGTAATTTAAGTTTGAATTTATTTTGACATATATTTTGTACTGCATCTTCTTCTACAGAATATCTTAATACGGTTATGGTATAAACTGTATTGTTACAATCAGAACTACAATGGAGGAATATTGGTCGAGGAATATTATGGACCAAACTACACAAAAAACGTAATGGCTCCTATACATCCCAAAGTTAAGAGGATCGGTGTAAGTACTATATTTTAATCCTTTATGTTCTTTCTCGTTGGATTTAATTATATTTTACATTATGTATTCTTATTTACGTCTGTAAAAAAAGATTGGAGAGATTAAGCAGCGTGATGAGTCCACTAGAATATTGTTTGAAAATGATTCCCTTACCCAAGCTCTCGGAAAAGAGCACTCGGGTAGAATACGTGGCATAGGTTTCGGACCGACTCCAAGTCAACTATTTTGTCTGAGTTTGCAGCCACCGGTAGATGGAGCTCAAACAGAGGAGGCCCAAAGGATGCTAGTTGAACTACAAGCAGAGATGCCGACCGAGAAATTAAGAAGGAAGGCAGTGAAGGAAATAGCAGCAGAGAAATTGAAAAGGAAGGTAGTGGAGGATGGAGTAGCAATAGAGAAATTGAAAAGGAAGGCAGTGGAGAATAATGTAGCAGCAGAGAAGATAAAAAGAGGAGGCAATAGAGAGTGTTCTAAGTTATTTGATTCAACGGCAAGGTGGGGAGTTGCCACCAGACATCGCTGCATGTGCATGAATTCTTTGGATGAACATAGCGGAAAATAGAAATTAGGATTATATGTTATTTTTTTTTTTTTGAAGTATATGTTTTATTTAAGTTGACTATGCAGCACACTTAATTAGTGAAATACATTATTGATATTAATTTAAATATATTAGTTTGTTTGGCAATTAAATTTTTAGGAGTTCTTGTCTCAATTTAGATTTTTATAGAAAATTAATAAGAATTTTAAAATTAAAAAATAATCCTAAAAAAATTCCTAGAATATTTAAAGAAAAACTGATTAAAACATTTTTATATTAAAAAATAGCAGCAATAAATAGCCGCGGTTCGGAGCCACCGCTAATAATTTTAAAAAGTTGGTGAGTTTAACATTCCGGCAGTTCGAAACCGCCGCTAATTAAAATTTCAAAAATATCTGCGGCACCAAATAGCAGCAGTTTATGACCGTTGCAAAATTAGGAGGAAATCACAAATCATATCAACCCAAAATATGTAATTTGTGACAGTTAAACCAGCGATTGCTGAGAACCGCTGCAAAACCCAATCCTACATCCTTAAGAAAAGTGGTTCTTCAACTGTTGGTAGTCTACGATAGTTTCAAACTGTCGTAAATCCTTAAAAAGATGCCACTAATATCCGTTCGGCTTGTTTGCGCAGACTATACCTTGGTTAAGACGATTGCCATAGTCAACATCTAATGCTTTACTTATACAAATAATACCATGTGTCTTCCCAAAAAAAAGTAGAAATAATGTCGTCCTATAAGTAAGTGTATTATGCAAATAAAATATAAAATACTGACAAATTCATTTTACAAAGAATAAAATTAACTTTGTACATATAAAAGATAAATAAATTACTAATTTTATTTATAAAATTTTAATAGATTAACAAATTTATTTATGAATGAAATTTACGCATTTGAATATTTTTTTACACAAATTATTTTTTATAAGTGCAATTTTAGTTTGATAATTTAAGAATATATTGTCATCATTTTAAACTTTCATAAGTAAAAATATTATATACTCATATTAAAAATAAGATATTATAAATAAATAAAGTCATCTCTAACGCACCGAATACATAAAATAAGCTAAAAAATCTTAACAAATATTAACAACTAAGGCAACTTGAAAAGTAAAATGTTTCATTCAAAATTTTGCTCAGGCTCAAGATATATCTAATACCATTATTGCAATGTGAATAAATACGAGGAAAAAGTATGAAGAAACAATAGAGGTATTGTACAATGCATACAATAGAGTTAATTTAAATTTTAAAATATTTGATGGGAAATTAATTAATTTTAAATTATTTCTAATTTGAAATTTAAAACAGATTAGGATTACCGTCAGTTACAGAAAAAAACAACGAACCTCCTCTCTCAATACGGCGTGACCTCCATTCTCTCCATTTCTCCAAGAATCTTGCCAGAGCAGCGCTGCCATGATCACCGCCTGCCGTCCGAGTCTGTTCTGACCGGTTTCGCCCTGCGCATAGTCCACAGCCCAGGACGACGTTCCTCTCGTCTAGTCAATCTTCGCGGCAAGGCAGCAACAAGGACGTCCATCGAGGACAGTGCGCAGCCGGTGTGTGCCTTTTCCCGATGTGGACGTCGCAAGATGAAGGTGTTTCAAGCGTGCTTACTCCTTCACATACATCACACAGCCGAAGTTTGTTAAAAGAGTGCAATATGGGTGATCTGCTGTGTTGTGTTCCATATACCGGCGGCAATGAGAAGTCATCAAATCCACATGAAAACGCGGCCGACCATTATGTCGTTGACGGTGATGAATTGAATAAGGTGAGCAAATTATGTGCAAAACATTGATAGTGGATGGTTGTTTTTCAACTGAATTAGATTTTAAATCTCAATGCTCATGGCTTGTGTATTTTTATGTTTAATGTTTACCCAGATGTGATGGAGAATTTGTGATTCTAATGAATCTATGATTGTTTTATATTGAATGGTATGCTTATGTGTATGGAAAATTTGCATAACTTAATTAAGCATGGCATGCTTATAGAATGGTTTTATAATGGTATGGTATGCTTGTATGCTTTCTGCATATTATATGTTTCTATGCTTCTATGCGAGCCCTCAGTGTGTTAGAGATGATAGAAGCTACCACACTTTCTCAGACACAAAGCTTGAGGTCTAATTATCATTACACCGGTAGCTTGTATTGAAATGGCGGATGAGCTGGAACAAGTAGTGGAGGTAGGGGTACATTGCCTAACTACATGGCAGCAACCGAGTCGCGAGGATTCGGTCACAGAGTGCACCAAGACACAGGCCATCCACACCAGAGAGGGATAGAGTTGGTGGTGCAAATAAAAGGCTCTCTTTTCCTATTCCTTCCGATCCATATAATGTAAGAATAGGGTATGGAAATTATGGCTGATAGTTTGAGGAGTCCAAGTTTCAAGAGTGTGAGTGCTTCACATTTTGGGTTAGAGCAATAATCCAATTACTCTTCTTGTTGCACTGAGAGTCTTGGTGGTGAAGTTTCTCCTTCTCCAACTAGTGATCCTAGAAGGTGGTTGAGGTAAATTTGTCACAAAGTCTTGAAATGTGACCAAATGGTTTGGGATTCAATCCTTCTATCCAATTTTATTGTGTCCTAGAGAAATGTTTTGTGTGAGAAAGGAAAATGTTTTTGTGTATTCATTCTGTCTTGTACACAGAATCGACGTGTATTTCTCTGTTCTTGGATGCTCACATAATATTCAATAGGCAGAGATATATTTTTGCTTCGACTATAAGAAAAAATGAGTACAAATAACATAGTATTATTATTCATTTGTTTTCTTAATTTATAATTTTGTAATGTTAATAGGAATTTGAGTTAACCCTTCCACCTTAACTCACCCCGCCACTTAAAAAAATTATATTGTATTATTTTTTGATAGGAAAGTCAAGAACAATTGATGTTAAATGTTCTTGTATCATTCAAATTTTAATAGCTGTGTTTAAGGTGCCACAATATTAAAATGAAAAATATATTTTAAAAATGTTGTGAAATATGTGGTGGTCCATCTCACTTAGGATGTTGTATTGATGTTGAAAGAACTAGCTACAGACCATTTGAATGCTCATTAATGACATTCATGTAACAATAAGCATGTACTCATTTTTTTTCTTAGTTTAATTGTTGGATTTTAGTAAGTAAATGTGCACTACTGTTTAGTTCCTTTATTCTTTTGTTCTAACTTTTAATTAATTAGTAAGTATATCAGCATATAAGTATATTATATGCTGATTTTTCATGGTTATATGCTTATATGTATGGAGAAGTCCCTCAAGAAATTTGCTCGAAGAAAAAACAAGAATGCCTCCCCGGTACATGATAATATCAATCTTCACCTTGCATGTTTATTTGGAATAGTACTATACAAAAAGTTAATTGCAGTTATTTTTGGTTGTGTTTAGCAGGTGGTTCGTCCGGAGGCATCTCAAGATGTAAACTTCGGTGTTGTTGTTGGCCAGAATGATCCCCAACAAGCTGGTGGTTTCATGAATTTGTTAAGCTCCTTTAACAAAATTTAGAATAAGTTGGACATGGTTGTGCTTGTGTTTATTTTTAATCTCTATGTGTATAGGATTTATATTGGTATCCATTGATAATCAATATTAGATGAAGAAGGTGGTCTTATGTTATTAATAAATAGTTTTAAGATTTGTAGGCAGTTGTTGCAAGAGTATATACTTGCGTAATTTACATGAACCAATTTTCTTTGGCCAGCATGAACCACTTTACGTTATGAATTTAAATGAACTGAATGCATAATGATTATAGATGATGTTTATTCTTTAACTTATGAGCTAGGTTATTACATTTGTACTAATTCACTTCATCCTATACTATATAGTCATTCGGTACATAGCTTTGCGTTTTAGATAGTGACTACATGTTTTTTATTTTTATAATACTTGGGATGTTCATTTATGTACGTATTCAGATGTTCGATTTTACTGTGAACATGGATGGTTATTCTTGGGTAACTACTTGTGTACAATGATTGCTGGTTAAGTTCTATCTGACTATCACGGTTTTTGAATGTTATTTTTCCTATTTTACATGGTCACTTGTAAAGTAGCTGGTCGTTTTACAAGGTAATGACGTTGTTAATTTTACCGCGTTACGTTGGATGTTCGTTATTGTACGATTTTGGATGTTCAGTTTCTCAGTAGTTGTGGATGGTTATTCTTCGGGTATTTCAACAAATATATGCATCATGCATGCATCCCAAAGGAATAGCTGGATCTTGTGTTAACACCAGTGATAATGATATCATAACTTAACGTATTAAAGTCAAATTTGAAATAAAAAAGAGACACACCTGTGATAAGACATAACAAAACGGATGTTCCATTCAATATGCAATTAGATGGTTAATTTCCTAATCAAAAGGGATGCTCAGTTTGCCACAATAGTAGGTGTGTCATGACTGAACAACTTTAAACAAACAGATTCATAGAAGTTTATTTTAAAAACCAAAAAACTACTGGAAACAAGTCATTGAAATGTATCATAAATAAATCACGATTAATCTAAGCATAAAGTAAGCTAAGTTTCATATGGTAAATAAATTCATAGTAGTTAAACCCAAGAAAGCTACTTCTTCCTCCCTTTGATTATCCTCCCCTTTGGTAATCCTTCCGCTCGTTCTATCAATGTACTCGTGCTAGGTGCAGTGAATGGTGATCTAACTTCCTTTCTCTTTTATGCATTGTCATACTAACTAAAACAAGAGTCCGATCAAACAACAAATCATGCAAAGAAGCTACTAGTGTACTTGGATCAAAATAGTATTTACCATCTTCGAACTCGACCATCCAAATGTTCGGTAAAGTAACCAACAGATTCAAGCCTTAACTTATCATGTGCTCATGAAGAAAGAAGCAAAATAAAAACAAATCACAGTTAATAACTCACAGAAACAAGGTTATACTAAACAATGATCAAATATTAAATTAAGGCATGTTATCCAATAGGAATAAATATTAAATATTTTTGCTTCGACTATAAGAAAAAATGAGTATGAATAACATAGTACTATTATTCATTTGTTTTCTTAATTTATAATTTTGTGATGTTAAGAGGAATTTGAGTTAACCCTTCCACTTCAACTCACCCCGCCACTTAAAAAAATTATATTGTATTATTTTCTTGATAGGAAAGTCAAGAACAATTGATGTTAAATGTTCTTGTATCATTCAAATTTTAATAGCTGTGTTTAGGGTGCCATAATATTAAAAAGAAAAAGATATTTTAAAAATTTTGTGAAATATGTGGTGGTCCACCCCACTTGGGATATTGTATTGATGTCGAAAGAACTAGCTACAGACCATTTGAATGCTCTTTAATGACATTCATGTCACAATAAGCATGTACTCATTTTTTTTGTGTCTCACGCAAATAAGTACACTTTCTCAGAAAATATACAATAGTTCTCAGATACTAAGATTAATTGCTAAACAGCATTAGAAAATAAAGAACAAAATGCCTGCATAAAACTAATAACTCATTAACCAGATAGGTCCTTCTTGATGGAAAACGACCATCCAAAAACCTGCTGAAGTAACCATCCATACAGAGTCAACTAAATATCAACACCGGTCGACACAGCGTGAAAAAGTAAAAATTGCATATTTAAACCAAGATTTTGCAATTTTTCCCGCGAAAAAATACATCGAAAGCAACCATCCGCAGCACAATGGTAATCAATAAGTTTAGACACAATAATCATGCAGCAAAGTGAGGTTTTCACTTTCAGAAATACAACAAATCATCAATATACACAGTATTCAGCATGAGAAGAAGCAGAAGTATGAATCATCAGAAAAAGACATGAAGCCACCAGCCGCTAATCGTTGATGATGATGTGTTTCAACCATGTATTGGTGACGTAAGAGGAGATCTGAGGTCTCCGGCTAACGCAGAATGGTGAGCGCGAACGACGATAGGTGGTGGAGGGCACGTCGATGGAGATTAGGGCTCCAGATCGAGCAGAGATGTAGCTCCAGGGAGTTCAGCCGCGAATGCTAGGACGGGTTGCTGAATGCTAGGACAGTGGCGCGTGGCGGAGAGTCGGTGTCCTGCGGCACATCGGAGGAGAATGCTTCGCCGTCACAGGTCCAGGAATTGCTGGCAGCAACGGAGGGCGTGTGCGAGCGAGGTTGGCCCCAGAGCTCGTCTGCGGCAGCGACGCAGGTCGACGGTCACGCAGCGACTGCTTGGGAGGAGATGTTCAGCTTCAACAATGGGGGGTTTTGGGAGAACCGTAGCCTACCTTTCTGAATACAGCAATTGAGGGAATATTGAAAAAAGAAGGGTTAAAAAAACTGAACAACCATTTAGTTTAATTAGGGTAAAAAGGTGTTAATAATCACTTTTTATTCATATTGGGCCTTAAAAACAACCCATTGTAGCCATTTTTTAGATATTTCATTGGCTCTCTAGCGGACTCAAAAACGAGTAATACATATGAGAACTAAGTCAACTAACAAAGTATTTTACAATTGGAAAGATGCAAGAATTTTTATTGATAAGCTAAGAAATCCTGTTAAAAAGTATATACGCATTGAAAGTGAGAATCTAGTCACCATTAAGACAAACCAACAAATAACTACTGTTGCACCTCTCACAACTTAAACAGTAAACATAGCCACTTAGATACCAAAATTACATGCCTGAACAAAATCTAACTCATAGTCAACATACTTTGTCCAAAGTGGCTTAAATTGTGTCATGGCAATGTCAAGCCATGGCTTCATGTTACCATTGAAGTGAACCACTGCTGCGTTGTTAATCTCTTCCATGCTAATACTTGGGTTATACCCAAGTCCTAAAACATGCCATGACTTATCCAGCGGCTTTGTCGTTGAGTAATACGTGATTAGACCAGGAGGCAATGTCCCTAGTTTCCAGAGTGTCCGGTTCTCATTCTGCAGTAGTAAGAGAACTGGATATGTTGAACTCATAATGATGTGAAATGAAATAAATTGATGTATTATGAGACCGTATCATATATGCGCAGTGGTATACACACATGCTACACTTTGAAAATGCATCCTCTTTCTAGAATCATTGATAGTTTGGCATGATGATGTGTGATGTGCGAATTAATATTACTTAGAACTTAACAACATCGTCAAGTATGACGAAAACTTTTATGACTGAATATCCATCCCAAGCCTATGATAATTTTTTTTGAAGAATTACGAGCCTTCAATAAAAAAAACTATTTTTGTTTCTTGATATTTAACTTTGTAAAACTGAATAACTCTTTTATCAATGATATTTTTTCACAACATAATTATATAACACATTAATCACTAATATATCATCCATTTAATTTTTATAAGTAAAAATAATTTAAAATTTACTAATATTTTTTAGTTTTACATAGTAAAATTAGCTAATGTATTTAAAAAAGATAATAAAAAATAAAATAAAATAAAATAACTAGACAATTTTAATAATTATTCTTAAAAGACAACGAGACTCCTAAAAAAAAGATTTTGCCAATTCTAGTTGATTTTTAATAGATAAATCAACAATTTTTTTTTGTTACTAGAATAAATCAATAGTTTAATATGACATGTAAGGTTATTCCGTTAATATAGAGGAAAAATATTGACAAATAAACTAATCAATCTCAAAAAAAAAAAAAAAAAAATAAAATTCAGAGGCAAAAAAGATATTTTCTTTTGTTGAGTACCTCATTGTTTTTTGAGGTTGTTATAAGCAGCCGTTTAAGATTTGTCTTCTCAAATATTATATTAATTTAACAAAAATCCTATGGGGTCACATGTTCTAGTGCTTTTAAGTTGTTCGTAAATGTTAAACAAGAGCATCAAGGTTGCAAAATAATTGTAGGTAAGTTAACAGATTAGCTTCAAAGTCTTACCAGATTCTGCCAATAATGATATTCTTCTGTGCATTTTTCCCTTCTCCATGCGTCCAAATCAAAGAAATTCATTCCATAAGCCCAAGCACAAGCTTTTGGATTAAATTTTGCTTTGATCAAGGGATGCGAGAAATTCATGTACTGAGCATATCTATGGAATGATCCAAAGCATGTTTCTACAGCTCCATTCACCTTGCCATCCATATCAATTTTCCATAACCCAGTGAGGTCCTTTTGAACAACTATATCATCATCCAAAAATAAAATTCTGTGAAGCTTTGGATACATTTCTGGTAAGTAGAATCTCAAATGATTCAAGATTGATAAATATTTGGGATTCCTAAACTTCATATTTGTGGTGTCCTTTGTAGCATTCTCAAGCTTGTTCTCAAAGTAAAATCTTTGAAGGTTAGCAGACTCCAATTGCCGAAGGACTGGAACATAGGAAGAATTCAGGAATTTGTAATCCTCAACTGCCTTTACCTCAATATGTGCACCATTATAATCCTTCAGCTTAAACATCACTTGCATCGCTCCAAGATTCATCTTATCAGTTACAACATGAAACACATGCTTCCAGGGTTCCTTTGCATTTTTGGTTGCTGAATTTACCACAACAGATGCCGCAACAACATTATCAGAGAATATGGCATAATGGTACAGATTAGGATCTTCAACTTCTGGTATCAACCTCATTGTGAGACAATGCAAGTTCTTTGGAATTGACTTCGCAGCGATCAAGCTCGAGAAGGCACCTTGCTTCTTCGCCTTTGTTAATTGCTCATTCACAGCGAAAATTGTATCCTTCAACTTCTGAATCTTGAGCTGGATAACAAATGACTCCTTCGCTTCGCCAATCACCTGACGTGTGGTTTTAATACGTTCCTTCACTTCTTTCTCAAACTGCCGAACAACTGATTCGTCCACAAGGACTGCGTCATTGCTTAGAAGAGCCCTATACTGAGGTTCGCTTATTAAATCTGTCAAGTTTCGTGACAATTCTGCAAAAATCCTGACAAGTTTTGAGTTCTCGAGCTTGAGCTTCCTTGCATAAGATGCATAAACCAGAGCCAGAGACCGATGATCATCTGCTTGCTTACGGATCTGATCCAAGCGAGGCTTGAGTGGATCATTTTTAAGAGCCAAAATGGACCTTCTAATTGAATCAAATTCGTTTGTGACGACACCATCAAAATTCTAGTTCACAATCACAACGCAAACTCATCAATCTAACTTCATCGACTCTCCATAGTTGCCTAGAAAACTTAGAAATAAAACTTTAAAAAATTAAAAAACTTCTTTCACAAATATAATATTTCTAAGTGGGTTTGGATTAGTTTATTTATAAAAAATAAAATATTTTTGTTAATTTTAGACATAGATATTAGTTTGGATTGATTTTTTTGAATAAAAAAAATGTTAGAGTTATATTAAAATTTATTGTTTTTTGTCATTGGTTAATTATTAATGTTTAAAAGAATAAGATAAAGTATATTATTTGATTACTAGATTAAAGATATTATATTAAAGAAATTGAGTTAATAGTTAAATAATAATAAAAAATAATAAATTTTGATGAATTCTTAATATTTTTTATTTTTAAAAGTAACATATTTTTATTTAATTTTAAACTTATCGAAATATATCTTTTAAAAAATTATTTTTATTAAAAAATTATTCATTTTTCTAAAATTTAACTACTTTATTTAAAAAAAGTAAAAATAAAATATTCTTAATAATTATTTTTTTTAAATTTATTCAAATGTAAAATAGTTTTTATCTATTAAAAAAATAATTTTTTAAAGTTAATATAAATTAACTTTGAATGGATAGCACAAAAAGAAAAGCTACATTTATTTGTTGAGAATGTTAACATTCATCAAACTTATCACCATAATACAAGAACATATTAGCATAGTACCGTCATCAAAACAGTTGCCTATCTCATTAGTAAATTAATAATAACAAAAATGCCAAAATACTCCTCAAATTCAAAACGAACAAAAACACTCCGAAAGAATATAAAGGAGGCAAAATAACGAAAAATTTTCTTTTATAAATAACATATTGTTTTTATATTCGGAAAATAATTTGTCTATTTTGGTCAGAATTTTGGTGAGACTAGATAACTATTTAGCAAATGAATACCAAAAACCAAAAAGAAATTAATATTTAATCGTTTCTTCGTTTCCCATAAAAAATTGATTATGTAAACAAATTTGATTATTATTCTATTACAAGTTTGATTATTCTACTATATTAAGTTTGATTATATTGATAGTTGATCATTTAGTTAAAAGAATATATATAAATATGCAAAATAAAAATGTCACGCCATCAAATTAGTTATTATATATCTATGCAAATTTATATATATTGATTCACACATCTTTTAAATTAAATAATTAATTATTAAAATAGTTAAATTTGTCATATTAAGATACTCAAACCAAAAAACCTCAAAAATTGATTCAGTTAATTATTCTAAATTCTATACGTGTATAAAGGAAGAAGAATAAATGTTTAATTATTCTATTGGTCTTTATAGTATCACTAAATTTTTAATTAGGTTTTTATATATATTTTTTTAATACTGCTTTTAATTTTATAATTAAGTCCTTGCCAATATAAAAAAAATAGAGTTAGTGGAATATTTTTCATAAATTAAAGGTATTTACAATTAAGAATTTATTTCATTAAAATTTTAAGATTTTTGACACGAAAAAGATCTAATTACAAAACTAAAATTAATTTAATGATTTAACTAAAAAAATATAAAAATTTAATTATAAATTTAATAAAATTATAAAAACTAATAAAATAAATCGACATAATAATAATAATACATGAAAAAAAGTAGCCACCAATCAGCTAAAATATGTCGTTGCTTATTTGGTTTTTAGCATTTTTGTGAAAATCATAATAACATTGAACAAAAATTACAAAATCATCAATTAAACTCAACTCATCCCACCAAATCATCTTTTAGAATTAAACTAATGCAGAAGCCAGAAGCCAACTCAAATAAAAAAAAAAATAGTGTCTGTTTCTTTTGGAAAAAAATAAAATCATAGAGAAATAAAGCAAAAGGGGAAAAAAGAAAATTTGGAGAAGGAAGTGAAATTGAAGATGTTACCGAGTGTTGGCGCTGATTGGAGGAATAAACAATGGCTGTGAAGAGAAAACAGAAAGTGAACAAAGTGCAGAAGGTGATGGTAACGGCAGAGAGCAATAGGGTGAATTTGAAGCTAAAGATTCGGATCAGTGGGAGTTGAAATCTAGGTTTCACCATTTTGGGATCCAAATATTGGTTAGATTGACAATTCACACAATCATGCACTTGAATTTTGTTCCTCTAGCCTACACATTGGCCTCTTTACTGGGAGGAGAGAAAAGGTAAGTGTTGGATCATTTTACAAACTAACACAAATGCTACGTGTTCAACAATTGATAACTATCTTACCTAAAATTTCGCTTATTTCTTAAAATACTTATTTGAATAAGTAAACCGATTTTAAAAATTTTAGATAAAATAATTTTATAATGTAAATCCTATTATAATTTTATATAAAATTTCAATTATTTTGTACTCTATTATTTTATCATTTATGTGATCAATTCGGTTGTCAGAGTCTTATTATATGCAAGGTAGTGAACTCATAATTTTTACCTTGATTCGTTAAGCTAATTTACAATCGTAATTCGTTGAATCGTAAGACAGAACGTAAATATAACTCGTAAAATATAAAAATTTAAAAAAATTTAATAGTAAAAACTAATTTTATAGATAATAAAATAAATCTCAAATAAACTAAATTACCCATAGAATTATGACTAATATATATATACCATAATAAGTCAAAAGTCACAATTCAAGACAAATTCATAAATCAAAACACAAATTCACAACTCACAAGTTCATACGATACTAAAATAAATTCAAGTAGCAACTAAACCAACCAAACTACAAGAATGAACAACTAATTAACTAAAATCTAAACAAGTTATTTAATAATCATTCTATTCTTCATCAGTCATAAAATCTTCACAAGTTTCACAAACTTCTGCATTACCATCTGTAAGAACTGAGGTTTTTCAAGAAAAATCGTTTTAATAAAATAATAATTTTAAGTGCCCGAGATAGATTCAAAATTTAGAAGTTTTAATTTGAAAATATAAAGATGAAATTTGGTTTCAATGAATTTTTCTGAGTCAGAAAATGTATTCTTGGCAAAAAATCGAGAAAAATTGTGAACCGGCGATCGAACCGGTTTAAGCCTAACCAGTACTGTGTTTTGTGAAAAATAAGATTTAGAAAATTGATTTATTATTTTTAAAAGGACAAAAAATAATTTAGAATTAAAAATCGGAAACTAATCTGAAAGGTTTTGGCCCAAACTAGGCCAAACGGGTTGGACCGGGCCCAAACCGATCCCAAGGCCCAACATATAAGCTCATTAATGAGCATTTCAACTCATTTGAGGCAAAAAGAGAGAGAGAGGGGGGCACGGTTTAGAAGAAGAGAGGAGAAGAAGCCATTGTTGCTATTCACCTCCTCCTTCAAAGCTCTATAACTTTTGATCCGGAGCTCCGATTGATGAGCCGTTTGTGGCCACGCGAAACTCTCAACGAGCACTTCCTTTCTATCTAAAAAATCTGGTAAGAATTTGAATCTCAAGCTCTAGTTTCCCAGCCCTAGTTCTGTGCATTTTTATGTTTGGTTTTTGAGTAGATTTTGTGGTTTTGGTTGTTTAGGTGATCTCTAATAGCAGGTAATTGTTGGATTTTACTCCTAATCTCGTTGGGCAAGGTAAGGTTTTACTAAACTCTTGTGTTTAGTTGTTTTGTTTATCTTAGGTTTTGATTTTGGTGATATATATGTTGTTAGTTTGAGTTTTGGTGTTTGTTGGAGTTGGTTGAGGCTTTGGATCAAGTTTGGTGGCTTCGTTTTGGTGTTTTGGTGCGTTTGGAAATCAGCTAAGGTATGATTTTGGTTTTCTTTATGTAATATGTAATGTTTCTGGACACTTAGGCTAGTTGACCTTAAGATAGGATTGAATGCTTTGGGTTTATGTTTGATTGTATGTGATTTTGATATTTGGGAGTAACTTGTATGATAGTGATGATGATATGGAATTTTGGTATGAGGAGTATATAAGTTTGATGATGATTGTTAGTATTTAATGATGATGAAGATTGATGATGCATGTGTGATTTAACTGTAATTGAGGAAGAATTGATGATTATTGAAATTGATGAGGTTTTTAGTGATTGTTCATATTGTTGATGGTTGATATTGATTATGAGTGTTATGATAGTTGTTGATGTTGAGGAAATTGAGGATAAATGTTGATAATTGTTATGGTTGTTGAGAGTTTTTGGTTTTGTTGATGATTATTAATGAGTTGTGTTGATTATGGTAAATGATGGTGTTGGTGTATGATGTGGGAATTGGGTAATGATGATTTTTGAGGATTGTTAATGGTTGATGCGGGTTGTTGATGTTAATAAGGTTAATGGAAAGTGGAAAATGTGAATTTGGTTGGATTTGGAAATGTTGAATTGTTTAGAAGGTTGTGTGATTGAGAAAGTGGTTGAAGTAGTGTTTGGTATGAATTTTGGTTATTTTGGTATGGTTGAAATATTTTGAAAGTTGAGGTTTGGCAAAATTCTGCATAATCTATTTTCTGACAGCAGTTTCGGACACTTTTTGGGAACGATCTAACCATCACAATTGTATGAGATTAATTTTTCTTGAATCTTTGTGATGTGTAGAAAAATCCTGGAAAATTTGGTTAAAGTTTAACGGTTGGATTAGGAGATATAAATTTTTGAAATTTGTTACTTTAAAATTGATTTTTTTGCTGCTACATAATCAAACCAGCAACTTTCCATGTTGTACAAGATGGTATGTCGCAGTTGTAAAAGATGGTATTTCGCAAGGATTTGAAGGAATACGTGAGATTGTCAATAAACAAGGATATATATAAGCAATGAAATGGAGCATAAAGGGAGTTAATTCAAAGCTTAGGAAGAAATTTTGAATCGAACAGTTTTAATATGAACATCATTAGGGAAAATAGTACAACAACTTAGAACAACTTCAAATTGAAATGGAGGGAATTAGTTTGTGTTTTTCAAAAGAAAATATACAAATCCAACGTTTTTCGAAACTATTAAACTAAGTATAAATAATATGTTATACTGATTTAATTTCAAATCAAAACAAATCATGCATGGTTTATAAATTAAAGCTTGTTTGATGTTAAGGGCAAAATATTTTCTTTAAAAATCTTGGAGGATACTAAGTACATAATTAGGTATGGATAACCATAAAATTACAGTAAAGTTGGAAGAAAATCA
Source organism: Arachis duranensis (assembly GCF_000817695.3). Classification (NCBI taxonomy): domain Eukaryota; kingdom Viridiplantae; phylum Streptophyta; class Magnoliopsida; order Fabales; family Fabaceae; genus Arachis; species Arachis duranensis. The sequence continues at coordinate 61,730,508 of NC_029775.3, read as the reverse complement.
GCTTCTATTCAAAGAATAAATTCTGAAATAAAATTTTTCATAAATCAATAAAAGATAAGTGGTATATCACAAATAAACAAAATTAAACTATATAAAGAAGTCTCAGAATTTATGTAAACAAAATTCTAGGCTGAATTAAAAACAATCCCATCAAAATTTAAGCAAGGGTTGTGGATACAGCCAAGTAAGAAAAGATTTAAATTGAAATTTTTCTCAAAGAGAATCTGAAACAAGTACTCAAGAAGGAAATTGCAAGAAATGGTATGTTGCACCAAAATAAATCCAAGTTCAAAGCAAGCAGCATAGAGTTGGTAAGGTATAGGATAAATGTTTCAAACGATTCAAGCAACAATTAGGAACATAATCAAGCAAGGATATATATGAATGACGAGATATGATGAGAAAATATCCAAGACACATTCCAAGAAAGAGATCAAGAACTGGAGATTTCAATGCAATTGATAAGGAAAGAGATAACGTCAAGCACGAATAAAGATTATATGTCGAAACGGAACTAATCTCTAGAACTTAGTTTCTAACATCCCCCAAAACCTCGTGATTCATGTTATTTATCATTTCTACTTTGTCTATGATAACCCATTAGTGTTCCCATATACATAAGTCATTAGTATTAAGTTGGCCAAACTTGATACAATGAGGTATGCAATGGTAAACTAATAGCGTTATTCATCAGACAATCATGCATATAAAACACAAACTCTTGTCACAAGACAAGTCTTAAGGCATGACAGACACTCAGAGTATGCAATGAAGCATAGTCAGTCCACTCCCAAGGCTCTACAGGAAGGACTGGTTTGATACCATATTGTAACATCCCGTCCAGCAAAATACCTTGCTTAAGTCAGGGTATTTCTACTAGAAATAACATTACGTAACCTTCTCTAGTATTAACTACCTAATTATCGAGCCTTTGTATCGAGTTCGCATTTCAGTTTTAAGAAAATGTCAAAAAACTTTGTTTTTATTCATTAAAGTCATGTTTCAAAGGTTTCCAACAAATAATAATCACATACGTATTATTAATAATAATTCTTATACAAAAGAAACCAAATAAAACTCAAATACAATATACTAAACCTACCCCTCCATGTAAAATAAAATCTCAAGGGACAACAGCGAGGGGACTCTATGAAAGCAACTAGAACCATAAAGAAAACCTATGAATCGCTCACAACTTCAAAATCGTGTCTTCCAACCTGTGTCGCTGAAAGGGTGGAAAATTTGGGGGTGAGAACCAAACCATATGTTCTCAGTAGAGGAATGTCGTGAAAGTAAAGAATAAAACGCAAATAGTTAATTTCATTAAGAAATATTTAAAAGAAAATTGTTTTCATTTGCAGTGATCTTTACTCGCCTTATAAACCTTTTATTTTGAAAACCAACGGCATAACATTCAAAAATCCAAAATCTTATAAAGCATCAGTTAATTATCCAAAATTCTAAACCCATATTTTCCTTTATAAAAATCTTGAAAAGCTTTCCTAGGCCGTATGAATGACTAATCTGTTCCAAGCATAGGTTCATTAAGTCTATGCTGAACCAGCTCAATCTTTCATACTTACTAAACCTCAAACACAACTCAATCACGGCCTCAGGCCCAAGCAATTCAACCAACACCCAATTCACCACAACCCAACCAATCAGTTACAGACACAAGTAATGAGGTTCAAACACAATCAAGAGCAATTATATCAAGTATAGCAATTAGCAGTTAACAGAATTATTCACTTAGGCAAACCAATTACAATATACACACCCAAACAATGTCACATAGATGCATATGATGAATGTCTAGTCCTAGTGCAGGTAATGAGCTCATTTTTCAGTTTCTACCCACTCCCGACGTAACCCAGCATTACTAGCCGGATATGGCTTTCCTGTTGGCTATACCCCTGTGTACAGGAAATAACCTCTCTGCCACCACAGGATCCACTGCACGCAGGAAATAACACATCTGCCACTGCAGGGATGTATGCCGACACACCTTCTGTATATAGGAAATAACCCTTCTGCCACTACAGAAATAGAACAGGTGGTCACGGTACTTCTGTAGCAGGAAATAACCCCTCTGCCTTACAAAATTAAAATATGGATCTATATCGCAGAAAAGCATTCTCAGTGGTCGCACCACTATCTATCTGACTGTCTCAATGCAGCAGATGATCATACAGGTGTCTCTGGAGTTGCCTTAATGCAACAAATGAATAAACAAACATCTCTTAGGTTGCCTCAAGCAACAAATGACCTTTCAACAGGTCCTCTGCTCTTTATTCTCTTTTATAATCATAAATACGCAAGCGGGACAAAACCCACGTCCTTGCCAACAATTTCATAATCTGATTATCTTTTCTCCAAAGAATTGTTGGAATTATCATCATTAAACAAGTCTTAAATATTCGTTTTGATTAAGTCCTTATGTTTTTATAAAAATCTGGACATAATCTCCTCTGAAAATAGGACTTAACCACCTTTACGGGCCCAAACTAAACAATTTACCAAACTCTCTTCAACCTTTCCAGCATCACATCAATTCAGAATCAAGCAAATTTCAACATTGAATCAGCCATATAACACTAAGGTTCATCTTTAATTTTATAAACTCATAACTGTCACTAAGACATCCTCAACACTCTTTTTTCTTTTCTATTTTTAATATAGCAAATAAACTTGGAATTGCGCAAACTTTATGTCCTGGCATTCATATTGAAATAAGCTTTCTAACAAATCAAAGATCATAATTTTTTGGTTTCTATAACCTTAGAAATAGAGGAAAAACAGTGACTGCTCTGCAGTGCGTAAAACCAGAAAAACAACAGCAACATGTGATATTCAAAATTTATTATAAATTTCAAGTTAAATCCAATGAATTTAAAAATTAATATAGTTCAACTTCACTCATCCAGGTTTGTTTCTTAATTAGTTCTGAGTTAATAGCATTTTTAATGAAGAAGTTACATAGTCTGGAAGTTAAGTAAAAATAAGTCAGAATCTGTTTTAGAAACCAACAAGCTTAGTACTTTCCAATTTGAATAACTTTTATTACAAAACTCTAAATAAACTAAAATTTGGTTTGGGAACTCCTAGCTCATCCAAAAACAAGTGTGTCTTGGCTGTAACCCAATTGTTATTCAATTTTAAGAGTTACAATCATTGGAAGTTGATGCATAGCTTGCTGAAATCTGTTTCTTTTCAGCTTTGACCACCAATATTCAAAAATTCACAACTCCCAATCCTTAACTCCTAAAATTTTGAAGTTTTAGAGAAATAAACCAAGTTAATCAAATTTTATAACAAAATTAGTTTCACTTCAAAACTCAGCTCGTAGAAGTCGCAGCAAGACACACAAGTTGCTGTCTTGTTTGACCTTTTCTGCTGCAGGACAGATTTAACAACCTAACTCTAAAAATTTGCCATAAATTGTATATTTAAAAAAAAGGACTCATTTTTCCAATTTAGTTCCTTATATTCCCAAGTTTAGCCCAGAATTGGTCTCATGCAATTCCGATCATTACATAATTAGTTATAGCTTTTCAAAGTTGCTGACTTAGTTTAGAAATTATGCAGAAAATCAGATTTTAGAATTCAACTTTGAAAAATCATAACTAATTCTCTAGTTAATACGAAACCTTCAAAATTGAATTTTCACAATTACACTTAATATAATTTACTTAACATTTAAATTCTTATCATTTCAGTTACTATAGAGTCACTGATTCACTTTCAAAGTTGCCGTTTAATTTCAAGAAAACCTGATTTTCAACAAACAATTTAGTATTCAAAATCCAACCCTTCAATACCCCTCAAAACCAATTCCAAATCAACCACCAACCAAGTTCATTAACATTACAATATACCAAATAACAGCTCAACGGCAACAAATCCAACATAACCCATTAAAATTCAGAAATTCTCAACAATTAGTCATTAAACAATTCCCAATGCACATAATCAATAAATATCACTAATCAACAATTCCAAATCACAATCTCAACCATTCCAATCACAATTTCAGCCACAATTCAATATTCACATAATCAATCAATTACTCACAGCTATTAAATCTATTTGCAGTTATTCAATAAACCTTGTAGGCATTCTTAAATTAAAATCATTTTAAACCCCCTACCTCGATGTCGTGATTAAAAGAACCCAGTGGCGGGATTATGACGAGGCAGCTGGCTAGACCAATAATAGCTATGCAATAGTTTCAATCAAGATAGCAGCGGCGTTAGCTCCCACAATAGTGATCATGGTTGCAACAAAACAAAGATTTCAAATTCACTAGAATTGAAAGCAGAAGCGGCTCTAAAAATTTAAAACAGAGCACAGGCCGATTTTGAATTAAAACAAGAAAAAGCAGTTTAATAAGGAATTGGCAGAATAGAGCGTGCAATTGGAGCAGAAATAAGGGGGAAAGGCTAACCCAGACCAATGGATGTTGAACCTAATTAGAACGGGAACAGGGCAGCAGCAATTCACAGCAATCCTCCACGGTGGTTCTGGCAGCAGTAACACACTACCAGTGGCTCCATTCAACGGCAACTCCAACAAATCAGAAGAACGAATACCAGAATTAAAAACAACTGTATCTATAGCAACTCCAAATCGACGGTAACAGTGGCACCAACTCCTTCTTCTTCTTGCGTGCAGAGGCGTTAGTGATGGCTAAGGTTCGATGAAAGTGGCTCTCCCTGGTGGTGGCTTGTACAACATTTGTGACCGCTGGGGTTTCACCCAGCAATGACTCCTCTGACGGCGACGACTAAGGTTCCGGCAGCGGCGGCAGCGAGACTTCTCTCCTTCTCTCGCCTGTGTCACCCTCTCACTCCGGTACGACAACTACGATAGCTATGGTGGAAGTGATGCCCACCGGTGTTGCTCCCCCTTCCCCTCTTCCCTTTGTGACTCGCTCTCTCTCTCTCTCTCTATATATATCTTTCTTTCTCTGTTTCTCTAAATCAAATCCTCTTATTTTCTGTTGGTAGTGTGTGGTTTGCATTAGGTATGGATGGATGGATTAGAATAAAGGAATACGTGGATCATTGGAAAAAGGGTGGGTGGCAGTATGCGTGTGTTAGTGTAATTGATTAGGAAGTATACGTATTAGATAATAATAGTACGTATAAAATAAGAAACATAAGACTAGAAAAAATATATATGAGTAATTTAACAATTTTACAAAATATTTATGATAGGATAACAATTTAGAATTCAAATATAATACTATAAAGATTATTTTCAAAACACATAAGATTTTATCTATCAATATATCAATGAGCTCAAATAATTACTTTTGATTTAAATTATAAAGTAAACATACTAATCACATTTTATAAAATATGGTTTAAATCCTAATATCAATTACCTAAATTAAATCATATAACTTTTTATTATTTTTCCGTCACCAGAACTTTAATTTCAATTTATATAAAATAACTAATTATAATAAAAATTGTACATAAACATTAACTTAAACTTAAAGTATTTAATCATTCCTAATAAATTAATCTTTTAAGGGCTCAAATTAATAAAATAATCATAGTTTATCTGTAATAGAAATTTCTGAAATTAAATTGTACAATTCTTTCTTAATACGTGGTGCACGAAATTATGATCTCTAACAATGGTGCTCAACTTGGTATGCGCGTTTATAACTCAGCACTTTCTTCACAACTTCGCACAACTAACTAGCAAGTGCACTGGGTCATCCAAGTAATAAACCTTACGTGAGTAAGGGTCGATCCCATGGAGATTGTTGGTATGAAGCAATCTATGGTCATCTTGTAAATCTCAGTTAGGCGGATAATAAATGATTATGGAAGTTTTGAATAGTAATAATAAATAAACAGAAAATAAAGATAGAAATACTTATGTAAATCATTAGTGAGAAGTTCGGATAAGTGTATGGAGATGCTTTGTCCCTATTGGATCTTTGCTTTCCTACTGCCTTCCTTCAATCCTTCTTACTCCTTTCCATGGCAAGCTGTATGCAGGGCATCACCGTTGTCAATGGCTATTTCCCATCCTCTTAGTGAAAAAGGTCTAAATGCTCGTGTCACAGCACGGCTAATCATCTGTCGGTTCTCGATCATGTCGGAATATAATCCATTGATTCTTTTGCGTTTGTCATCACGCCCAACATTCGCGAGTTTGAAGCTCGTCACAGCCATTCAATCTCTGAATCCTACTTGGAATACCACAGACAAGGTTTAGACTTTCTGGATTCTCATGAATGCCGCCAATAATTCTAGCTTGTACCACGAAGATTCTGATCAAGGAATCCAAGAGATATGCGTTCGGTCTAAGGTAGAACGGAAGTGGTTGTCCGTCACGCGTTCATAGGTGAGAATGATGATGAGTGTCACGGATCATCACATTCGTCATGATGAAGTGCAACAAGTATCTTAGAACAGGAATAAACTGAATTGAATAAAAAATAGTAGTAATTGTATTAAAACTCGAGGTACAGTAGAGCTCCACACCCTTAATCTATGGTGTGTAGAAACTCCACCATTGAAAATACATAAGTGATCAATGTTCAGGCATGGCCGAATGGCCAACCCCCAAAGTCTAAGAACTAAACGTCCAAATATGGATGCTAAGATAAAAGATGAAACCAAGATGTCTAATACAATAGTAAAATGTCCTATTTATACTAGACTAGCTACTAGAATTTATAGAAATAAGTAATTAATGTAGAAATCCACTTCCGGGGCCCACTTGGTGTGTGCTTGGACTGAGCTTGAGCTTTACACATGCAGAGGCTTCTCTTGGAGTTAAACGCCAAGTTGTAACGTGTTTTTGGCGTTTAACTCTGGTTTGTGACGTGTTTCTGGCGTTTGACTCCAGAATGCAGCATGGAACTGGCATTGAGCTCCAGTTTGTGTCATCTAATCTCGAATAAAGTACGGACTATTATGTATTTCTGGAAAGCTCTGGATGTATACTTTCCAACGTCATTGAGAGTGCACCATTTGGAGTTCAATAGCTTCAGAAAATCCATTTCGAGTGCAGGAAGGTCAGAATCCAACAACATCAGCAGTCCTTTGTGAGCCTCTTATCAGAGTTTTGCTCAGGTCCTTCAATTCCAGCCAGAAAATACCTGAAATCATAGAAAAACACACAAACTCAAAGTAAAGTCCAGAAATGTGAATTTAGAATAAAAACTAATGAAAACATCCCTAAAAGTAGTTAGATCCTACTAAAAACTACCTAAAAATAATGCCAAAAAGCGTATAAATTATCCGCTCATCACAACACCAAACTTAAATTGTTACTTGTCCCCAAGCAACTGAAAATCAAATAGGATAAAAAGAAGAGAACATACTATACATCTCAGAAGATCAGTGAATATTAGTTCTAATTAGATGAGCGGGACTTGTAGCTTTTTGCTTCTGAACAGTTTTGGCATCTCACTTTTTCCTTTGAAGTTTGGAATGATTGGCATCTATAGGAACTTAGAATTTTAGATAGTGTTATTGATTCTGCTAGTTAAGAATGTTAATTCTTGAACACAACTATTTTTATGAGTCTTGGCCGTGGCCCTAAGCACTTTGTTTTCCAGTATTACCACCGGATACATAAATGCCACAGACACATGACTGGGTGAACCTTTTCAGATTGTGACTCAGCTTTCCCCTTTTTACCCTTGCCTTTTGGTTTTAAGGGCTATTGTCTTTTTCTGCTTGCTTTTTCTTTTTCTTTCTATTTTTTTTGCCACTTTTTTTTCGTAAGCTTTGTTCTTCACTGCTTTTTCTTTCTTCAAGAATCAATTTTATGATTTTTTAGATCATCAATAACATTTTTCTTGTTCATCATTCTTTCAAGAGCCAACAATTTTAACATTCATAAACAACAAGATAAAAAATATGCACTATTCAAGCATTCATTCAAAAAACAAAAAGTATTGTCACCACATCAATATAATTAAACTAATTTCAAGGATAAATTCGAAACTCATGTACTTCTTGTTCTTTTGAATTAGAAACATTTTTCATTTAAGAGAGGTGAAGGATTCATAGAATTATTCATAGCCTTAAGACATAGTTACTAGACACTAATGATCATGTAATAAAGACACAAACATAGATAAACATTGATGTCCTTGAGCTATTCTCCTTGAAGACAGAGAATCAAGAACAAGGAATGAGTCCACCTTAGTGATGGTGGCGCCTTCTCCTTGAAGGACCAATGATGTCCTTGAGCTCTTCTATCTCTCTTCCTTGCCTTTGTTGATCCTCCCTCATTGATCTTTGATCTTCTCTAATCTCATGGAGAATGATGGAGTGCTCTTGGTGTTCCTTCCTTAGTTGGTCTATGTTATAACTCAAGTCTTCTAGAGAAGTGTTGAGTTGTTCCCAATAGTTGTTGGGAGGAAAGTGCATCCCTTGAGGCATCTCCGTGATTCCTTGGTAATGAGCTTCTTCATGTGTCTTGGGATCCATGAATGGGCTCTCTTGTTTGCTCCATCCTCTTCTTTGTGATGGGCTTGTCCTCTTCAATGAAGATGTCTCCTTCTATAACAACTCCAGCTGAGTAGCATAGATGGCAAATAAGATGAGAAAAAGCTAGCCTTGCCAAGGTAGAGGGCTTTTCGGCTATTTTGTAGAATTCAAGGGAGATGACTTCATGAACTTCTACTTCCTCTCTAATCATGATGCTATGGATCATGATGGCCCGATCCATAGTAACTTTGGATCGGTTGCTAGTGGGGATGATGGAGCTTTGGATGAACTCCAACCATCCTTTAGCCACAGGCTTGAGGTCCAGTCTTCTTAATTGAACCGGCTTGCCTTTGGAGTCTCTTTTTCATTGAGCTCCTTCCACACATATGTCCATAAGGACTTGGTCCAACCTTTGATCAAAGTTGACCCTTCTAGTGTAGGGGCGTGCATCTCCTTGCATCATGGGCAATTTGAACGCCAATCTCACATTTTTTGGACTGAAATCTAAGCATTTCCCCCGAACCATTGTAAGATAATTATTTGAGTTCGGGTTCATACTTTGAACATGGTTCCTAGTGTTCCATGCATTGGCATAGAAGTCTTGAACCATTAGGATTCCGACTTGTTGAATGGGGTTGGTCAGAACTTCCTAACCTCTTCTTTGGATCTCATGTCGGATTTCCGAATACTCATTTTTCTTGAGTTGAAAGGGACCTCGGGGATCACCTTCTTCTTGGCCATAACTTTATAGAAGTGGTCTTGATGGGCTTTGGAGATGAATCTCTCCATCTCCTATGACTCAAAAGTTGAAGCTTTTGTCTTCCCTTTCCTTTTTTTAGAGGTTTCTCCGGCCTTAGGTGCCATAGGTGGTTATGGAAAAACAAAAAAAAGCTATGCTTTTACCACACCAAACTTAGAATATTGCTTGCCCTCGAGCAAGAGAAGAAAGAATAGATGAAGAAGAAGAAGATATGGAGGAGAGGGAGAGAGGGTTGTGTTTCGGCCAAGGATGAGAAGAGAGGGTTGTGTTGTGTGAAAATGAAGAAGAATAGAGGGATTTATATAGTGGAGGGAGAGGGGTTAAGGTTCGGCCATATTGGGTGGGATAGGGATTTTGAATTTTGAAGGTAGGTGGGGTTTATGGGGAAGAGTGGATGGATGTGAGTGGTGAAGAGGTGATGGGGAAGAGAGATTGATGTGATTGGTGAAGGGTTTTTGGGGAAGAGTGTTATTAGATTGTGTGAAGATGAGAGAAAGTGAGTTGAGGTAGGTGGGGATTCTGTGGGGTCCACAGAACCTGGGGCGATCTGTGGGGTTCACAGATCCTAAGGTGTCAAGGATTTAACATCCCTGCACCAATTAGGTGTGTAAAATGCCATCTCTATGCAATTCTGGCATTTAACGCCAGCTTGATGCTTGTTTCTAGCGTTAAACGCCAGCTCTATGCTTGTTTTGGGCGTTCAACGCCCATTTGCAGCATGTTTCTAACGTTGAACGCCAGTTCCATGCTTGTTTCTGGTGTTCAGCGCTAGCTCTTCTCAGGGTGTATTCCTGGCGTTTAAATGCCAGGATGCTACTTATTTCTGGCATCCAACGCCAGATCCATGCTTTGTTCTGGCATTGAACGCCAGCCAGATGCTCCTTACTAGTGTTTAAACGCCAGTAAGCCCTTCCTCTAGGGTGTGCTTTTTCTTCTGCTATTTTTTATTCTGTTTTTAATTTTAGTATTTATTTTGTGACTCCACATGATCATGACCCTAATAAAACATAAGGAACAATAAAATAAAAATAAAATTAGATAAATAAAAATTGGGTTGCCTCCCAATGAGCGCTTCTTTAATGTAAATAGCTTGACAGTGGGCTCTCATGGAGCCTCACAGGTGATCAGGTCAATGTTGTAGACTCCCAACACCAAACTTAGAGTTTGGGTGTGGGGATTCAATACCAAACTTAGAGTTTGGTTGTGGCTTCCCAACACCAAACTTAGAGTTTGATTGTGGGGGCTTTATTTGACTCTGTATTGAGAGAAGCTTTTCATGCTTCCTCTCCATGGTTGCAGAGGAATATCCTTGAGCTTTAAACATAAGGTAGTTCCATTCAATTGAAGGACTAGCTCTCCTCTGTCAACATCAATCACAGCTCCCGCTGTGGCTAGGAAGGGTCTTCTGAGGATGATGCATTCATCCTCCTCTTTCCTAGTGTCTAAGATTATGAAATCAGCAGGGATGTAAAGGCCTTTAACCTTTACTAAGACCTCCTCTACCAATCCATAAGCTTGTCTTACTGACTTGTCTGCCATCTGTAATGAGAATATGGCAGGCTGTACCTCAATGATCCCCAACTTCTCTATTACAGAGAGTGGCATAAGATTTATGCCCGACCCTAGGTCACACAGAGCCTTCTCAAAGGTCATGGTGCCTATGGTACAAGGTATTAAGAATTTACTAGGATCTTGTCTCTTTTGAGGTAAAGTTTGCTGAACCCATGTATTTAGTTTAGTAATGAGCAAGGGAGGTTCACCTTTCCAAGTCTCATTACCAAACAACTTGGAATTCAGCTTCATGGTAGCTCCTAGATATTGAGCAACTTGCTCTCCAGTTACATCTTTATCATCTTCAATGGAAGAATAGTCTTCAGAGCTCATGAATGGCAGAAGGAGGTTTAATTGAATCTCTATGGTCTCTATATGACCTTCAGATCCTTTTGGGTCCTCAATAGGGAGCTCCTTCTTGCTTGAGAGACGTCCCATGAGGTCTTCCTCATTGGGATTCACGTCCTCTCCTTCCTCCTTAGGTTCGGTCATGTTGATTATGTCTATGGCCTTGCACTCTCTTTTTGGATTCTCTTCAGTATTGCTTGGGATAGTACTAGGAGGAGTTTCAGTGACTTTCTTACTCAGTTGGCCCACTTGTGCCTCTAAATTTCTGATGGAGGACCTTGTTTCACTCATGAAACTTAAAGTGGCCTTAGACAGATCAGAGACTATGTTTGCTAAGTTAGAGGAGCTCTACTCAAAATTCTCTTTCTGTTGCTGAGAAGATGATGGATAAGGCTTGCTATTGCTGAGCCTATTTCTTCCACCATTATTAAAGCCTTGTTGAGGCTTTTGTTGATCCTTCCATGAGAAATTTGGATGATTTCTCTCCATAAGGTTCACCCATGTAATTTACCTCTGCCATTGCAAGGTTCTCAGGATCATAAGCTTCTTCTTCAGAAGATGCCTCTTTAATACTATTGGATGCATTTTGCCATCCATTCAGACTTTGAGAAATCATGTTGGCTTGCTGAGTCAACATTTTGTTCTGAGCCAATATGGCATTCAGAGCATCAATTTCAAGAACTCCATTCCTCTGAGGAGTCCCATTACTGACAGAATTCCTCTCAGAAGTGTATATGAATTGGTTATTTGCAACCATGTCAATGAGTTCTTGAGCTTCTGCAGGCGTTTTCTTCAGGTGAATAGATCCACCTGCAGAATGGTCCAGTGACATCTTGGAGAACTCAGATAGACCATAATAGAATATATCCAGAATGGTCCACTCTGAAAGCATGTTAAAAGGATACCTTTTGGTCATTTGTTTGTATCTTTTCCAAGCTTCATAGAGGGATTCACCATCTTTTTGTTTGAAGGTCTGAACATCCACTCTAAGCTTGCTCAACTTTTGAGGAGGAAAGAACTTAGCCAAGAAGGCCGCGACCAGCTTATTCCATGAGTCCAGGCTATCTTTAGGTTGTAAATCCAACCATGTTCTAGCTCTGTCTCTTACAGCAAAAGAGAAAAGCATTAGCCTGTAGACTTTAGGATCTACTCCATTAGTCTTAAAAGTCTCACAGATCTGCAAGAACTCAGTTAAAAACTGGTAGGGATCTTCTGATGGAAGTCCATGGAACTTGCAGTTCCGTTGCATTAGAGCAACTAGTTGAGGTTTTAGCTCAAAATTGTTTGCTCCAATTGTAGGGATTGAGATGCTTCTTCCATCAACCTTCGAAGTAGGTGTAGTATAATCATCAAGCATCATCCTTGCATTATTATTTTTGGCTGCCATTTCCTCTTCTTTTTCAAAAATTTCTGTAAGGTTGTCTCTAGATTGTTGTAATTTAGCTTCTCTTAGTTTCCTCTTCAGAGTCCTTTCAGGTTCAGGATCTGCTTCAACAAGAATGTTCTTGTCCTTGCTCCTGCTCATATGAAAAAGAAGGGAACAGAAAATAATAATAGGGATCCTCTTTACCACAATAGAGAGATTCCTTTATGTTAGTAGAAGAAGAAAAGAATAGAAGAAGGAAAAGGTAAGAATCCAAACACAAGGGTGAAGATAGGTTCGAATTCTTGAGATGAAAAGAAGTGTTATTAAATAAATAAATAAATAGAAGAGGATGAGAGGGAGAGAAATTCGAAAATTAATTTTGAAAAATAAGTTAGTGATTTTCAAAAATTAAAGGAAGAAATAAAATTAAAATTAAAATTTGAAACAATTAGTTAATTAAAAGAATTTTGAAAAAGAGGGAGGTAATTTTCGAAAATTAGAGAGAGAAAAGTAGTTAGGTGGTTTTGAAAAAGATAATAAACAAACAAAAAGTCAATTAGTTAGTTGAAAAAAATTGAAAATCAATTTTGAAAAGATAAGAATTTGGAAAAGATATTTTAAAAACAATTTTTTTTTTAAATTTTTTTGAAAAAGATATGATAGAAAATATATTTTGAAAAAGAATTGATTTTTAAAATTAGAATTGACTACTTGACTAACAAGAATCTAAAAGATATGATTCTAGAATTTAAAGATTGAACCTTTCTTAACAAGAAAGTAACAAACTTCAAATTTTTTAATCAATCACATTAATTGTTAGTAAAGTTTTTGAAAATCATGAAATAAAGATAAGAAAAAGATTTTGAAGAATATTTTTAAATTTTCGAAAATCATAAGATAAAAATGAAAAAAATTTGATTTTTGAAAAAGATTTTAAAAAGATGAGATTTTTAAAATTGAAAATTTGACTTGACTTATAAGAAACAACTTATTTTAAAAATTTTTGACTAAGTCAACCCAAAATTTCGAATTTTATGAGAGAAATAAGGGAAAGATATTTTTTTGAATTTTGAATTTTTAATGATGAGAGAGAAAAACACAAAAATGACTCACAATATGAAAATTATGAATCAAAATTCATGATGCATGGAAGAACACTATGAATGTCAAGATGAACACCAAGAACACTTTGAAGATCATGATGAACATCAAGAACTTATTTTTGAAAAATTTTTGAGAAAAAGAAAACATGCAAGACACCAAACTTAGAATTTTTCAATGCCTAGACACTATGAATGCAAAAATTCATATGAAAAATAACAAAAAACATAAAACAAGAAATTTTAAAGATCAAACAAGAAGACTTGTCAAGAACAACTTGAAGATCATGAAGAACACATGCACGAATTTTCGAAAAATGCAAAAATTTTTTTTAAAACATGCAATTGACACCAAGCTTAAAAATTGACACTATACTCAAACAAGAAACACAAAATATTTTTGGTTTTTATGATTTTATAAATTTTTTTGGATTTTATTTTATATTTTTCGAAAACATATTTTGGAAAAAGGAAGTAATGAATCCAAAGTCCTCGATCAGAATTTCAGGGATCATGTAATGTTAGTCTAAAGCTCCGGTCCAGGAATTAGATATGGCTTTACAGCCAACCAGGCTTCAAAATGTTACATGAAACTCTAGAATTCATTCTTAAAATCTCTGAAAATTTTCGAAAACAGGTGATAAATTTTTGAAAATTTTTTTTCGAAAATAAAACAAAAAGAAAATTACCTAATCTGAGCAACAAGATGAACCGTCAGTTGTCCAAACTCGAACAATCCCTGGCAACGGCGCCAAAAACTTGGTGCACGAAATTGTGATCTCTAACAATGGCGCTCAACTTGGTATGCGCGTTTATAACTCAGCACTTTCTTCACAACTTCACACAACTAACCAGCAAGTGCACTAGGTCATCCAAGTAATAAACCTTACGTGAGTAAGGGTCGATCCCACGGAGATTGTTGGTATGAAGCAAGCTATGGTCATCTTGTAAATCTCAGTTAGGCGGATAATAAATGGTTATGGAATTTTCAAATAGTAATAATAAATAAACAGAAAATAAAGATAGAAATACTTATATAAATCATTGGTGAGAATTTCAGATAAGTGTATAGAGATGCTTTGTCCCCGTTGGATCTCTGCTTTCCTATTGCCTTCCTTCAATCCTTCTTACTCCTTTCCATGGCATGCTGTATGTAGGGCATCACCGTTGTCAATGACTACTTCCCATCCTTTCAGTGAAAAAGGTCAAAATGCTCTTGTCACAGCACGGCTAATCATCTGTCGGTTCTCGATCATGTCGTAATATAATCCATTGATTCTTTTGCGTTTGTCATCATGCCCAACATTCATGAGTTTGAAGCTCGTCACAGCCAATCAATCCCTGAATCCTACTCAGAATACCACAGACAAGGTTTAGACTTTCCGGATTCTCATGAATGCCGCCAATAATTCTAGCTTATACCACGAAGATTCTGATCAAGGAATCCAAGAGATATGTGTTCGGTCTAAGGTGGAACGGAAGTGGTTGTCAGTCACGCATTCATAGGTGAGAATGATGATGAGTGTCATGGATCATCACATTCGTCATGGTGAAGTGCAACAAATATCTTAGAACAGGAATAAACTGAATTGAATAGAAAATAGTAGTAATTGCATTAAAACTCGAGGTACAGCAGAGCTCCACACCCTTAATCTATGGTGTGTAGAAACTCCACCGTTGAAAATACATAAGTGATCAAGGTTCAAGCATGGCCGAATGGCCAGCCCCCAAAGTCTAAGAACTAAACGTCCAAAGATGGATGTTAAGATAAAAGACGAAACCAAGATGTCTAATACAATAGTAAAATGTCCTATTTATACTAGACTAGCTACTAGGGTTTACAGAACAGAAATCCATTTCTTGGGCCCACTTGGTGTGTGCTTGGGCTGAGCTTGAGCTTTACACGTGCAGAGGCTTCTCTTGGAGTTAAACGCCAAGTTGTAACGTATTTTTGGCGTTTAACTCTGGTTTGTGACGTGTTTCTGGCGTTTGACTCCAGAATGCAGCATGGAACTGGTGTTGAGCACCAGTTTGCATTGTCTAATCTCGAATAAAGTATGGACTATTATATATTGCTGGAAAGCTCTGGATGTCTACTTTCCAACACCATTGAAAGCGCCCCATTTGGAGTTCTGTAGCTCCAGAAAATCCATTTTGAGTGCAGGAAGGTCAGAATCCAACAGCATCAGCAGTCCTTTGTCAACCTTTTATCAGAGTTTTGCTCAGGTCCCTCAATTCCAGCCAGAAAATACTTGAAATCACAGAAAAACACACAAACTCATAGTAAAGTCCAGAAATGTTAATTTAGCATAAAAACTAATGAAAACATCCCTAAAAGTAGCTAGATCTTACTAAAAAATACCTAAAAACAATACCAAAAATCGTATAAATTATCCGCTCATCAATACGTATTAAATTGCCAGGCACTATATCCTCGGAATAAGCATGGAAGTGTCCCAGGCACTATATCTTTGGAATGATAGTGTGCCAGGCACTAT
This sequence comes from Arachis duranensis, assembly GCF_000817695.3. Lineage (NCBI taxonomy): Eukaryota > Viridiplantae > Streptophyta > Magnoliopsida > Fabales > Fabaceae > Arachis > Arachis duranensis. Next base: position 61,714,420 of record NC_029775.3, on the reverse strand, counting down.
ATCCTCGAACAAAGCATGCTAGGCGCTATATCCTCAGACGTGGCAGAAAGGCGACATCCGAAAGGATGTGTCGGGTTGGCATTCATAGACCGACAAGTGATATCACGAGCCAATAAGATAGACATTCATCATATGCATCTTTTATATGCTTTTTTGCTTTGATTACTTGAGTTTGACTAATTGTATAACATGCCTACTTGCTTCTTAAATTACTTGCTGTACATGTATGTTATTTGTGTTTTACTTGCTTGCATTAATTGTGATTGTCTGGTGCTGAGGAGGTTAGGAAGGCGATGGCGATGGGATCGCATGAAGGTTAAGGTGGTGAAGGCTTTGGGATACAACGGTGTGATTAGTATTAGTTAGAATTCCCCTAAGTTTAGATAACCTTGTTTATGGTTTATGGCTTAATTTACTTATTATATTCTAAGCTTGAATATCCGTATGTGATGTGAAGCTCTAGGGTTGCCTTCAGCGTCCCAGAGCCTTACATCTTACATTATTGAGCACTCTTACCATACTGAAAACCTCCGGTTCTCATTCTATACGTTGTTGTTGTTTTTCAGACGCAGGTTTACAAATTCACCCAGTGAAATTGCAGACATGGTGACAGAGCGGAGTATGGTTCTTTCCTTGTATATTTCATGTTTTACTTTTGTCGTACTATTCTCTCACATCTCTTTATATATTTATCTTTATGGCCTTAAAGGCATATCTGAGAGATAAGTTGTATAAGCTGTTTTAACAACAAAACTCTGTATTTTTCGGTATATAACTAGTCGGCTTAAACTCCGCAAGTTGCAGCTAGTTCCCTATGAGTATTATATTCATATATTTATATATGTTCTATTCTTTTGCATCTATTCTTTGTGTCTTGTGAGGTAGCTTCGTGTGAACGTTTCGCGCTTTTGTAAATCTATCTTTGAGCTTAATCTTTCATCGGCCTTCTAGAATATATTATTTCCTTCTATATATAAATATGTATAAGCCTTAGGATTGTCATAACCTCTAATTAACCTTTGGTTTACAGCTAGAGGTAAGGCTTACGGTAATTGGGGTGTTACATTTAGTGGTATCAGCGCGGTTCGTCCTCGTGAGCCTAAAGGATGGACTGATTGTGCTTCGTTGCACACTCTGGGTCATTTTTTTCTTTCATGCTATTTAGGTTATCTACTTGATATGCATAGCATGCATGTTTGTGAACGCCTTTGGGGATAATTGAAGCACTGAGCTTGAGATATTGAGACTAATCAACTTGATATCGATTGTTTGGTGTGGAAAAGAAACCTGAATGGCAACTCATGGATGAGGTCGATCACGTTCACGGAGAGATAATGTGGATGACTAGCCTAGTTAAGGTGTTCGAGCTCAACATGTTCAAAAGGACCAGTCGTGGAGGGTGCGGCATATCGGTTGATGGGTGCGGCCCGGCAGTAGTGGCAACAGAAATAACGAGGGATGCTTTCATGGTTTTTAACTATGATTTTTAGTTTCTAACTGGTATGGTCTTGAATTTTGTTGAAGAATTTTTAAAGTTTAAAATTATTTTGAAATTTTGTTAGGAACTTTGGTTTGGAAAGTTGGTCAAAACTCTTGGTTTAAATTACAAGGTTTAAAAGAAAAGTGAGTTCTCCAATTATGTTCATTTGTGAATTTGGTTTCCAAATTATCTTATCGAAAGGAATTCAAATTGAAAAGTTTTTATTTAAGAAAACCGTGATTTCTAGTATTTGACTTACGAGTAAATGATTTTTTTGACTCTCTTGAGAAAAATCTTTAGCAATGAACTGGTTTAGAATAAACTTGTTTTAAAGGTTTTGGAAAGATGTTACACAATCGGTAATAGTTTTAAAGGTTTTAATGACGATAATCAGAGTGAAACAGCAGAAGGTGAGAGGGTACATTGACACAGTAGAAAGCTTTGAAAATTTTCGAGGCCGAAAATTTTATTAGGACGGGAGAATGTAAGAACCGGGGTTTTTCAAGAAAAAATGTTTTAATAAAATAATAATTTTAAGTGCCCGACATAGATTCAAAATTTAGAAGTTTTAATTTGAAAATATAAAGGCGAAATTTGGTTTCCATGAATTTTTTTGAGTCAGAAAATGTATTTTCTACGAAAAACCGAGAAAAACTGCGAACCGGTAGGCGAAATGATCGAACCGATTTAAGCCTGACCGGTACTGTGTTTTGTGAAAAATAAGATTTAGAAAATTGATTTATTGTATTTAAAAGGACAAAAAATAATTTAGAATTGAAAACCGGGCACTAATTTTAAAGGTTTTGGCCCAAAATGGGCCAAATAGGCTAAAAATGCTAACGGGTTGAACCGGGCTCAAACCGGGCCTAAGGCCCAACATATATAAGCTTATTAATGAGCATTTCAGCTCATTTGACGCAAAAAGAGAGAGAGGGCGCGGTTTAGAAGAAGAGAGGAGAAGAAGCCGTTGTTACTATTCACCTCCTCCTTCAAAGCTTCCTAATTTTTGATCCGGAGTTTCGATTGATGAGCTGTTTGCGGCCATGCGAAGCTCTTGAAGAGCTCTTCCTTTATATCTAAAGAAATCTGGTAAGAAACTGAATCTCATACTCCAGTTTCCCAGCCCTAATTCTGCACATTTTTATGTTTGGTTTTTGAGTAGATGTTGTGGTTTTGGTTGTTTAGGTCGTTTTTAGTAGCGGGTAATTGTTGGATTTTATCCCTAATCTCATTGGACAAGGTAAGGTTTTACTAAACCCTTGTGTTTAGTTATTTTTTGTATCTTAGGTTTTGATTTTGGTGATATATGTATTGTTAGTTTGAGCTTTGGTGTTTGTTGGAGTTGGTTGAGGCTTTAGATCAAGCTTGGTGGCTTCGTTTTGGTGTTTTGGTGTGTTTGGGAATCGGCCAAGGTATGGTTTCAGTTTTCTTTATGTAATGTGTAATGTTTCTGAACACTTAGGCTAGTTGACCTTAAGATAGGATTGAATGCTTTGGGTGTATGTTTGATTATATGTGATTTTGATATTTAGGAAAAACTTGTATGATAGTGATGATGATATGGAGTTTTAGTATGAGGAGTATATGAGTTTGATGATGATTATTGGTATTTAATGATGATGAAGATTGATGATGAATGTGTGATTTAATTGTAATTGAGGAAGGATTGATGATTATTGAAATTGATGAGGCTTTGTAGTGATTGTTCATATTGTTGATGGTTGATATTGATTATGAGTGTTATGATGGTTGTTGATGTTGAGGAAATTGAGGATGAATGTTGATAATTGTTATGGTTGTTGAGAGCTGTTGGTATTGTTGATGATTATTGATGAGTTGTGTTGATTATGGTAAATGATGGTGTTGGTGTACGATGTGAGAATTGAGTAATGATGATTTTTGAGGATTTTTAATGTTTGATGGGGTTTGTTGATGTTAATAAGGTTAATGGAAAGTGGAAAATGTGAATTTGGTTGGATTTGGAATTGTTGAATGGTTTAGAAGGTTGTGTGATTGAGAAAATGGTTGAAGTAGTGTTTGGTATGAATTTTGGGTTGTTTTGGTATGGTTGAAATATTTTGAATGTTGAGGTTTGGCAAAATTCCGCATAATCTATTTTCTGGCAGCAGTTTCGGATGCTTTTTGGGAACGATCTAACCATCACAATTGCATGGGATTAATTTTTATCGAATCTTTGTGATGTGTAGAAAAATCTTGAAAATGTTGGTTAAAGTTTAACGGTTGGATTAGGAGATATAAATTTTTGAAGTTTGTTACTTTAAAATTGATTTTTTTGCAGCTACATAATCAAACCAGCGAATTTCCAAGCCTATATCTCCCAATCCTGACCATAATTTTGAGTGGGATTAAAAGGAAATTGAGTTTTGGACTGTTTTCTTGTTTGTGTCAAAATTTTAGACTATTATAAATTTTGTAGAAGGAGTTGTGCTTGTTTTAAAAATAGAGCTCTTAGCTATTTTGACAGTAAAACTAATTTTTGAAAGTAAACTTGTAATCAGTATAACTCTCTCCAGAAAAATGATTTTTCTATGATACTTTGACTGCTTTAAAGCTCTATGAGTTTAGTTTATTTTTGGAAAATTTTAGATACATCAAATTAAAATATGATTTTTGGTGGATTTTCTAAGAAGAGGGTAGCTTGCTGCCTTGGTGCAGAGATTTCAAATTTAAAATCATTTTTTGCAAGAGAAATGGTTTTGTTTTTTTATTTTATTCAACTAAGCTATTTCAACTGGGTTCAAATATATAGGATACTTCCGTTTTGAGTCTAGGGATGGAGATTAGGCTTGTAAACTTCTGTGACACCTATTTAAGACTTTTGGCTCGATTTTGGATATCAAAACGTAGAGAAGATCCTAGGTGATTTTAACTTGGTAATTTGATAAAAAAGTTAGAAAACGCAGGCTTAGATTTTGGGTGTATTGAGGATGAGTTTGCTTGAGAGAGAAGGAGGAGTAGTGAACTTGGTGAATGTTGATAACGAATCGAGAAACTGATGAATCAATGAGTTCGAAATGAAAATTATGAATCGATGATGGTTATGATGAGTTGAGGACTCAAAGATGAATGATGATCTTGTTGGATGTGGAAAGTGTGCCAGGCACTATATCCTTCGAATGATAATGTTTGAAGGAGAGTGTTCCAGGCACTATATCCTTAGAATGTTCAAAGTTGAGAATTGATAATTGAAAGTTGATTAGGATAAGAAATGGTGATGACCGGTGATGATTTGAGGTTGGACTTGTTGGATGTGAAAAGTGTGCCAGGCACTATACCCTTGGATTGATAGTGTGCCAGGCACTATATCTTCGAAACGATAGTGTGCCAGGTACTATATCCTCGGAACAAAGCGTGCCAGGCGCTATATCCTCGAACGTGGCAGAAAGGCGACATCCAAAAGGATGTGTCGGGTTGGCATTCATAGACCGACAAGTGATATCACGAGCCAATAAGATAGACATTCATCATATACATCTTCTATATGCTTGTTTACTTTGAGTACTTGAGTTTGCCTAATTGTATAACATGCCTACTTGCTTCTTAAATTACTTGTTGTACAAGTATATTATTTGTGTTTTACTTGCTTGCATTAATTGTGATTGTCTGGTGCTGAGGAGGTTAGGAAGGCGGTGGCAATGGGATCGCACGGAGGTTAGGGTGGTGAAGGCTGTGGGATACAGCGGTGTGATTAGCATTAGTTAGAATTTTCCTAAGTTTAGATAACCTTGTTTATGGTTAACGGCTTAATTTACTTATTAAATTCTAAGCTTAAATATCTGTATGTGATGTGAAGCTCTAGGATTTCCTTCGGCATCTCGGAGCCTTACATCTTACATTATTGGGCATTGTTACCATATTGAGAACCTCCGGTTCTCATTCCATACTTTGTTGTTGTTTTTCAAACGCAGGTTTACAAATTCACCTAGGTGAAATTGCGAACATGGTGACAGAGCGGAGTATGGTTCTTTCCTTGTATATTTCTGTTTTACTTTTGTCGTAGTATTCTCTGACATCTCTTTGTATATTTATCTTTATGGCCTTAGAGGTATATCTGAGAGATAAGTTGTATAAGCTGTTTTAACTCCAAAATTCTGTATTTTTTGGTATATAACTAGTCAGCTTAAACTCTGCAAGTTGCGGCTTGTTCTGTATGAATATTATATTCTTATATTTATATATGTTATTTTCTCTTGCATCTATACTTTGTGTCTTGTGCGGTAGCTTTGTGTGAACATTTCGCGCTTTTGTAAATCTCTCTTTGAGCTTAATCCTTCATCGGGCTTCTAGAATATATTATTTCCTTCTATATATAAATATATATAAGCCTTAGGACTGTTGTAACCTCTAATTAACCTTTGCTTTACGGCTAGAGATAAGGCTTAGGGTAATTGGGGTGTTACACCATCTTCATCATTATAAGGAGCAGGAGGAAGACATCCTTAGAGAAGTTCTTCAAACTCATCATCATCAAGATAAGGAATTGCCAAAGGATCCTTAGAGGCACCAACAACTCTATTACCATTTGTTCCGAGGGTTACCTGAAACTGTAGGTCGATCTAGGACGAGATCTTCTGTGCTGGTCGGCGCTGTTGAGTCCGACTTGATGATGGTGACTGGAGCCACCATGTCTGACTTGTTGGACTTGGTGGTGGTGTTGATCCTTCGTCATCCGAGGGTGGTGGTACCTGCAAGGGACTCTAATGCTTAAGTTAGTAAGGTATTAACCAGGTTTTTAGTAGAATCAGAGTATGAGTTATACCTGGGTATTCCAGTGTATTTATAATAGCGTGGAATGACCTTTTCTAGAGATAAGATTGTTATCTTATCTTATCTTTGAGTGAAGTCATCTTTATCTTTAAGGGAACCGCCCTTATCTTTTCTAGGCTTGGGCTGCCTTTAGATTTGGGTTGTGTTCCTCTGTTTGGGCCTCCTTGGGCCTCTGTAGCGGTGTGGCCGACCTCTTTTATAAAGAGGTCGGGTAATTCTGATCTTTGAACAAGCTGGTCGTCTTGACTTTGATCAGCTCGGGTCGTGCAGCTCAACCCGAGGCATGAACAGTGCCCCTGCTTGAGCTCGATCTTTTTTTAGAGGTCATGTCTTTTTGGACTTCGCCTTCTTTTGGTGAGGTCGAGCTCGAGCATTTTTGTTGATCCTGTTTTGTAAAGCTTTTGAATACGAAGCGTTTCTTCTCACTCCTTTAATTGCCTTGTGCGTTGCGCTTTCCTTGGGAACGTGCGAGGGTTTAAATACTCATTAACTCTTTGCCATTTCCTTTTACTTCCCTCTTTGTATCATCATTTGAATTTTCAAAGCTTCAGTCTTTCTTTCTTTTTTCACTTCCCTTTCTCTGACTGTTGGTGTTTTACCCTTTCGTTTCTCAAGTTCTTCCATTCTTGTGCTTCGTGGCTTCTTCGTCACTTCTTTTGTCATCTCCTTCTTCTTTAACAGGTTGGTTTTCTTCTTCTCTTCTTTTACTTTCCAAGCCGTTCTTTTCTTTGTATTTGAAAAGTTTTGATCTTGGTTGATTTTGTGTTGGAAAGCTTGAATCTTTCCTGTGTTTTTGTCGTGCCCGGTTGCATGTGACGCTTGTTCTAAGGGTTTTTTTCATTTTGTATGAACCTTCTCTTGTTTCCTGATAGTTGATGCTCCTAGGGCTTTTGAATAATTTGTTACTGTCTCTGATTGTGTCCTCTGATTTGAAGCTTTTGGAATAATAAGCTATTTGATTCTGAGAAAGGTTGCGTCTTTGGTGATTTCTATTTGGTATGCTTTGATGTATGATAGTTCCTTTTGTAAAGAGATGGTGATTTTAATGACTCTTTGATTTGCTTGTTTGAGAAGAGGGTTATTTGTTGAGAGATGTCGAGACGTAAGTTTTAGTCCTTACTTCATTACTGCCTCCAAAGGGTGCCCCTGGACTTTGGTGTGAGTCTTAGGGTTTCCCTTTTACTGCTGAGTCTGCTACTTGCTGTTTAATTTTGCTGTCCGATTTGTTACCTTATTTTCCTGAGTTGTTTTGGTAGTACCAGTTTTTTCTTTTTCTTGTTGTAGGACTATTTGATCTCATGTCTTCTCGCAAAAATATTGTCGAGATATCCTCCCAGGTCCCTAATGGCATGGCCGACTGGGTGGATTCTATGGTTCTTATGTGTGTTTCGCTGGTTGATTCTGAATTTTGTGAGCAGCTTAGGAAGTTTCATAGGGTTTGTAGTAATGGTAGTGATGAAAAGAATTATGAGCTTGTATCCCTTACTTCTAAAGAGAGAGTTTGTTTTTCTACTCAGGTTGTTGGAGACTGTCCCTTTTTCTATGTGTACGACTTCTTTTTTGTCAAATGAATATCACTCTTCCTTTCGAGACCAACCTTTTGTGGTCTTCTAACGTAGCTCCGTCTCCACCTCAATTCTTAGGGTTTTATAAAGATTTTTCAATTGTTGTGCCATGAATTAGGTGTCCAGCCTTCCCAATCCCTCTTCTTTTATCTTTTTATTCTGACAAAGCCTAGTGTTGTTAAGAAGAAGGCCGCCTGGGTCTCTTTCTGATCTTCCCAGAGGAAAAAGGTCTTTTCCATGTATGATGAATCCTTCCTTCATTTTAAGAACTATTTTTTCAAGGTTCGAGCTGTCGAAGGAGCTCGCCCCTTTTTTCTGGATGAGAATAATGAGCCTGCCTTTCCTTTAGAGTGGCAACAGAATGTAGTGGTATCTAGGTATTCCTGGGAGATGTTGGATGAGGTTGAGCAAGCCTTTATGACTGTGTTGGAAGAGAACTAGGGGCAGCCTCCTCATCTTGATACCAAGAAAATTCTAGGAGATACATCACTTCTGCGAGCTGAACTGGGTAGTGGCCGACTTCCTTTATATCTTGTTGTGTATGTTTGCTTTGTCGCGTTTATTCCTTTTCTTTCCAATTTATAACTTGGTTTCTTGCTGTGTATTTCCAGAGATTGTTAAAAACAATGATTCCATGAAGGCCTTTAAAAAGGCGAAAAAGGCAACTGCAGCCCTAAACATCTCGGCGAAGGTTCCCGGTGAGGGGTCGTCTAAGGCTTCCTTGAAGAGGTCGACCTCAGACGCTTCTGGACCCAAGAAAGTCATGCCGACTCCTAATGTCCGGCTAGCCTCATCTGTTCCTCCTCTACCAACCTCCAATGCTGCCTTCCCATCTGCTGTTGGTCCTTCTCCCAAGAAGCAAAGAACTGCCGAGACCTTTAATTTGGATGCCCCTGATTTTGATGTCGTGGAGTTTGTCGATCAGCAAATTACTCCCTATGGTATTTTGCCTTTGAATGATGTGTCCATTCTTCAACATTTGGACTTCATTACACAAAGCAGTATAAAGATGACACATATGGGAGCAGCTTTATTTAGGACTGCTCCAGATGTTCCTGTTCATGCCACCAAGGCTTTCATGGAGGAGGCCAAGTCGGAGTATGATAGGATCAAGGGGTTGAAGGAGGAGCTCGAGAAAAGGTGGCGAAGCTGGAGAAAGAGTTGGAGGGTGAGAAGACTCAGGCTACAGTGGCTAAGGCTTTGGCGGATCTGTCAGAGGAGTGATAAGCAAGAATCTACACTGGTTCGGAATTCCACAAAATGTTCCCGTTGTTAGTATAGTCCAAACCGATAGTCAACTCTCGCATCAAATTAAACTTTGGTTTTGTCACGAGTACAAACCCTAATAAAAATTAACCGAAGTATTTAAACCTCGGGTCGTCTCACAAGAAATTGCAATGAAGTGAATGATTATTGGCTATGAAGGAACAAGGGGTTTGATTTATAAAAGGGGCAAGAAAATAAATGGACAAGAAAGTAGATGGCAAGAAAAGTAAATCAAGCGAGTAACTAAAGAGAGCAAGTAATCAAAAGAGACATTCATGGCAAGAATTGAGAATATAGGCTTTCTATCCTAGTGATACAATGATTAATTCATCCTATTTAGTCAACTCCAACAAATGGAAGAAGGTATCATGTTATCTTCACATAGGGAGAACGTCAAAGAAGACTAATCAATCATATCACAATAATAAACAAGAATTTATCTTATTACGTCATCCCCGACGATGGAGGAAGGTATCATATTATCCTCATACTCGGAGAAAGTCTAATAAGACTAGCTAATCTCAATCCAAATGTCATAATCAACTTACTAATTGAATTAGCAAAAGATTAGCGTCAATGGAAACAATATTGGCTAACAACTCTAGGTCACCAACATAGGTTGGGTTTTCATGACTCAAGATCACCTAATTACTCTTTCTAATCCAAGAATGCTCAAGATCTACTCTAAAGCCCAACCAAGCATTTTGTTAAATACTTGGTGGGTATAAATGGAAAGCATGGTAAATGTGCAAGAAATAGTAAATCTACCAACTACCAATTACAAGAAAAGTAAAATTCACAACTCACATCATCAACAAAAAGAACATCAAACATCAATTGCATTAATAGAGAATCCAAATCCAACATGAGCATTCAATAACATGAAAGAAGCATAAAATTAAAATTATCATAACAAACTAAGAGAATGAAGGTGTAGAAGCAAGAATGCATAAAGGAAACAAGATGAAAACATGAAATTGGACCTAGATCTAAGATTGAAATATCCTAGGAACCCTAATTCTAGAGAGAAGAGGGAGCTTCTCTCTCTAGAAACTAAACTACATGATGCTATACTACAAACAATTGCTCCCCCCTTTGCTTGGGCTTCAATTCTTCATGAAATACACTCAGAATTAGGTTGGAATTGGGCCTGGGCTGCTCAGAAATCGCCCCCAGCGTTTTTCCTTTAAGTGAGTCACGTGCGAGTATCGGCGCGTCGATTGGCTATTTCTTCATCCGTGCGGACGCGTCATATACGCGTGCGTGTCTCTATTCAAAATCACTTTTGCGCATGTGCGCCTTGTACACGTGCGCGCCCATCGATGCATTCCCAATTCTTGTTTCCTCATGCATTCTCACTTTGTATGCTTTTCTCCTCATTTCTTTCATCCAATACTTGCCTTATGAATAAAAGTGGGAAAAGGTGAATAAATCTCCTAAAAGAAGCATAAGATTAACCACGAAATTGGGGTTTATCAAGGAGATGGCCCAGAAGCACAAGGATAGCTATGTCCGGACTTATAGGGAGATGGTAGAGTTCCGGGAGAGTTTGGAATCTGCTCGATCTGACTATGCCGAGCTCCAGAGTCATCTTGTGAGTAGTGTGACTGTTGCTTATGAGAATCTAAAGTCTCAGGTCCGAGTTCTTGCTCCCGAGCTTGACCTGACTCTATTTAGTTTGGACAACATTGTAGTAGATGGGAAGATTGTCCCTGACGGCTCGGATGATGATGTAGACGTAGATTTGCTTGCTGTGCCATCTGCCAAAGCTCCTGCTGCCTCGGCTTCTTCGGCTCCTACTACTGAGGTTGGCCATCCCGAGTTGGACCCAGATGTTCAGATCCTGAACTAGCTAGATGGAACCGTTGCTGCTGTCCCGCTTGCGACCTGTCTTCCTTCGCCACGAGATGCCGCCACTGAGGAATCTTCACATCCTTTATAGTTTCTGATTTGTTTTCATATCTGTGATGGCCCGACTTGTGGGTCTTTTGAACTACTATTTTGTGACTTCTTGGTCTATTCTGACTCTGGACACTTTTAGTTGCTTTTCTTTTAGTAACTTTATTTAGAAAAACAAAGTATTTTCTTCAGCTCTTGTGGTCGACTTCTAAGTGGCCTCTTGAGTCTGTTTTATTGTAACAACTTTATTTCTTTGTGATATGCTTGCCTGTAGCTTTCTTTAGCACTTTCCAGGAATCTTTAGAGTGTTGGAGTCTTGTTGTCCGATCTCTTTTGATTGCCTTTGTGCACTACCTTAGTTGAAGTGTCCTTTTAAGGCTAGTTTTTTGTTTTTGAGTATTCTTTGATAGAATAGTTTGTAAATTGATTTTGGCGAGGTCGTGGTCTTTCGGGTCGAGTTGTCTCCCTTTTGACACATGCCTTCTGTTAGTTGATTTTTTTTAGTTGATCTTTTTCTTGAGTTATTTCTTGTAATCCCTTGGGTTTACTTTTTATAACTCTGTCGCTTTTGGTCGCCTTGGGGTGACTTTTTCATGTCGGTCCGCTCTAAGTTATTTTTAGTAATCCATTTTGTTTGGACCTTGCCAAGTATTTTTTTATAGATTACTTTTTATAACTTTTTATAGCTTTGCCGGGCCTACTTCGTCATATCGGTCCCTTCTAAGTTATTTCTAGTAATCCATTTTTTGGACCTTGTCCGATATCTTTTTATGGATTACTTTTTATAACTTTGTAGCTTTGGTCCGACTTCTTCTTGTCGGTTCCTTTGGAAGTTATTTCTAGTAATCCATTTTTTGGACCTTGTCCGCTCTCTTTTTATGGATTACTTTTTATAACTTTGTAGCTTTGGTCCGACTTCTTCGTGTTGGTTCTTTTTGAAGTTATTTCTAGTAATCCACTTTTTAGGGCTGGCCAGGCCTCTTTTTAGGGATTACTTTTTATAACTTTTCGTCGCTTTAATCTGGTCCAACTTCTTTTGTGTTGGTCCATTCCAAGTTATTTCTAGTAATCCATTTTTGTTTCTGACCTCGTCAGGTCTCTATTCATGGATCGCTTTTTATAAATTCTTGCATTATTCTATTTTTATTGCTTTTCATCTTGCCGATTTTATAGAGTTTGATCCTCGTTTGGTCGATCTTTGATGAATTCGGTTTTCATTCTTTGTCAACCGCGTCGAGCAGTGAATTTGGTTTTCACTTTTGCTGATCTGTAGCTTTATAATCGGGCAATGAATTTTTGCATTTTCAGATTAATGCATCTTAATAAAGAGAATTTTGTAGAAAATCTGAAAAACTTTATTCTAAGTAGAAAATAGGCAAATATATACATGTGGGTGTTCACCCTTCTTAAGTTAGGTAATTTTGTAGATCTTGGCTTGGTGCCTCATTAAAAAACCTTTTTTAGGAAAAATAGTGCACTTTTGTCCCAAGATCTTTTATTACCTTTTAACTATAATACCTTCTTAGATTGCAGGTGTGCCATGATCTCGGTAGCTCTCGGCCCTCGTGTTCGGACACTTTGTAGTAACCTTTTCCCAGTACCTCTGTGATTTGGTAGGGTCCTTTCCAATTAGCTACTCTTCCCTCTCCGGGTCGACTTGTTCCGATATCATTTCGGATTAGGATGAGGTCATTCTTGGCAAAGCTTCGCTGCACTACTTTTTGATTGTATCTTAAGGCCATGTGGTGTTTTAGTGCTTCTTCTCTGATCCAAGCTCTTTCTTGAACTTCTGAGAGTAGGTCGAGCTCTCCCTTTTGAAGTTAGGAGTTAGCTTCTTCGCTGTAGAGGATCGTTTTGGATGATCCTTCTTCAACTTCTACCGGTATCATTGCCTCCATCCATAAGTCAATCGGAAGGGTGATTCCTTTGTGGTGGAGTGTGGAGTTGTCCGATATGCCCATATGACTTGTGGGAACTCTTCGGCCCAGGCTTCCTTTGTGTCCTGCAACCTCCATTTTAACCCGGCTAATATGACTTTATTGGCAGCTTCTGCTTGTCCGTTAGCCTATGGGTGTTCTACGGATATGAATTCGTGCTTTATCTTTAGGTCAGTTACCAACATTCTAAAGGCTGCATTTGTGAATTGGGTGCCATTGTCTGTGGTGATGGAGTAAGGAACCCCAAGCCTCGTGATAATGTTCCTATATAGGAATTTTTGACTTCTTTGGGCAATGGCATTGGCTAGGGGCTTTGCCTCTATCCATTTTGTAAAATAATCTACCCCTACAATGAGGAACTTAACTTGTCCTGACCGTTGGGGGAAGGGCCCAAGAAGGTTGAGTCCCCACTTTACAAATAGCCAAGGTGATGTTATGCTGATGAGTTCCTCTGGTGGGGCGACATACAAGTTGGCATGTTTCGCACATGGTGGACACGTCTTAACATACTCGGTGGCTTCTTTTTGTAAAGTTGGCCAAAAGAATGCGGCTCGGAGTACTTTTTTGACAAGGGCTCGTGCTCCGAGATGGTTCCCACAGGTGCCACTGTGTATCTCTTCCAAGACCTCTTTTATGTTAGAGGTCGGTACACATTTTAGTAGGGGTGTCGAAATTCCTCTCTTGTATAGAATGTCATTTATGATGGTGTAATACTGTGCCTTCCGCTTTAACCTCTTTGCCTCCTTCTTATCTGCAGAGAGTATCTCTGACTTGAGGTAGTTGATTATTGGAGTCATCCATCCTTAATCCTGGCCTGATATGGCTAGGATTTTTTCTTCTTCCGAGATTGACGGGTTCTGCAGTACTTCTTGGATGAGGCTCCTATTATTGCCCCCTGGTTTGGTGCTGGCTAATTTTGAGAGTGCGTTAGCTCGAGCATTCTGCTCCACATACCTGGAATTGCCCAAGTTATTCTCTGGTTTTGTCCAGGTACTTTTTCATAGCAGAATCTTTGGCTTGATAGCTCCCTGCTATTTGTGAGGTGACAACCTGTAAATTGCTAGAGATGATAAGTTTTTGGGCTCCGACTTCTTTAGCCAGCTTCAAGCCAGCCAATAGCACCTCATACTCAGCCTGTTTCTTGAAAGCAGGGAACTCGAACTTTGGTGAGAGTTCGATTTGGGTTCCCTGATTACTTTCTATTATCACACCTTCTCCACTCCAGGTTTTATTTGAGGAGCCATCCATGTAAAGATTCCAATTTGTAGGGGTTTCCGGGGTGTTAGTGTACTCTGCACTAAAGTCGGCCAGATACTGTGATTTGATCGCCGTCCGAGCTTCATATTGGAAGTCGAATTTAGACAACTCGACTGTCTACTGTAGGATTTTTCCTGCTAAATCTGTTTTCTGTAAAATACCTTTTATGGGCTGGTTGGTCCGAACTTTAATGGTGTGAGCTTGGAAGTATGGTCGAAGTCATCGAGAGGTTAATATGAGAGCGTAGGCGAACTTCTCTATCTTTTGATAGTTCAGTTCGGACCCTTGTAGCGCTTTGATGATGAAGTATATAGGATGCTGTCCGCTTTCGTCCTCTCTGACTAGTGCTAAAGCCACTGCCTGGCTTCCTATTGCGAGGTATAATATGAGTGTTTCTCCTTCCCGAGGTCGGGTAAGAATGGGTGGTTGTCCTAGGAATCTTTTGAAATCCTAGAAAGCTAGCTCGCACTCTAGTGTCTATTCGAACTTCTTTCCCTTACTTAGCATAGCGTAGAAGGGGAGAGATCTTATGGCTGATCCGGCTAGAAATATGGACAAGGCTGCCAGTCGCCCGTTAAGTTGTTGCACTTCTTTGACACAGGTCGGGCTTTTCATGTCGAGTATGGCCTGACACTTGTTCGGGTTTGCTTTGATTCCTCTTTGTGTCGGCATAAATCCAAGAATTTGCCAGCTTCTACTGCGAAGGTGCATTTCGCAGGGTTAAGTCACATGCCATATGATGACTTACATCATCTACCTTTTTTCTTGCATAAAAGGACCATAAAAGAGGCATAATCTCATTTGATCATTGCAATTCATTCCATAATTGATGAATATCATAGTACATTATTTTGAAATGAGTTTGTGTTAAATTTAAGGTGAAAAAGACATCAAAAATGGGAAGGAAACAACTAAACAAGTGGGCGTGTGAAGCAGGCGTGCCACATGGAACAAATGCCACAAAAATGTATTGACGTGGCACGCTGGCACAACATTCTAGAGAGCAATAATGAAGACCATCAAAGGGGTGTGGCATGCCAACTAATAACCTAGAAGAGTGATCACTAGGGTGTGCCACTTTGTGTCGAAGGCGTGGCACGCCAATTCCAGAATTCACTAGGGCGTGCCACTTGAGGATCAAGGCACGGTGATGACAAGTCATCATATACCCATTTTTCAAGCTAATTTCACTTGTTTTATTAGTCTTTATGCACTTTCTTGCATCCTAAGTAAGTGATTTGGAGTGAAAATGCATAACTTCTTTAAATCAAACAACCACCATGAAATTAATGTTAACTCATGAGGTTTAAGCTAATTTTAATTGAATTTTAATTGATTTATAAGCCTTGTGAATTTAGTGATACTTAGAGTGGTTGTTTTGGTTTATTGTAGGTGAAGAAAAGAATAAAAGAGAAAACCGTGGCCTAAGAAAGTGTGGCCAAAGGAGAAAAATGCGTGGCTTATGAAGGAGGGAAGCAAGCATTGCCCTCCACAAGGGCACACTGCCCTCTAGGAGGGCAACATAAGGGAACAAAGCATGAAAGGCAACTCTGCCCTGCCCACTACAAGGGCAGAGCACAAATCTGTGCCTTGGAATCAAGAAGAACAAAATGTTGCCCTGCCCTCCTCAAGGGTAGTATCGGGCTCACCAAGGGAAGAAAATCAAAGGAAAATGCCTACAATGCTTGCCACAAGAGTTGAACACGGGACCATGAGGAAGCAAGGAATTAAGCCTCACTTTGGTACTAAGAAAGCCAAGGAAAATGGGTAGTGTGTGTAGCATCCAAGTTTCGAACGCGGGACTTCATGTTGGAAACATCCTGGCAGCACCAGCGCGCACCACAGCACGATCCTGGCAGCACCATATTTTTCCTGCCCTGCCCTCCGCGCGGGCAGGGCAGCATTCTGCGCACCAGACCACACCAAGCAAGCACCAACACGCACCAAATCCTGCCCTGCCCTCCGCAAGGGCAGGGCAGCCTCCTGGAAGCAAATTGTTTTGGGCTAAAAATTGAATTAAAAATCCAATTTAATTCATTTCTTCACCAAATCAAAAGCCCATCCAAATCCCAAGATCCAAGAATAGAAAGTGTATAAATAGGAGCTAGTTTGATGTCATTAGGACTTTTTGCTTGACTTTTGAATTTTGCACTTTCTTTGAGCTTTGAATTTTTGCAACTTTTCTTGAGAGACTGAACCGAGACTTCAGAGAATTGGTGAGGAGAATTGATCTCTCTTCTTCCTCGTTCTTGCTTGGGCATTTTTAATTTCCTTGTTTGAGTTTTGGGTGTTAAGAATTGAGGAAATTCTGTCTCAATCTCCACTCAAGAGCTCTTTAATTTCTTTTATGCACAATTGAATTCATTTACATTCTCTTTACTGCTTCTTCTTCAATTTCTTGTCAATCGCTTTGAGAACTTGGATCTAGGAAGGCAATTGAGATCTAG